>NW_024870955.1:3007500-3450000 GCF_019054845.1 Dipodomys spectabilis
ATTTACTTACCATCTAGTCTATTACTTAATGCTAACTCTCAACCTAAACCGTCTGGAAAACTCTCATTAATTACTATGAGAATGATCACTGAGAAATAAATATAAAGATAATGCTCTAGTTACTATTCAATCTCACATTTTTGCTTCTACTTGTAAGTGAAAACTCGATTTTATACTAAAAACTTTCTTATTCATAAAAGTAATCATAATCACAACAAAATACTGACCCTAATCTTAATCCTAATTATATGACAATACTAACACTAACACAACTACACTAGTTTTCACTCATCCTAACTTGATTCAAATAAGCCTTCCAAAAATAGGTTTCTTTTTTTTGGAATATCTTAGTCATTTTCTAACCCTAATTTAATCTTAACGGGAACATTGACAATGACCATAAGTCTAATTGTAAGTAGATTCTAATATTAATACAATACTCTAGTTCACATTCATTCTAATTCTTACCAGGCTTATTCTAAATTTACCTTCAATTTGAGCCTCATTTTTTTCTCCTTCACTCTAACCCTAACCATGGCTGGCATCCTAACCATAACCTTGACACTAACAGTATCCCAATTCTAAAATTTATGAAAAATGCTCATTTTCTGCAATCCTAACTGAAATTCCACTTTTAATTCTTGAAATAAATTGCAGGTTTTCTGTAAACCCTACAGATTTTCTCACTCTTAATTTTGAATGTATCTTGTTCCATAAGAGGAATCATTATACCCATTGATCTCAAATCCAAATATTATGAAATACATTGTACTTCCATTATCCCGGCATTTCCTGAATTCCTAGAACCTAAAATAAGTTCAACTTTACTTATCATTTAACACATTTCTTTTTTTTTTTCTGTCGGTCATGGGGCTTGAACTCTGGGCCTGGGCATGATCCCTGAGTTCAAGGTGTGCACTTTACCACTTGAGCCACAGAACCACTTTTGGGTTTTCTGGTGGTTAATTGGAGATAAAAGTCTCACAGACTTTCCTGCCCGGGTTAGCTTTGAACTGGGATCCTCAGAAACCATCTTCCTCAGTAGCTAGGATAATAGGCACAAGCCACTAATTTAACCCATTTCTGTACTCTATCCTCTACCCCAGTTAACCAGAAACCTAATCCTAATCACAGTCTGATTTAATACCAAATGGTTAATGTAAGGAAAATTGTCTAGATTCTATTCAATCACACATTTTTTTGCTTCCACTTCTTAGTGGAATACTAAAATTTACCCAAAAGCTTATTCTTCCCTAACCCTAACTAGAACAAAAAAGTATCTCACACTTTAAACCAAATTATATCTGAATGTTTAAAGTAACATAAACACTGGTTTTCATTCATTCTAACTTTGATGCCATTCATTCTTCTTAAAATATGTGGCAGTTTTACACAATATCTTACATCTTTTTGTCATCCTAACCCCAGCTCTAACTGAAACACCTTGCCTAATCCTAAGCCTACATATAACTGAATCATCATGTGAATAGCAAGCCTCTTTTTTCACATTTATCCTAACTCTTGCTCAGCGTGTAGTTCTAAATTTTACTTGCATTTTGAACCTAAATTTTTAAGTGTTTTTCTACTTCCTACCAGGTTTTATTTTTCATTATATCTTAGCAATTTTATTTTGTTGTAAAGATGCTTTAAAGAGCAATTAAGTACATATGTAACAAAAGGAGTACATTTCTTGTTGAGCATTGTTACCCCATTCTGTCTTGTTCTCCCACTATCCCATTCCTCCCCACTTCCCTTACTCCTCCCTCCCCAGGGTGTAAACTTCATTTTCAATAGTGTCTTTTGAGTATCATTGTTGCAATGGGTCATCCTGTGTTGAACCTAAATTTTCTATTTCTCTAATTCTAATTCTAATTCTGTCTGGGATCCTAACCCTAACCATAATAATAATGATAACTCAATTCAGAAGTTAACGAAAATTATTCAAGTTTTATTCATCCTATTAATCCACTGTACATCTTGAATTAAGTTGCAGTTTAGCTTAAATCTTCCAAATTAGTTTATGTGCACATATGCAAAGATGCAATTTTATGTGAAAAACAGAAGATCTTTGGAGAAAGGAGTAAAGAAAAGGAAACATAGGGAGTATAATCAAATGCTTTAAATATATTATAGAATTGCCGCTTCTGACAATTAATAACCATTAAGAAAATAATTAAAAATTAATAAATAAGACACTGCCTTCTAGTGTTCTTTAAGAGACCCATGATATGTCTTGTGAAAGAAATACTTGTGTTAGATAAACTTTGTTCATGCATAATTTATGTTGTTATTGGCCAATTATTTAACTTAATGAATAAAAATATGTCAAATAAGATTCCATGACATAAAATATAAAGCAATTATTTAGCAATTGTTTGAGAAAAAGTTATAGTCATGAGTTTTAGGAAACTGAATTTCTATTTCCCAGAAAGCAAAGAATTAGGCTTACTAATCTAGTATTTGTAGTAAGCTTAGAGAACATAATTGGCATGAAAAACAACTAAAGGTACATCTTCTTTCTTGAATGAGTAATATTTTAAACATTGTCTTTTATTCAAATGAATGCTTAGGTTTACATTTCAAAATAAATGTAATTTTATCTCCTTTCAGAACAAGTACTTACCCTGCAATTAAATGTAGTAGCATATTCAGGTATTTAAAAGCTAAATTTTCTTTGTTTGAAATGTAGCTTTACATGTTCAGAATGACATGATTTTTTATTCATAAATGTCTAACCTCGGATTTTTGCTTTATCAATATAAATTGTCTCATGACATTGTAGTGAAAGCTGCAGTAACGAGAGTGGTCAAAACGATTTCCTAAATTCTAAATTTTAAATCTAATCATTTTTAGCCTTTGATAATATAATTTATTGTCTCTTCAGAGCAATTAAGCTAAAATAAATACTACTTTTTAAACATTTCACTCACATTGTAAATAATATTAACATAAGTAAAAAAGACACTAATTATTTCAGACTCATATTTGATGATCTTAGTGTGAAGAATATAGAGAGTAGAAGGACTTTATACTCAATAAATATTTTGGGTTAAATTAAATCATATATCTGGATTTCTAATTTGAAAATTAATCACATGGAAACAGGAAAACAATAAAAAATAATTACTTTGGGATCATTTTTCTTCTTAAAATTATGAAGCAAAAGTAGCTATAAGAAATATATTTTTCAGGAGCTGGGAAGGTGGCTCAGTGGTAGAGCGCTTGCCTCGCATGCATGAGGCCCTGGGTTTGATTCCTCAGCACCACATAAGCAGAAAGAAAAAGCTGGAAGGGTTGCTGTGGCTCAAGTGGTAGAGCGATAGCCTTGAGCTGAAGAGCTGAGGGACAGCACCCAGGCCCAGAGTTTAGGCCCTACGACCGGACCCACCCCCTCAAAATATATATATTTTTTCAATAAAATGTTTCAATCCTTAGTAAAGTGCATTATACTTTAATATAAAGTTATTCTCAAAATAGAAATTCTGCAACTAATCTAATGTATGTATTTATGCACAAAATGCTGTGACTTCTAGTTGTTATGTGATTTTATTTTTATTTTTTAGTTGTGACATGATCCCTACATACATTTATTACAAACATCTGTAATTATACAAATCAAGCCTATACACACTAATTTATGTAAGATAATATTCAAACAAAATTATCTTTTGTCCTGTCTCCAATAGGGAAGGATGATGTGCTGAAGTGTATTAAATGAAAGTACTCTAATGAAGAATCTTTATGGAATGGAAATTTGCAACAGGAGGATGGTATAATGAGTACTTTCTACTGGGCTGAACGGGAATTCTTGTTTCTACTTTCTTACCTTTTAATCACACAAGGAAAGCCACAAAATTTGAAGTTCATATGAAGGAATTGCATTCCTAAATGATGTGGCAACTCTGCTCAAAAGTTTGATCTTATCACCAGTTCTTTGTGCTTGCTGGCTGATCTAGTTCTGTATCATATGTTTCATAGTATTAAGCATATTAGTAATTCAGCCCTGAGTACATTGCAAGAGACTCCTGAAAATCACAGCTATTGCTGTGTAATAATCAGAAGAGAGGGAAAAGATTGTATTAACCTCCAATTCCTCCCTTTGGCCTTTAATATAACAATTAATTGTCAAAACAATCATGTAAGATGTTAGTTTATTTTTCCCTTTTTAATTAGAGATTAAGCAAATGCTTTTAGCAGTTAAAAGTGATGACAGTGAAAACAGAGCTCTGATATGAGCACCTTCTCCATAATAAGTAATGCTCTATGGACTATAAATACAGAAGATACATTAAAATTCTCGCTCTCTCTCTCTACACACACACACACACACACACACACACACACACACACACACAAAGAGCTGCCACCAGACACATCAGAGATCAGTTCCATTTGTAATAATAGTTGATTGATGATTGCTCCATTGTTTTATCTCGGCTTCAAGATCTTGCCTGGACCTTTATCTTTCTCTGAGATCAAGTTCCTATATCTTACTATAATGTGTGTCTGTATATTCATAATATGTTCCTGGCTGCTTCAGGCCAATTCACAATACCCTGAATGCAGTATCCTCAAACTTGACAGTCAAAGCAAACTCCATGAATTTATACTACTTTTCCAAAATACTAAAATTTATTGGGTCTAGAAACGAAAAAGGCACTCACCTTGTTATTTTAGTAGCAATTGACATCATGAAAGTAGAAGAATATTGATCAGGATTTGAGGTAAGAGAATCGGAGTTTGTCTAAAATGTAGAATACAGGGTCTGTATTACAGATACAAAATCTTGTTCAATAGGCTCATGAATTGAAAACTTGTAATCCTACATTGAAAGCAAAATTTACATATACAGTTTTCCAGTTTTTTTGCTTACCTATCACTTCTGATCACATATCCTCTTATGAATGTTTATCGTATCTTTGAATAAATCAGATTTGCATGTACTTATCATCTTAAGGAAAGACAGTCTGATTTTATATCTTTCATTCTATGTGACAAACCTTTATTTTTTGTTTCTCTGTTTGTGAAAAAAAATGTATCTCTGAAAACCTTATATTGATAGCAAATCTGGGTATAATTTTCATTTTTAAAATTTCAAATATAATATAAACTTTGTTTTGACTAGTTATTTTTTAACAATGAGTGATATTCATGAGCACTAATATTTTGGTGCCTTTAAGTAAATTGAGACTTGATGTGGTATGGGAGTTCTTGGGTCTAAATGTCTTAATCATTAGATCATTCATGTATAAACATTTACATTGAACTTCTTTATTTTTATACGTAAAATAGTCCCCAAAGTTTTACTTTAAAGTGATAATGGGGGGAGGTGTCTTCATATTCAAAACTTTATATTTATTTCAATTAAAGTACAGAAAATACACGATGTTCACTGGAGCAATATGATGAGAAACATGAGAAAGATGAGAAAAATGTTTCTAGTAAAAGATGAGAACATATTTCTAAAGAGAATGGATATATTGATTAAAACATAGAAAAGAGTAAAATAGTCAGGTTTCTTGCTTTAGATTGCATAAATTTCATATGAATGTAGCTCAAAATGAGACTGAGAGATAAATTCATATTTATATTATTGAGATTTACATCACAATATAAGAAATATAGGTATTTTAAGAAATTGGTAATTCAAAGCACTAGATACCTAATGGATGAAGAATGGAATTGAAAATTGCAGATGAAAACAAATCAACATACAGGTGCTATGATTTTATAATACTAATATGAAAGAACTGAAGCTTTTGTCTTCTGAAAAAGAATGTTTAGCCTGTAATTTCAATCTAAGGCATCAGTTGTAATGAGTCTAAAATCTTTTTCTCCAAGTTATCCAAGAGTACTATACTCATCCTCTAAAGAGTGAATAAGTAATTATTTTCATTAGTTTTGCTTAATATTAATTTACTGGTAGCAAAAGGTTAAAATGTCTGGTCTCTTTCTTTCAATGTAATAACATACATTTCATATTATTAGTGTCTCTTCATAGAAGCCTGAAATCACTATTTCAAAGTAACACAAACAGAAAAAAAATAAAATAAAGGGATACAACCATCACAAATCCTAAATTATGTGAAAAAATCCACAATATCAAAAATAAACCTGTGGAAGTGGAAAAACAATGGCTGAATAAGAACAGAAAATTACCCTGGCTCCAGCTAATGAAACAGAGATTTAGAGTCCTAGCAGGTATTCCACTTCTAGCAGGTCAAACCAAGTCAGGTATAATTATATATAAATATATAATTCAAAAGAAGATTTTATACTGTCTTCACAAGAAAACAGAAATCTCTGAAAAATTACCCAGCCAGGCAAGTGACTGTTGTGACTGTGTTGGCCAACATATTCAAAAGCACAGCTGCATTGTGGAAACAAAGGGGACACATGGGAAAAAAGCAGGAACAGAGGCAGCCACATCCAAACACAAACACTATTGACCTTACCACTGGACAGTTCGAACTGTCATTGGAACCACAAGTATTAACATGACAATATCTCACCACAAATGATCTCTAATCCTACACTTAATCGTCTAGACAAAAACCTAATTCTAGAAAAACAAATCACAACAGAAGACCAAACCAACACCTGCAAATCAACCAAGAACATAGAGAGCCACCTATTAAGATCGTAGATCCCAAAAATGAAAGCCAAGAAATTCACCAAATGGACAGAACAAATCAGAAAAATACAAGAAAACTGATGCCACGGTAGTATAATTCACACAAGAACTGACCAGACATTAGAACAGACAATTAAGGAGCTAGAAGAGGTAATTCAAAATACATTACAAATACTGTGGAAAAATGTCATTAATGAAAAGATACAAAACCTCTACAAGGAAATTTGTGAAAAAGATGAGACCAATCAAAGATTAGCAAAATAATTCATGGAGACTACGAACAGAAAGATAAAAAAATAATTCTGAGAAGGCAAAGGAGTCCAAGGAAAAAATAGTTAAGTAGTTAAAAGGTATGAGAGAAGACACAGCTAAAAAAAAAAAAAAAACCCTCCAACAACTCCCCTAACCAAAGAAAAGATGTAAAGAAAGTCCACACAAGACCTAAAACAAAGCTTTAGTATAGATAGAAGCTCTAAAAAAATGACCAATTAGAAGATAGAGAAATAAAACACAAAGTAGAAAGTCTGTACAGCGAATAGATGACATAGAAGATAATGCTAGGCATCAAAGACAAACTAGGTCTCATAGAAAAGAGGAGCTAATCATTTAGATCAAATCCAAGAAATAAGTAACGATCTTGCTGGAAGTTCAAGATTCAGTTAGAAGATCAAACTTGGGGGAGATAGGTATCAAGAAGAAGAGCAGGAAACAAAATGGATGGGAAACATATTACAGAATTCTAGCAGAGAACATGCCAAACATCCAAAAAGAAAGGCTCATTCAGAGAAGAGAAGCCTTTAGAACACCAAACAGAAAATACCAGAACAGAACAACCCACCACCACATCATAATCCATTAGAGGATCATTAGAGATCAAGGAAAGGATTCTTAAAGCTGTCAGGAGAAAAAACTGATTATTTATAAAGGATATACAGTCATAATAAATAATGATTTCTTAGCTGATATGGTAAAAAGGAGAACCTGGCATGATATATGGCAAACATTAAAGGCAAACAACTACCAATCATGAATATTGTCCTAAGCCAAACTCTCCTTTACATTTAAAGGATATATAAAAATATTTCATGACAAAGAAAACTTGAAACAACTTATCTCCACCAAATCAACAAGACAGAAATTAATCAAATATATCCTATATAGAGAAGGCCAAGAAGAACAGGAACTGGTTATATAAAATACTCTCTACCAGAGAACAAAGTAAATATATATATTTTTTTATTGTGAAAATACTGTACAGAGGGGTTACAATTACATGGACAAGATAATGAGTACATTTGCTATCAAGCATTGTAGCCTCCTCCTTTGTTTTCCCTTCCCATCCCTTCCCATCCTCCCACCACCATGCCCACCCAACCCTCCCCGCTCCCACCCCCCCATACCAAAGTTTTAAACTTCGTTTTCAACATAATGACTTGTGCATCTCATTGTTGCAATGGGTCCATCTGTATCCCTATTTAAACAATTTGTTTTTTCCCCTTCCCCTCCACAAATTATACTGAACAAAGTAAATATATTGAGAATAGATGTGGCACAGCTGCTAACAACAGGAATTATAGATATTTCCCAGCCTTAACTCTCAATATCAATGGACTTAAATTTCCAATTAGAAAACACAGATTAGATAGTATTATAAAAAAACAAGATGCATCCATCCAGTGTCCACTAGAGATACATTTCATTGACAAAAACAAACACATACTCAAACTGAAAGGCTGGAAGGAAATTTTTCAAGCAAATGGATACCATAAACAGGCCACAGTAGAATTACTAACATAAAATAATGTAGAATTCAAATTAAAATTAGTAGGAAGAGACATTACATATTGATAAAGGCAGCTCTCCATTAGGATACAACAAGTGTAAATATCAATGCCGTGAATCTTGGACCACCCCAAATCATCAACCAAATACTACATAACCTAAAAACACATCTCAACCCATCATTGTCATGCATGGATTGGTTATCCAGGAAAAATTCAACCAAGAAACTGAAGACCTAAATAACTGCATTGACCACCTTGCCCTTACAGACATCTACAGAATATACATTCTGTGTCAGTATATACATTATTTGCAGCAGGTCATGGAAGATTCTCCAAAACAGAACCCATCCTATGTCACACAGAAATTCTGTCCAAATCGAAAGAAATATTAATTGAATTCCCATAGCTTGTCAGACCACAGCAGAATAAACTTACAATTAAACAGCTAAAGCAAAAAAAAAAATTGTCAAACCTATGAAGACTGAACAACACATTGCTGAATGACCAGTGGGACACTGAAGAGATTAGAATGGAAATCTGAAAGTTTCTGGAATTTAAGAAAAATGAAGACACAACAGACCAGCTCCTCTGGGACATATTAAATGCAGTACTTCAGGAAAATTTATAGCTTTGAATGCCTACATCAAGCAATTGGGGAAATCTCAAATCAGTATTTTTATTATGTACCTAAAGCTCCTTGAAGAGAGGAACAAGTCCAACCTAAGTAGGCTGAAACAAATAAAAAAGTTAAATCAGAAATAACTAACGACAAAATAAAACATAGAAAGATCAACAAAACCGATTTGCTTCTTTCAATAAATTAACAGACTTGACAGAACCTTACCAAATCTGACTAAAAAGAGACCTTATATAGGCAGAAAGATAAGTAAAAAATCCACAGATTGGGAGAAGGCCTTTAGTTGCTCTGCAACATACAATGGCCTCATATCTCAAATATTCTTAGAGCCCCAAAATTAACCCCCCCCAAAAAAATACAAATTCTCATAGAAACAACAACCCTCATAATATAAGTGAGCTTAAGATTTAAGGAGAGACCTCTCTGAAGAAGAAATATGAATGACCAATAGACACATGAAGAAATATGCAACATTTCTGGCCATAAAAGAAATGCAAATCAAAGCAAAATTGAGATTCCACCTAACCCCAGGTTGAATGACCATAATGAAGAAAACTAATAATAACAGATGCTGGGCTGGTGGAGATGTGGCCAAAAAGGAACATTACTACACTATTGGTGGAAATGTAAACTTGTTCAAATACTCTGTAAAGAAGTATAGAGGTTCCTCACTAGAGCTCCCCTATGACCCAGCAATGATGGATCAAGGAAATGTTGTATATATTCACAACAAAATTCTATGCTTCCATCAGAATGATTGACATTGTCCCATTTGTAAGAAATGGAATCATTTGGAAACATAATAATTCAAACAAGCCAGACCCAAAGAATCAGAGGCTACATGTTTTCACTCATTTGGAAAAACCAGAATATGTCTAGGACATTCACAGTAGCTCAATAGCAATATGCATATCACCATAAAATGATGCTTATCGAAATGAGCTCCAAGAAATGGATACAAGATGATTGATAGTGAACTGTTTTTAGTTATTTCTATTTAGTTTTTCCCCTTTGGCTTATTCACTGTAATCACTGTTTTTGATTTCTGTACCCTTTGTCTTATACATAAGTTAATCTGATTTGGGGAAAGGAAGGGAAATCACAGAAATGGTGGGACAAAGATTAACCAAAGCAAGAGTGATATTCACTAGACACTATGTTAGAAATAAACTTTACATCTTTGTGAGAGTGAGATGTCAGGGTTGGGGGAAGCAGAAAAAAATGAGGAAGGGGTAACACTGTTAAAAATGTACTCATTTGGGCTGGGAAGGTGGCTCAGTGGTAGAGTGCTTGCCTTCCATGCATGAGGCCCTGGGTTCGACTCCTCAGCACCACATAAGCAAAAAGAAAAAAGCCGGAAATGGTGCTGTGGCTCAAGTGGTAGAGCACTAGCCTTGAGCTGAAGAGCTGAGGGACAGCGCCCAGGCCAAGTTCAGGTCCCACGACCGGACCAAAAAAAAAAAAAAATGTACTCATTACTTATGTAACTGTAACCCACCTCTCTGTATATCACCTTCATAATAAAAACAAAACAAAACAAAACAATTGGAGAACTCACCCAAATACAGAAAATTAGAGACAAAAATGTGACAACACAACAGATATAAGCAAAATTGAGAATGTTATAAGAGAGTACTTTGAAAATCTTTTGCCAATCACCTGAAGAATCCTAGGGAAATTGATGCTTCCCTATACTGGATCTGAAGCAAGAAGTAACACATAAGAAGAAATGAAAAGGAAATGTCAATAAACCACTTCCCATTCCAGAAAAATCTACAACTCGATGAATTTACCGTGAAATTAAGGCCTGTGTAGAACTTACAATTCACAGTTATAACTCTTCAATGGAATAGAAAGGGAAATGGAATTATCAAACACATTCTATGAAGCTAGAATTAGACTCTTCTCTAAATCACATAGGGACTCACTAAAGAAAGAGAACTATGAACCCAACTCTTTGATAAGCGATGATGCAGAACTTCTTAATAAAATTCTCACCAACTAATTTCAGCAACTAACAAAAAATAATATTGTATGATCAAATAGGATTCATCCTAGGATACAATTGGATTCAATATTCTTGTCAATAATCATAGTACAAATCATCAGCAGAAGCAGGGACAAGAAACACATGATCGTCTATATGGATGAAGTAACAGTTTTAACAAGCTCCAATACCCCTTTATGATTGTCTGAGAAGCTAGGAATGCATGGAACATTCCTCAATATAATACAGAGTATATATATGACAGATAATTAGCATTTACCTAACAGTGGAAGCATGAAGACATTAAAATCAGGAATGAGACAAGGATGTCCATTCTCTCTACTACTCTGCAATAAGGCAGTGGACTTTGTAGGAAGAGCAATAAGCAAGAGAAAAACATAAAGGGGATCCAAAGAGGGAAGATGTAAAACTATCCCTTTTAACAGATGAAATGATCCTGTATTTAAAGGACCCTATAGCTTCCTCCTTCAATTTACTAAAGGTGATGCTAACCTTCAGCAATGTAGCAGGGTATAAAAACCACAAGAATCAGTAGTTTTTCTGTGTTACCAACAATGGGAAGATCCAGGCTGAAATCCAAAAAACAACCTCATATGTATTAGCTTTAAAACCAAATCAAATCTAAACTAAACAAAACAACAACAGCAAAACTAGGAATTAATTAAGTAAAATGTGAAGGACCTCGACTGTGAAAACTTTAAAAGTCTAAAAAGGGAAATTAAGGAGACTCAAAGACATGGAAAATCTTTTTTTTTTTTTTTTTTTTTTTTTGGGTCCGGTCGTGGGGCCTGAACTCTGGGCCTGGGCACTGTCCCTCAGCTGTTCAGCTCAAGGCTAGCGCTCTACCACTTGAGCCACAGTGCCACTTCCGGCTTTTTTCTTTTTGCTTATGTGGTGCTGAGGAATCGAACCCAGGGCCTCAGGCATGCAAGGCAAGCACTCTACCACTGAGCCACCTTCCCAGCTCAAGAAATGGAAAATCTTTTAAAGCTCCTGGTTGGAAGAATTTACATGATGAAACTGCAATGCGGCCCCCCAAAAATTGACAATGCAATACTCATCAAAATCCCAACTATATTCTTCAATAAAGTAGAGAAAGCAATCCAAATTTAATATGGAATTAGTAAATTATAGATGAAACAGAAGGCTTAGAAATGAATTCATGGGCCTATCATGATCTAACACATACACACACACACACACACACACACACACACACATACACACACACACACAGAGTGAAATTCTATTCGCCCATCAGAAATGATGACTTTTCACCAGTCTTAAGGAAAATGAAAGGCTTGGTAAAATTATACTAAGAGCAAAGAGAATGGAACGCAGACTCAGAGCAATGTATGTTTCATGATTCATTCATTTATGTTAGCTAGAAGGTGCCCACAAATCTACAAGTAAACAAGACTGATTCTACCTCGTCCCAGTAAGAATGGCCATTATCAAGAAAACTAACAATAGCAAATGCTGACATGGATGTAGCCAATTGGGAACTCTATTACACTGTTGGTGGGAAATTAAACTTGTTCATCCACCGTGGAATGCAGTACGGAGTTTCCTGAAAAGACTAAATATAGATCTCCCTTAAGACCCAGTAATTCCCCTCATCAGCAGTAATTCAATAAATAACAAGCAAGCTCACATGAAAGCTATCAGCATAACCATGTTCAGGACCCAGGCCCAGTGTTCAAGGACTGGAAAAAAAGTTACCACTTCTGGTATTTGTTTTTAAAAATATGAACTTTTGACATAAGAAACCAGATCGTTCCATTTGCAGTAGCTAGGATAGGACTTAAATGTCGTGGGTGATAAAATGGCTTCTTTGTTGAATGTTAGGAAAAGATGTAGGCAGTTCAAGAAAAGGGAGATTTTTTTTGTTGTTGATCGAGGGGCTTGAAGTCTGAGCTTGGGCACTGTCCCTGAGTTCTTCAACTCAAGGTGAGTTCTCTACCTCTTGAGCCACAGTGCAACTTCTGGTTTTCCTGTGGTTAAATGGAGATAAGAGTCTCTGGGACTTTCCTGTCCAGGGGGCTTTGAACTGCAGTCCTCAGACCTCAGCTTCCTGAGTAGCTAGGATTACAGTTGTGAGCCACTGGCACCAGGCTAAAAGTGGGGGAATTTTAGAAAAGAAAATCCACCTCTTTACCTGTGTCTAAACCTCAGATATCACTATTAGAACACTTCATCCTCAACTCATTTCACCAGACATTTGTAAATTTTCTCTTTCCCTTTATGTAGGAATACTGCAGTCAGTATCAACTCAGCTGTGGGACTGGATCAATTGTATGTTAATTGCTAGCACCTAAATCAAGAACTGTTACATCAAAACAAATGAACCCCTCACTTGGAATAATTGTATTCTTTTTATTACAAATCTGTGCTTTATCAATTCCTAATGTGATATTGGACCTCCCAACAGAGTGATGACATTTTCTTTCTCTTCAGCAATTGTCCTTCTTCCACACGTGTTCAAATATTTAAGATTTCAAAGATTTCCATTGATAATTCATTAGGCTGACCTCTAAGATAATGTGCATTTCCGGAATTTGGTCTACTGTCTTGTTCTTACATGCACAGGCCTTCTATGATTTATTTGTTCTACAAGGAATTCTACTTTCCAACCTTCGTGTGATCAATTTTAGTCCCTTTCATCAGTCTTTCTGACTCTCTCTCTGGAGTGTCATTTGAGTCTGTCTCATAAAAAAATATATTAGTTATCAGCTAAATGACTCTCAACTTCTGTTTCTGGCCTGACTTCATGTAGGCTGTGATAGCAGCCCTGACTGGCTATGCTTACTGGAGTGTTCTTTTGTTTGTTTTGTTTTCGGTTTTGTTTTGTTTTTTTTTTTTTTAGAGATCTAGTATTACTATTCAAAGTAGTAGCTTTTCTGGGCCCCTGTGAGTCCCTGGCCTAGAGTCAATGGGGTTTTCTCCTAAAGATACAAAGAACAGGTGACTAAATTCCTGTTTAAATTGTCTCAAAATGAGGCAATCTGGCATCTTTGCAAAGCCATCAATAATCCTCTGTAACCAATTACAGAAATGGTCTATCAAGATGACTTTTCAAGGTTGACTGTGAAAAATGTTCATTTCCAAGTCACCAGCATAAAACTGATCACATCCCTGGGAGCAGACTTTTGGAAGGAAGGTTCCCCTTCCTTCCTTATCTTATGGTAGATCAAACCATAATATTCTGCAGTTGTGGTCAGCCTGGAGCACATTTTCCCAAGAATATTCTCTAGTGTAAAAGAGGACCAACTATCAAAATAAAGGTGAAAATACTTGTGTACTACAGAATGATTTATCTTGCTTATATCTGTTGTTATTTTCATTACTTCAAACACATGGATAATTATATTGGGATTAGACAAGTGGCAAAGGATTAATAGAATAAAGATTCTGTTTACCTTCATATATCTGATATAATACACTTAACCTCTTATGGAAAATTAAATCCAGCTGTAGAAACAATGTCAGAAATATAAAATAAGCCTCAATATGAATAATCTGGCACACATACACCATCATCTACTCAGAAATGCAGTCTCTCTATAAATATTTATTTGGTGAAAAATAATAAAAACTTAATTAATGAATATGACTTTTAGGTATCATCTGAAATACTCCTCGTGTATATAATTGTATGTAATTTTATAGATGTTACCTAGACAGGAATTTAACATACATATAGAAATCAAATTTCCACAATTTAAGCTAGATGAGAAGAATCATTCCCTCTTGTATTGTGTGGTGTGAATTTTACCACAGTGCTGAACCCTTCCACCTAATACCAAGAGTCATGTGCAATAATTTATTATTTGATGTTAACATGATTGCTAATTGTAGAATAGACTTTGAATTATTACATTAATTCACAGAATTAAAAAAGTAATAATATATTATTTGCTTAAATTCTGCTTCTCAATTTTACAATTCATGATATATATTAGTAAAATTAGATTCACTTTCTTCTTTTCTATAGCTGCTAAACATAAAATTTATATATTAAACATTCAACATTAAGAAATCAATAATAAGTAACCTATTATTAAAATGATATAGTATTAAACTGTGATTTGAATTATAGTTCTAACAAATTGTGATGTAAACAACAATTAATAGAATTATGGGTAATTTTTTTTTTTAAACTTACCAGCTTGTTATTTGTTTCCTAATTGTGTCATTTGTTATTTTGGTCCAAGCCGTCTCTTCATCCTTATTGTTTAGTTTTCTATTTTATCTCTACTGGTTTGCTGATTGTGTATTTTGTTTTCCCTTTTTAGTGAATGACATGAGGCTGAAAATCTGTATGCTAGTTAATTACTTCCTATGTTAAAGTAAAATTATTGCTCTCCACAGCTGTTCTACTCTTTGTAGAGTATTTTTCCCAGTCCCATATCCTGTATTGCTGCTCTCATGTATTTTATTTTATTTTACTTTTATTGTGAAAATACCTTACAGAGGGGTTACAATTACATGGGCAAAATAATGAATACATTTCTTATTAAGCATTGTTGCCTCCTCCTTTGTTTCCCCTTCCCATACCTTCTTTATTTTACTTTTTATTTAAATTTTACTGTCAAGGTAATGTACAGAGGGGTTATACTTACATAAGTAAGGTAATGAATTCATTTCTTTTCTAATTTGTATTCCCTTCCCCCATTTTTCTCCCTCTTCCCTCCCAACAGCCCCTCCAAGATTATTTCCAACATATTGTCTTCTGTGTATCACTGTTGCATAGGTTCCCCCTTTGTCCTTTGCCTCACCATTTTTCCCTTTCCCTTCCCTAGTTCAGATTAACATATTTACAATAACCAGGGTATCAAAATCAAATACAGTGACTACAGGGGATAAAACATAGGTGGGGAAAACACAAAAGGATAAAAAGAAATCATGCAGTACATTAAGAACAACAACAACAAAGAACATGTCTTGGAGTTCATTTCACTTAGAATCACCTTATACAATCATATGTACATAGCTATAGGGCTATTCTGCTCATCTACTAAGATTATCCTTGATGTACACAATAATGCTCCCCTATTACTCAGTAATCCCACTTCTGGGCATTTAACCAGGTGGCCACAAGCAAGGCCACACTAAAGCTACCAGCAAAATAATGTTTATCACAGTATTATTTACCACAGCTAAGATATGGAATCCATCCAGATGCCCCTCAGTAGATGAATAGATCAAGAAAATCACACACACACACACACACACACACACACACACACACACACACACACGGAATACTATGCTTCCATCAGAAAGAATGATACCACCTCATTTGTAAGGAAATGGAAGTTCTTGGAAAAATTATATTAAGTGAAGTAAGCCAGACTTAAAGAAACATAGGTCCCACGGTTTCCCTTATTTGTAATAATTAGTTTATACCAAGGATAATCTCATATCCTATGTTGAGCATACAACATCATTGCTATATTGTTTGTTATTATTTCTGCAAACAGGCAGGTATATTTAAAGAATTATGCTCATCTTATCCATTACTGGAGGAAGAGCATCCAAAAGCGCAACCCCTACTAGGAAGAACAACTCCTACTTATTTAGCTTCATTCCTATGTAAGGCCAGTGTTGTCCCCTGTATCCTCATGCTGTACATTACAACTCTATGCCTGTTCAACCTGTATATCTCCTATCTTATACATTGTGACCTAAATGCCCCAGCAATTCCACTTTGCTTTACTTTTCAAAAATTTTCTCCCTCTGAGTGTAAACTTGCTCAACCACTTTGGAAAGCAGTATGGAGGTTCCTGAAAAGACTTCACATAGAGCTCCCCTATGACCCAGCAATCCCACTTTTGGGCATTTACCCAAATGTTTACAAACAAGACCACACTAAAGCTACCAGCACAACTATGTTTATTGCAGTATTATTTACCATAGCTAAGATATGGAACCAACCCAGATGCCCCTCAGTAGATGAATGGATCAAGAAAATGTGGTATATATACACAATGGAATTCTATGCCTCCATCAGAGAGAATGACATTGTCCCATTTGTTAGGAAATGGAAAGACTTGGAAAAAATTATATTAAGTGAAGTAAGCCAAGCCCAAAGAAACATAGGTCCCATGGTTTCCCTTATTTGCAACATCTAGTATATGTCTGAGTCAAGCAGAAAAGGTCAGATAATGTGATGTTAGGGAAATGAACCCTTAGATATGTACTTAAATGTTTTTTTTTTTCTTTCATGCATTTGTTTCTAACGCGTTTATAAGATTATTTCTTTGTTGCTTTGTATGTCCCTCCCCCACAGTATAACCCCTTCTTTCACTATATTTGATGTCGGTACAATTTGTGGAGGAGAAGGGGAAAAACAAGTCATGTAAGGATAACTGTGGACCCATTACAACAATGAGAAATAAAAGTTGTCATGTCAAAAAGAACTTTACAACTTTGGTGGGGGGGGGGGGTGGGGAGATGGGGTGGGGGAGCAGGGGGAGGATGGGAAGGGATGTGAAGGGTAAACAAAGGAGGAGGCTGAAATGCTTGATAAGAAATGTACTCATTATCTTGCCCATGTAATTGTAACCTCTCTGTACAGTATGTTCACAAAAAATTAAAATTAAAATTAAAAAAATTTTCTCCCTCAATGTATGAGGTTGGTGTGTGTGTGTGTGTGTGTGTGTGTGTGTGTGTGTGTGTGTGTGTGTGTTTACAAAAATCAGAAGACAACATTTTTCCTCATTTAGAATACATCTTTCAGGTCATTATGTTATGGCTAATGGGAGAAGTCTCTTGCTATTTTAAGGATGAAACAGAAAAATATATTTTTGCATGCACCACAATTGTTTATTAGTCTGTAGTTGAACACTGAACTTCGATTTATATCTTGGCTGTTGTTGTGAATAATGTGAATAACAATGAACTACAGATATATTTACGAGTTACCCAGAGAGAAATAATCACATGATTGGTGGGTCAGATGATATTTCAACTTTGGATTTCTTTAGAAAACTGCATACTACTTTCTACAAGGAGAGTACTAACCTGTATTTTGACCGAGTGTAAAAAATTTCCTTTTCTCCACACTCTCACCAGCCAACATGATTACCTTTTGAGTTTTTTTAGAGGGCAGGTTTTTACTGTGTGCAGTACCCAAGATGACCTCAGACCCAAATCCTTTTACTCCAACCTCCTAAAATCTTCGAATTATAAGCCTTTATCACCACACCTGGTTCCTTTGATTTTTTTGATAAGAGTTATAATAGTTATAAAGTAGTATCATAGTAATTTTGAATTGCATTTCTCTAATGACTTTTGTTTACAAAACATTAAGCCAGCATAAAAGTTGTATTAAACACAACTTTGTAAACACACTGGTGATTTTCAGGGCTTTTTGGAAAACATGTCTATTCAGAAATTTTGTCCATTTTTAATCAAGTTTCTTGTTAATCTCATCTTTAATCTCTCTATACAAAATCAATCATTAATTCAAGGTAGTAGAAAAGAAAAAATTAAGCTACTCCTAACTTTTTCAGTTTTCAATAACATGATATTGCTTAAATAATTTTCTGTTAATGCTTTGAGACTATATAACTCAATTTAGTTAGACCTTATACAAGGCTATGTATTTTATTTTATGTTGATTTTTCTTTCCAAAGCTTGTGTGACTAATTTCCCTTGGTTTCTTTCTGTTTCATGTAGTTCAGATTTCAAACTGAAGAATAAATGGAAGGAAGCAAACAAAAAAAAAATACAGTTCCTTTCATCTGATGATGCCTCTACAAGGAAAGACCTATGATAGAATATCAAAAAGACAATTCATTCTTCTAGGTCTGCCTTATCTTTGTGATGTAACTTAAATGGTGTAAAACACAATATACTGCTCAGATACTTTTATGTGTTATCAGTTTTGTACATTTTCTTTTGGACTTCATCTCAGTCTACAACATTCCTTCATTATTATGTCCCTCATAATTTTACACTAACAAGACTGAAGATAACCAGTTTGATTTACAGCATGAGAAGTTATCTACCTGGCTTCCTTGGAAACAGAGCATGATCAATAGATAACATTGCTCACTACATGTAATGATTTCTGTAATACTTATGGCATTCTATTAGGTATTTAAAAAAAACTTCTGGCTAAACTCAAAGCTCATTCATAGAAGTTTATGTTAAGTATTTTACGTTTTATTTCTCTTAATTCTTAAGATAACATTTGCTATAAAGCTAATGTTATTACCATTTTAGTGTTGGGAAAAATTGTAATTAAAGGCACTAAGGGCATGGCCCAAAGACACACAGTGAGGAGGGAAATGAGTCAAAGTTTCCAAAAGTCATTCAGCAATACACAAAAGGTAGGTAAATTCTTTCCATTCTCTTACTCTCTCAATTCAATATTCATATTGTCCAAGAAATAATAGCATAGTAAATATTGCTCATGGTGATTGTTTTCTGTCACATTTTGTCTTCATCACAGACTGTGTTGGTGACATTGGGTTATCATGCACAGAGCTGAGCTTCTAAATTGAGGTCCAAAGAGAGGCAAATTTCTTCTGTCCCACAGTTCCAGTTTCCTTTTTTAAAAAGTACCAAAACTTTTAAATATCATCACTTACTATCTTTTAAGAATCCAAAAATGAAATAAATTCACATTTAATCAATCCAAAATGCTTTAAAAGTAAGAGATAATAAAACAGGCCCCCATGAAGTAAATTTTCTTCTACTTTTAAAATTATTCTGAAAACCTTGTATTGGTTAGTCACACCTGTAATCCTATCTACTCGGGATAGCTACTCAGGAGCCTGGGATCTGTGGATAACCATTGGAGGTCAATCAGGACAAAAAAAATTCATGAAATTATTTTTCAAAATTTTTAATGACGCTGAGGAGAGGTCTGAGGGGTCCGGGCTGCACAGAGCGGCTGCCGGGCCCGAGCTGCAAGTAGAAGCCGCGGGAAACCACAGTCTCTGACCGGAGGAGTTCAGTTAAGAAGATGGCAGTGTTCACCCCAAGAAAGAAGAAGCAGAATTTTTTGAACTGTGACAGCCTGTTATCAGAAATATCATCACAGGAATTAATTTTGAACCTCACTGAAAGTCTATTTCCATCACCTACAAAAAAGTACACTTGTCAGAACGGTGATAAAAAAGAAGTCAGAGAACACTGCTTTCCTCAAGACCATTTGATTTCAAGTCCACACAAAACAACTACAAAAAACAGATTGCCATCTGTAGATCACAGCTCACCATTTAAATCTGCTGTGCCTACTATATCTTTTTACAACAAAGATAAATTGTACCTCAATCCTCTGGAGAGAAAGCTGATAAGAGATAGTAGATCTTGTCTGCAGACTAATGGTGAAGATAAACTTATTCCCGTTATAACTGAAAAATTGCAGGGAAAACCAA
The DNA here is from genome assembly GCF_019054845.1 of Dipodomys spectabilis. Taxonomy (NCBI): domain Eukaryota; kingdom Metazoa; phylum Chordata; class Mammalia; order Rodentia; family Heteromyidae; genus Dipodomys; species Dipodomys spectabilis. Next base: position 3,027,956 of record NW_024870955.1, read on the forward strand.
TCTCTATCAAAAAGAAGACCAAAAATATATGAAAAAGTTTAACTGTTAAGTGTCAATGCAGTTATACACACATCAAGGAAGTGTCAACAGATTCTAGAAATTCCAAGCAAAATCAAATGTCAAATAAACCTGTTGTAAAGAAAGAATATAATTGTTACCTAGCTGAAAGTAATCCAAATACTCCTCGGGTTCTAAGCCAAAAGGTAAAACCACAGGTTACACTCCAAGGTGGAGCCGCATTTTTTATTAGTAGGAAAAAAATGTCTCTTAAAACATTGTCACCAGAAGATACACCATCACTAGGAGTCACATACAAAAATAAACCAGAAACAACTGGAGATTCTGATTCAGAGGTTATATGTAAGAGAAAAACTTTTGTGGAGAATCAAATGTCAAAATGCTCATTACTAGAAAAGAATGTTGAACTACAACATTCAAGAAGTAGAAACAAAGAAGAATTAATAAAAGATTCATTTGGTGCAGTAGTTTCTTCAAAGGAATATAAACTTGATAAAGATAACAATTTTCCTTCAGAGAATTCTGTTGAAAACATGACAATTTCTCCTGAGTCCACTGTCTACCCCATCTTCAATGTGTCTTCAGTCAATGCAAAAAGATCTACAGCTGAAGAACAGATTTCTTTGGGATCCATGAGTGGTACTAACTTCTTGAAACAGGCTCAGAAAAATATGAACATGAAAGATACAAATAAAGAAACAAAAGACCAGCTCATCATTGATGCAGGTCAAAAACATTTTGGGACTACTATATATAAGTCTTGTGGCATGATCTATTCTGCTGCCAACCCTGAAGATGAACTGCAACATGCCCAATACCACCAGAGATTCCTGGAAAAAAGAGAGAGTGGTTGCGGAGTTTTGGGATGGAAAGATTGTGTTGATCCTGCCTCATGATCCAAGTTACGCTCTGAGAAAGGTAGAAGATGTAAAAGAACTTGTGGATCATGAGTTGGGTTTCCAGCAAGTCATTCCCAAATGTTCAAACAAAACTAAAACTTTTCTCTTTGTATCTGATGAAAAGAGAGTAGTTGGCTGTTTAATTGCAGAACCTATCAAACAGGCCTTCCGAGTCTTGTCTGAACCATCTGGCCCAGAATCTTCAAACTCTAAAGAAAGTTTTAGAGCTTGGCAGTGTTCAAATGCATCAGAACCTGCAGTCTGTGGGATAAGCAGAATCTGTTTTCAGACTGAAAAGAAGAAAGCACATTGCAAGACGACTGGTAGACACTGTCAGGAATTGCTTCATGTTTGGCTGTTTTCTCAGCACTAACGAAATAGCATTTTCTGACCCAACACCAGATGGCAAATTTTTTGCAACCAAATACTGCAACACCCCTAATTTCCTTGTATACAATTTTAATAGTTAAAGCCAATTTTAATGATAAAACTGATGGTGACGTGGCAAAGTTCAGATAGTTCATCATTTGACATTAGCTAACATCAAAATAAACAATTGACTCATGTATCCCCACCAAACTTTGTACCCTGAGTTAGAAAGTCAGAATACATTCCCTGGAAACCATCTAAACTTCCCAGAAAGAGAAAAGTGCCTAGATAATACTGAATAGCACTCGGGTTCTTTATTATGAACCATTATAACTGTAAGTAGAAATTACTTACTTCCTGTATTCGAGCATTGATCAAGATAATTTCTACAGAAACAGGCTCACTTGTCTTTTGAGAACTGTTAAACTTTTAGGCTTCAAATATCTCTTGCCCATCAGAAGCCAAGAGGAAAATTAAATCTAAGTAAGTAATTTACTTATTTAGGTTTTCAAGCCAATTCCTCTCTTCCTGATACAGATCTATAGCTATATAATTGAAGGTATTTAGGGCCTTGAATTTCTAATTTATGGTAAGACATGGTAAGGAATGAGTAAAATATCCCAAATTCACTTATGTAGAACAGAATTTGGTAATTCAATGTTTTAATCTTGATGCAGATCAAATTGCCCAAATGGACACTTGCTTGAAATTTTAAGTTCTGTTCTGCACTATTCCCTTCATTTCTGTCAAATGAAAATGTTGGCATGCTACATTAGGGGTCTTGTCACTGGCCAATGTGGTCATTAACAGAACCAGATGCCCCAATGGATGAGATTGCTCGTTGAGAGACTTAACTTGCAAAGCAAAATGTATTTGAGCTGTTTTCATTTTCAGCCATATAACTAAAGGATTTCTTTTTAGGTTGTATTACTCTTCATCTGCCATCTTTATTTAATAGTAAACCTGGTTCCAAAGAGAATGTGAAAGTGTTAAAATGTTTGCAATTATGCCAAAACATCGTAATGCTATTTTCTGCACTGTTTTAAAATTCTTCTAAATGTTTTATTCAAAATTTCTATTAGCTTTATTTTTTTGGTTGAATGCTTTTGTGGTAAGATAATAAAAAGTATTCTTAAAAAAATTTAATGAACTAGCAAAGACTCAGGAAATAAAATATAGCTCATATAGTACCTCACCAACCTAGAGAGGAAAGGCCTAGCAAGTCCTTTAAGCCCTGATTTCAAACTCTGAGCAGGCCAACACACATGCATGCACATGCATTTGCATGCATGCATATTTTCCCTTCCCCTCCCCAAATTAGAGAAGCGTACATACAAGAGGCAGGTGCACCAACTTCAAATACAGAGAAAACAAGGGTTATAGCGTGGGGGAGGAACATACAAAGAAACAAAAATTCACATCGCACATTATAAGTACGTTAGAAACAATAGCAAGAAACAAAAAACTACTTGTTTCCCTATCATGGGGTTCAATTCCCTTAACATCATCATATCTGTTCATATGCACATAGCTTTTGACCTTGTCTGCTTACCCCAGACATATATTCGTTATTGAAAATAAGGGAAACCATGGGACCTGTTTCTTTGGACTTGGCTTTCTTCACTTAATAATTTTTTTTCCAAGTCTTTCCATTTCCTAACATATGGGGCAATGTCATTCTTTCTGATGGAGGCATAGAATTCCCTTGTGTATATACATCACATTTTCTTGATCCATTCATGTAGTGGTGACAGCTGGGTTGGTTCCGTATCTTAGCTATGATAAATAATGCTGCAATAAACATAGTTGTGCTAGTAGTTTTAGTACGGTCTTGTTTGTGATCATTTAGGTAAATCCCCAAAAGTGGGACTGCTGGGTCAAAGGGGAGCTTTATGTGGAATCTTTTGAGGAACCTCCATAATGCTTTCCAAAGTGGTTGAAGAAGTTTACACTCCCACCAAGAATGCTGTATGGTTCCCTTGTGGACACATCCCCTCCAGCATCTGTTGTTGTAAAAATATGGAACGCTCCACGAATTTGCATGTCGTCCTTGCACAGGTGCCATGCTAATCTTCTCTGTATCGTTCCAATGTTAGTGTATGTGTGGCTGAATTGAGCACAAAATATTTTTTATACCAAAAGTGCAATTGGGGGGCTGAGAAGGTGGCTCAGTGGTAGAGCGCTTGCCTTAGATACATGAGGCCCTGGGTTCGATTCCTCAGCACCACATAAGCAAAAAGAAAAAAGCCAGCACTGTGGCTGAAGTGGTAGAGTGCTAGCTTTGAGCTGAGGAGCTGAGGGACAGCACCCAGGCCCAGAGTTCAGGGCCCATTACCAGACGCCCCCAAAAAAAACTGCAGTTGGATTTTATTAAACTAGACGATTCAACAAAAAGTAAGTTCAAATTGTCATGACATTTTAGAACCATATATTTCTTACATAAGCACACATTTAAGAATAAAATCAAGATTGACATGTCAAAAACAAAATAATTCCAGATATTTGTTGTTCAAGAAATGTGGAGGAAGAGGAATTCAATTATTCTATACAAGGCACCTGTCATAATGAACACTGCAGCAAGTGTTAAGGTTTGTTAAAAGTTTTAATTTTTTTTTTGTTTTTTTTTGGGTCCGGTCGTGGGGCTTGAACTCTGGGCCTGGGCGCTGTCCCTCAGCTCTTCAGCTCAAGGCTAGCACTCTACCACTCAAGCCACAGTGCCACTTCCGGCTTTTTTCTTTTTGCTTATGTGGTGCTGAGGAATCGAACTCAGGGCCTCCGGCTTGCAAGGCAAGCACTTTACCACTGAGCCACCTTCCCAGCCCAATGTTTTAAATATATTTAATTTTGGGAATTTGTTTATATATGCCAAAATTAGGACTGTTTGGCAGGTATAAAACTTTTCCATAAAGTATTTAAGATTTATGGTAGCAGACATATACTACTAAGTATATACATTTCAGAGTTTTGAGAAACTTTATTAATGAGAATTTGCAAAGTTTTTGTGTAAAGAAGAAGAATGAAGAGTTAACACTTTCTTAACTACACAGTCTGTTAAAACTTTAGGGCTTCCTTAGTTTATAGGTTAACAAGGAAATATGATGATATAAGCCATAAACAAATAATGAGAAGAGCCATAAATGTAATCTTAGTGGGTAGCTTTAAAGACTACTCATATTCTATAAAACTCTTGTTGAACATCACAACTTCAGTCAGTGTTAAATGTACAGAATTATGAGAAAATAGTAAAATCTAATATGTAGTATACTTCAAATAGTGAAAACAGTGATAATTGTTTTGTTTTTTATTTTATTAATTATTAACATTTAATTATTGTTTTTCTTTATTTGTAGCATTGTTTTACTTGTTGAAATATAGTACAACTCTTTTTTTTTGGGGGGGGGGTCCGATCGTGGGGCCTGAACTCTGGGCCTGGGCGCTGTCCCTCAGCTCTTCAGCTCAAGGCTAGCGCTCTACCATTTGAGCCACAGCGCCACTTATGGCTTTTTTCTTTTTGCAAGCGCTCTACCGCTGAGCCACCTTCCCAGCCCTAGTACAACTTTTTGTAAGTCATCATTAGGAGGTACTTTGAGAAGGTTACTTGCATGGCCAAACCAATTTTTATAGGTGCATGTTAATTTACAAAAAGGAAAATTAGGAACAAAATATTTATTTAAAAAATTATCAAATAGAGTCTGAGTCAGGAGTGTTGATAAATGTCCACACCTAAAATTTTAGCCCTCGGCTGAAGCAGCTGTATTACAGAGTTGAGGCCAAAAAAGTGATAGACTGTGTTTTTTTCTTTATTTTTATTTTGTTGCTCATGAGGCATGAACTCTGGGGCCTGGGTGCTGTCCCTCAGTTCAAGGCTAGGGCTAGCACTTGAACCACTATACCACTTCCATCTTTTTTTGCTTATGTGGTGCTGCGGAATCAAACCCTGGGGCTGGCGCATGCAAGGCAAGCACTCTACCACTGAACCACCTTCCCAGCACCTGAGAAACTGTGTTTTAAAAAATCATCTAAACAACATTTGCTTTCTGCTTTGGGTTATATAATGAAAGATATAAATATATTTTTATATTTTTGTGAATTGTACTTCTAAATTTATACTAACTTCAGCCACTTTATCCTTTTTAAAGTCATGAAATATCTCTGAGAGTTTGCTTCTGTGAAGATTGTTTTTGCATTTATAATTTCTTCTGAGTTATTTTTATTTTTATCGAAATAACTTTATATTTCACGTTGATTTGTTATCATATATCAAATACCTTCAAATGTACACATAGAGTCTAAAGATAGCAGTATGAATATTCTCATACAGCTCTTGTTTGTCTGTTATGCACTTCTAGTATTGTGATATTTCTCTCTCTCTTTCACTCTCTCCCATTTCCTCTCTTTCTCTTTCATGCTCCATGTCTGGTACTTAGAATTTCGGCTGGTCTACTACTATCCTTCAGGATCCACTAGTTTTGTGGGAACATGATAGCGACCATCAGTTACCCTTGCATTCTTTAAGAGTTATAAGAGTGACTTGATATTATTCTTTGCCATTCTAAATGGCAAAACAGCAGATCTAGGAATTCCTTTTCACTTTTACTATTATAATTTTTATCTCATAGGAATCATTGGGATGGATAAGATACTTTTAACCTGTTACCTAAAAGTTTTTTTCTTTTACAAACAACCTTTTTCTTTTATTATCAGTTAGTAAATACATATAACGAAAACAAAGCTATCCTATGGAAAGTGGACCGAAGTTGCTCACAGGGATGACAAACAAAGGAATGTGGGAAGTGAGTACAAGGGATGCCCATCATAGAACACAGATCCTAGGAGCAATTTATCAGGTACACTTTGTGAGAAAGACAATGTGCTGGGAACTATAGATTAAATCACTGAACAACTGATATATATACGCACATATATTTGTATATGAATATTTATTCACATATGCATACATGTGTGTATATGCCCTTATATATGTACACATGTATGTTACTATACACACAAATACACACGTACCTGTACACATGTATACATGCACACATGGAGAAAGACACATAGATACAGCCAACACAAGTTTCACTAGTTGTTGAATATGCTTAAATGGAATGCTTGGAACAAAGTATGTTGAAGACGTATTTGTCTCTAAGAGTTTTTTTACCACTCCTCTTATCTCTTAAAACTGGTACGTTTAGAGAGATTCCACTTGCAAAATGCAGTACAAGTGATAGCAAATCACTCAGAAGTAAAGGTCATATGGTGTTTCCTTGCTCCCCACAGAATGCTTGCTCTTGTAGAAACTCTCAACAAAGTAGCAGGAGAATGCCCTGGTAAAGAATAAAGTTATAAGGCTTTAAATGGCATCCTTACTTGAGCTCTTTTACAACAGCCAGCATGAATTCCTAAGCAGAAGAGTGAATCCTCAGGAGACTGGATTCTACATATGCATTTAACCAACCCATGTGAAAAGTCCTATGTGAGAAATGCTGACTGAGGTCTTGCTGATTTCCTGGCCAAGAAAAAAAGAAAATATTTTTAATGTTTTAAAGTTTGAAAATAATTTGTAACCTGTCAATAAATGTGTAGAAACAATTATACCAAGTAACAAAAAATGATGGTGTTTCGTTTATGTGCTCTTGGCCTTGGTGAGTGATTTTAGGTGTGTCTACACAAGTAGAATCAGGACACACACACGCACGCACACACACACACACACACACACACACACACGCCCCAGCATCCCCACCCACACAGGTCATGAATGGCAAACCCCTATCGCACAGAGAGACAGACAGACAAAACACACCGGGTGTGGAGAGAGACCACAAATGAAAAACAAAAACAAAACAAGTAGAATCAGCATAAATCAAGCAGCACTTCTTCATTTAAGATAGAAGGAAAGGAAGCCAGGCGCTGGTGGCTCACGCCTGTAATCCTAGCTACTCAGGAGGCTGAGATCTGAGGATCGTGGTTCAAAGCCAGCCCAGGCAGGAGAGACCGTGAGACTCCTATCTCCAATAAACCACCAGAAAACCGGAAGTGGCGCTGTAGCTCAAGTGGTAGAGCGCTCGCCTTGAGCTGAAGAGCTGCGGGACAGCGCCCAGGCCCAGAGTTCAAGCCCCACGACCTACAAAAAGAAAAGAAAAGAAAAGATATAAGGAAAGGATACAGGTTGACACTTTTGAACAATGAGATGTACACCCCTATCAAGGGGTGGAGGGTGAATGGGGAAGTTGGGGAGGTGTGAAGGAAAGGTATGGTAGAGGAAAAACAAATGAGTGGGTAACAATGCTCAATAAGAAATGTTATCATTATCTTACTTAGGTAACTGTAACCCTTCTGTACAGTATATTTACAATAAAAATATATATTAAAAAGATATAGGGAAACTTCTGTACTTATAGGAAGTTGTATTTATCACTCAAAATCAGTAAGGTATTGGTTTTAGGACCACAGGTATATGAAAACTTTGGATACTCAAATTCTCTACATAAACACAGCATATTATTTACTTTAGAATCTGCCCACAAGCTAGTGCAGAGTAATTGTTATGAAAATTTTTACTACATTCTAGGTTTGTAATGAAACATAAAAATGTATGCACTATCAACAGATACAAATTTTTTCAGATAAATTTTGTCTTCAATTTGTGGGTGGAATTGGGAGAACAATTTTGAAAAGCACAAATTTCATCACCAAGACCAGTCAGCATCATTGAATAGTATGGAACTCCAAGGAGAAATATTGAGTTGAGACATTATCAGAAAATGTAACCAAGCAAGGACTTTTTAGAAATGTAGCTGCTAGATTTTCATGGAGAGCTTTCATAACACTTTGTGAAGCACAAATCAGAACCTCACTGAAGTGTAGATGCTTTTCCCTCTCCTTCCAGTCATGGTCAGTCATTATCAATCAACATATAGCTAATCTTGAATAATCCTCTAATAACAAAATGTTGATGGAGTGTTTATATGCAGAAAACCTGGGAAGGCTAACTTTTTCCAATTAGGACATTCTGTATTCTATGACCCAGCAGAGAGTAAACTAGGTAAGCATCCATTTACAGCCTTCTGATTAATTCTGATTCTGCCCACATCAGTTATCTATCCATACCTGTGCCTGAGCGAGAGGATTTTAAAAGAATTTAGTGATTTAAAATTTAAACTTAAATATGGAATGAAATTTGTTCCAATGCATTATGTTAAGATATTTAGAAACAACTGGGAAACCTAAAGGTCTATAAGATTTATTTTTATTGAAAGTGCAGTAATATTGAAATATGGTTCTCTACAGTTTAAGCAATTTGCAGCAGACTTGATACTTATTAAATTTTGTATATTGAAAGGAACACAAGCCTCAACAATATGTCAATACTATCCTCTTATTTATCTCTAAAGGTTTATGCTTCTGGTCTCTTAATATTAAAACTTCAAAAAATTATCTTTAGCAAGTTGTGCAAACGGGTTTCGCTTAATCATGTCAGTGTTGAATAGAGTGTATGTGCATTTCAATGTTCAGTGCATTTGGATCATTGTCAATCTTTCCATTTTTCTTCCTTCCTTTACCCCAACCCCACTTATCCCTTCAAGTTTCCTACTTATATTCTTACATATGTACATTGAGTGTTATGACTGTATTAGTCCACCATTTCCCTCTCCATCCTTCTACTTCCTTTAAGCCTAGATCCCCTTTTAAGACTTGTTTCAACTTCATGGTGTTTTGTTAAATATCTCTACCTTGGCATTTGGCTATGGGCTTGCCACATCCTCTCTTCCATGTTTGACCACATAAATGAATATATTTCTCCACATTTCTAATCTCTGAATGGCTGGGATAGGTATATTTTACTATTCACCTTCTGTCTTAAATTTAGAATTGCACCTTCAGGGCCATCCTAGAGATCTTTTTTCTTCTCTAAACACTGAAGATGGAAAGGAAATAATTTCCATGCTCTCAGCATTATGCTATCCATCATGAATTTCCATCGCTTATCACTTCAGCAGTCTATGTTTAGGGACAATCTTCAATTTCTGATGATAGGAGCACGAGTCAGTTTTAATTATGCAGATTCCACTATGTAGTGAGCCCTGTAGTCTTCTAAATTTTCAATAAATTTCGAGTAAATTTTTATTAATAATTTAAAAAGTTTTATTTCAGTATTTGAAATGCTGCCCCAATTATATTAAAAGTTTCACAATAAGTTAGACTGAACTTTTCCCCCCATTTTCGCCACTAGTTCAGGTTAAATCTCCTTTGGCTTTATTGTTTGAGAGACCAAGGGATGAGGGTAAACAGAGAGATGATCATTACTCAGATATCTCCTTCCTCTTCTGTTTCTGCTATTCTCGTTGAGAGAAAGACTGTAGCAGGGAACAAGAGTGATGCTTGACTTCACCATATAAGGGAGCATTCCTGGCATGTCAATGATTGTTTCTTAGAATAACTTAAACTGCTTACTCTTGCCTTCTCTGTAACAGTAACCTAACTGTGGCTTCCTTGGTGCAGGAGGAAGCACACTAACAGGTTACTACCTGGAAACTGGTATTTTATATCTCAGCTTACTACCAAAAATATAAAGCTTTGGCTACATAAATGCAATGGTACTGATTGTTCAACAATACCTTAGTGAGCAGTAGACAATTCTACTCAGCTACCCTCTCCTCTCATATCCTCCCTTTCACTCCCCTCCACTCATTTACCCTCCCATCCCTTCTTTCTTTGTGTCTCTCTCCTCCATATTAATCTCTATCTTCTCTCTTTTTCTTTTCCAGTAGCAAGTGATTTGGTTTATCAGACAACACATAAATAATTGAACAAATATTTATTTCTCCTCTTTTTGTGATTATTTATTCTTAAGAAGTGAGTTCTAGCACAGCACCAGTGGCTTACACCTAGATACTCAGTAGGTTCAAATCTGACAATTGCAATTCCAAGCTATTTTAAGTAGATAAAGCTAAGAGATTATTTTTTGCACTTGTGGTAAAAGGAAGATGTGAAGGTGTGGCTCAGGTGGTATAGAGCAAACATTGAGAATTAAAGCCCAGATAGAGCTCAAGGCCAGGAGTTCAAACCCCATTGCCAGCACAATGTTAAAAAAAAAAAAAAAAACAACTGAGTCCTTTGTCTTAGAAGGGATATTTCTCCAAAAATTCATACCCAGGACAATTCTCAAGGTCCAAGACTCTTTGTAAGGTTCTTTCACATCTTAAACGGATTCCTCTGCTTGATTCACATTATGGAAAATAGGAGTCACACTTCACATTAAAAAGTATGTGCATTGCTGAACAGTTCTTCCCATTTTTAATGTAAAGGAAGCATGACAGGAATTCACCCCACTTGGGAGTTAGGTTTGACTCACTGACAGACTTTTGCAAGTAAATGAAGGTCTGTTTACATGTAAAGAAGTCTATACAGATGGTTTTCTAGGAGAGAGAACAAGGTAGCTGTTGTCCAAGTTTGAATCAGAGTAAGTTTATTCCTATGATATGGTAAAGAGAAGCTCATCTCATAGAACACTATGCAGACAGTAATTTCAAAAGGATTAAAAACCCATGTCTATGTTGTGAACAGCCAAGTTTTCACAAACAAAAAACAGTTTCCTGAGCCATGAAAATATAAGTTAGAGCAAAGGGAACTTTGTTAAATATAGTTAATGACTAAGTGACATGTGTAAAAGAGTTCTGTAATCACAACTAAACTATAAATTTTTCATCATGTCCCTAGCAAGAATCTCTAAGATAGGCCTGCCTAAATCTGTCATAGAGGACTAGGTTCATGCAATTGTCAGTTTTGTTTAGGGTCCAATATCTTCTACAGTTGCTTGGGTTGCAAACTGCTCACACCACATGCAGTGTCTGGAAAAACGTCCTGTCTTGCTAGGCACCTAAGGGATTTTTGTGCCACTGTGAATATTTATCGTTTTTCTTCTTATAATTATACCTGTCAGTGTGAAGTCATTCCATGGTAACAATAATAGTTTCTGTACCCTGTGTTCCACTAACAAATCTCAGATGTGAATATAGCCAGGAGCCCGTGGCTCATGCCTATAATCCTAGCTACTGAGGAGGCTGAGCTCTGAGGGTCACAGTTCAATGCCAGCCCAGGCAGGAAATTCCATAAGATTCTTATCTCCAATAAACCACCAGAAAACTGGAATTGGCACTATGTCTCAAGTGGTAGAGATCTTGCCTTGGTCTGAAGAGCACAGGGACAGCACTCAAGCCCAGAGTTCAAGCCCCACGACTGACCAAAAAATAAAAGTGTGTATATATATATGTATGTATGTATATATACATATATACATACATATATATATAAATGATGAGATGAATTACATTTAAATATAAGTCAATATTTATGGTACACATTTAAAGTATCACTATATATGATATATTTATAATATATACATAAATTTATGTATAAGATCATATTATATCTATGTTTATAAATACATTTGTAATTAATATCCAAAGAATACATCTGAAGATTTTGGGGAAAATGTAGAGTGTCTAAAGGCTTACTACTGACCCATCATACTTTCAATCATTTTTTCCACTTATTACAATGTCTGGAGTAATAAGACAATGATTATTTCATTCCTTACGATTTTGGATTAGAAACATCTACTTACTTGGTATGAAACCTACCAAAATATGATCTTGAAATCACACACCACAAACTGGACATATACATCAATTTAGCAACTTACAGGTCTCAAACTTTTATTTGAAACCTGTATCAGTTTCCTTCGAGTCAGCTACATATACAAACATGCCTAGATTTTCATCCTCACATACATCCTCATACTCACATGACATAGTAAATGTAACACTGTAGTAAAAAATATTATAGGTACTGAAAAAAACACCTTTGCAAAAGTAATTAAATTTTATTTTTTAAATTCAATGCACTATTGAAATACTGATGAAAGAGCAGCTGAGAGGATGTTTCAAGTACGAGAGTGCCTGCCTAAAGAGCATGTTTCTCATTCCAAGCATCATTATTTACATCCTTCCTTCTCCCACCTAAAAAAATTAGTAACTACAGAATTAAACTACATGTTCCATAATCACTCATTGAAAATAGAAATTGTAATATATATACACATATACACAATGATATACTATTTAGCCACACATAATTATGAAATCATATCATATTCAAGAAAATAGATAGAACTTTGGACCGTAGTATGGAGGTTCCTCAAAAGACTCCACATAGAGCTCCCCTATGACCCAGCAATCCCACTTTTGAGTATTTACCCAAATGTTTACAAACAAGACCACACTAAAGCTGCCAGCACGATTATGTTTATTGCAGCATTAATTACTATAGCTAAGATATGGGACCAACCCAGGTGCCCCTCAGTAGATGAATGGATCAAGAAAATGTGGTATATATACACAATGAAATTCTATGCATCCATTAGAAAGAATGACATTGCCCCATTTGTTAGGAAATGGAAAGACTTGGAAAAAATTATATTAAGTGAAGTAAGCCAGGCCCAAAGAAACATAGGTCCCATGGTTTCCCTTATTTGCAATAACTAGTATATGTCTGAGTCAAGCAGAAAAGGTCAGATAAGGTGATGTTAGGGAAATGAACCCTAAGATATGTATTAAAATGTTTTTTTTTCTTTCATGTGATTGTTTCTATCACATTTATAAGATTATTTCTTTGTTGCTTTGAATGTCCATTCCCTATGGCATAACCCCTGCTTTCACTGTATTTGTTGTCGGTATAATTTGTGGAGGGGAAGGGGAAAAACAAGTCGTTTAAATAGGGATACATGTGGACCCATTGCAACAATGAGATGTACAAGTCGTTATGTCGAAAACGAACTTTACAACTTTCGTGCAGGGTGGGGGGTCGGGGAGGATTGGGTAGATGGGCTGGGAAGGATGGGAAGGGATGGGAAGGGGAAACAAAGGAGGAGGCTACAATGCTTGATAAGAAATGTACTCATTATCTTGTCCATGTAATTGTAACCCCTCTGTACAGTATTTTCACAATAAAAAAAAGAAAATAGAACTGGAAACATTCATGTTAAAGAAATAAGCCATACTGTAAAAAACAAATACTAGATTTCTCATATGCAGACTCTAGACAAAGAAAATAAAATGAATAACCCAGGTGTAAAAGATAGAACTGATTTAATTTGGAAAAAAGTAAGAGAGGAGATGAAGAGAAATACTGTGGAGTAAATATGTTCAAATATTTCATATATTAGTATGACATAATAAAACATAAGTATAAAACTAGGTTAATGAAATTAATAAAAGGAATAAAATTTAGCAAGCTACATTATATGGACATATGTGTATAACACAATATAATACTGTGTAAAATTAATATTTGCTAATAAAGAGGCAAAAATTCATTCCAGTTGTTATAGAGTCATGTGTTTATTTCCATTTTTTGCTCAGATATTTCCCTGATAAAGTAAAAGGAGAAATAGGTTTTGTTCCTTTAGAAAGACAATGTTGTCCAATTAGCATTAAATTATTATAGTTAATTACTGTCAATGTGAAATTGTTCAACTTAATTATTATATTAGAATAGTTCCAATGCACTCTTCAAAATATTATCCCATAGGCATATACTTTTTTCTATTCATTGAATACGTTTTCTTTAATTAGCATATACCATTTTCTGAATGTAGCTTGGTTTATGCAACTAGGATATGTTATACTTGACCAGGAAATCAATTATTCAAACAGTTTTATCAAAAATTCTTATAACAAAATAAAGAGGTAAATCCAAAGTATGTATATTTGAAGACAATACTTGTTTAGCCCTCTTCTCACATTCCCCATTTCCTTCTTGAGAATAATACACATTGTAAGGAAATGCTTATTTTAGAGAAATAGGTTGACTTTAGTCCAATGAGTTACTCTATGCTGCATTTTTGTTTACATTATATCCAAAAAAACTAAATTCTTACCTTATCATTTTCCTTAGACTTTATATTCAGGTTTAAGCTCTGATGGGTGACAGATAAAGATATAAACATTTTTTAACAGTGGCTAAATTTAGGCTGAGGAATCTATTTACAACTATACTCATGCAGATAGGCTTCATCAGTGCTGAGACCACGATATCAAAATGTTAACCCAAGGTTTCAGCAGTCCCTGAGCACCCTGAGCATCCCACCCCAAAGAAGATGTCACTGCCATCCTCGGACCAAGTGTAGATAAAACTCAGGACATCTTACACATCTGGAATGGCTCATAACACATCTTGGCATTTCCTAAATGTACACACCACTATGCAGAAAACTCACCTACCTTATTTTTGGTTGTCGGTCATGGGGTTTGAACTCTAGGCCTGCACACAGTCCCTCAGCTCTTCAGCTGAAGGTGGGTGCTCTACCACTGGAGCCACAGCACGACTTCTGGCTTTCTGGTGGTTCACTGGAGATAAAGTCTCAGAGATTTTCCTGCCCAAGCTGGCTTTGAACCGCAATCCTCAGATCTCAGCCTCCTGAGTAGCTAGGATGACACTTGTGAGCCAGCGGCAACGACAGGCTTCAGCCACCTTCTTAGACCCAAGTAAACCCAACTCGTCAGGCCACAAACCACATGCAACCCTTCAATTCAGACTTTGTAACCAGCATCCAAACCATTCTTCCATGGATAGAGAGCATATAGTTGACACTACCTTCCCACCCCTGCTCCCATTCACCCACTCGCTACCTGCCACAAGCCACAACCTCTGGAGTTCTTAGTAAGGAACCACACACCCTACTATGGCTTCACACTGGGGCAAACCTGGGGAGTTATTAGAAATGTCTGTACAGTGAGGCCAGCATCTGGTCTCCCAACCACAGCAACGCCACTACTTCACCATCTCTTGCAAACAAGGAAGGGGTGTCTTTCTTTCTTGTTTGTTTTTTTTTGTTTTTTGTTTTGGTTTTGGTTTTGGTTGAGAGGCTTGAACTCAGGGATTGGGTACTGTCCCTGATATTGATTTTTCCTCAAGGCCAGTGCTCTACCACTTGAGCCACAGTGCCACTTCTGGTTGGAGATTGGAGATAAGGCTCTCGTGGGACTTTCCTGCCTGGGCTGGGAAATGAGATCCTCTGGATCTCAGCCTCCCTAGTGGCCAGGATGACAGGTGTGGGATGACAGGGGTGAGCAACTGGCTTAAGGTGTCTAGTCCTTCAGAATTTCCACCTAGTCCTCCTCTAGAAGCTACCACCTAGACACCCCTCTACCTCCCTCAGGGACAGCCAAGGGAGGCTCGGAATCTGGGTGGGGCCATGGGAATTAAAGGACCCCCTCCACATCACAAGCCCTCTCTACTCCCGTCTGTCTCCTCCAGATTGCTTGGTCTTCCAGGGCCAATCAGACCCACTAGGAGTTCTGGGGCCTGCCCTATATCCTCCTGCCCCACCCAACTGGTACCTGAGGACTTCTGGGGCTGCTCCATGTCCCGGTGGAAGATGTTAGGAGGGTTGCTGATAACCCGGCCTAGGGGCGCCCAGGGCAGAAGGAGAATCCAGCTCCCCTCTGTCAAAGGAGACACAAAGCACGGATGGATCTACTGAGAGCTTCAGGGCATAGCCACCCACCTGTCACCAAGGTCCCTGGGAGAACTGTTTTATGGTGACAGCCCTGGGGCCTGACATCGGGGCCCCAGCACTGTCCCCGACTTTCTTTGTCTCCAGGGGAGCGCTCTTTCACCTGAACCACAGTGCCACTTCCACCTTTTTCTGTGTATGCAGGACCTAGGAATCCAACCCATGCTTTCCTGCGAGCTTGATGAGCCCTCTACCTCTAATACACAATCCAAGCCCTGGATAGCTGTTCTTCTATGACCCCTCAGACCTGTCTCAAGACAGTCTCCAACATCTATACCAAGTCACACATCTATACCGAGTCTCTCACCAGCAGTCCTGGCTGGAAATCAACATGCTCTGCTGTGTTGTCCATCATATCCAGCACCTTTGTTCTCCGTGCTTCCTGTCAGATCCTCCTTGTTAAGCAAGACCCCCTTTTCAAGTGCTGCCTTCAAAAAGACCATTCTGATGACTTTGGCAGAGCTGGAGCCTCTCTGCTCTGCAGGCTGCTGGCCTTGTCAGGCTCTGCCTTCCAGCCAATGTGGGTTGACAGTGAACGAAGGGAAAGGCCTGGATTCCACCCCAGGATTTCTGAAGGCCATGATACACCACCCAGGGACAGGTGTTGTATCACACTCCATGAGAGGGGACTTGAGGCCCTGGCAATCTGTGGGCAACAAGATGGGGCCATTTCTTCGTGTGGGCTTGAACTGAGGATCTGGGAGCTGTTTCTCTGAGTTTTATTATTCAAGGCTGGTGCTCTACCACTTGAGCCACAACTCCACCTCTAGCTTTTTGGTGGTTCCATGGAGACTAGAGTTTCATGGGCTTTCCAGCTTATCGCTGGCTTCAAACTGTGATCCTCAGATCTCAGTCTCCAGAGTAGCTAGGATAACAGGCATAAGCCTGAATTCCAGGTGATGGGCACCAAAGGCTTTTTGTTGTTGTTGTTCCGTTTATCTCCTGTCATCTAGCAAGCCCAAGTTAAAATAATCAGTTACAGGGGATCAAAATTCTCTCCTATGTCAGTTAATCCAAGGAGATCAAGTGTCTTTGGAAAAGGCTAGTCTGAGTTGGCTTAGGGGTGTTTGTGTTTGTGTGTGTGTGTGTGTGTGTGTGTGTGTGTGTGTGTGTGTGTGTGTGTGTGTGTATAAGTGTCTGGGATACCTACCCTCATCTCTGCGGTGCCTCATCCTCCCACAGGGAGTGCATCCAGGATCCTGACCCCAAGGAAGGTGGGTGGGGGAAGGTACCTAAGGTCACATCCAGGGTGATGATCCAAATTCTGTCCTGCAACCTAAGCCTGGACAGATAAAGGAGAGGAGAGGTTTAGGGGAACATCAAGGGAAGCCCCTTACCGTTTGCTACAAGTACAAGCAGAAAACTACATCCATCTTTCTTGGAAGTCAGATAAAAGGTGTACACTGTTCATTTATTTTATGATTGTGTTAGACTTAGGACTTGGATTCAGGGTTTGGGTGTTATCCCTGAGCTTCTTTTGTTCAAGGCTGAGGCTCCACCACTTGAGCCACAGCACACCTGGCTTGTGTGTGGGTTTGGGGAGGAAGGTAGTTTATGGGAGATAAGAATCTCCTAGACTTTCCTGCCCGGCCTGGCTCTGAGTCATGACCATCAGACCTCAGCCTCCTGAAGACCAAGGATTATGGATGGGAGCCATGAGCCTCTGACCGCCACCATCCATTTATAATCCCTTAGGCCCAGGGCCAGGTCATCCACACTACACATCCTTGTTGGGAGTAGGAAGCAGACATGTGTATGTTTGATACTTCAACAGCCTACCTATTTTTGAGCATTGCTCTGGGTCAGTCTGATGCGAGTTCCTCCTTATCCACACCAATGACTTGGCTCTGTCACAAGAACAAATGTCCTCCGGGAGGTGTCAGGTCTGGGGTCTTTCCTCTGTACCCCACACCCCTAACCAAAACTACACTCCCCAGCAAAGGGTAGTAGACACAGAGTGTTTTCAGTGTCTTATAGCCAGGCCCTGACCAGATAGGTGGGGATATGGGTCAGAGTCCCGGGATTGTGCTGGGCAGGGGGACAAGGCAACATCTCCTCATCCACTTTCCTTCAACGGTGTAGCAGAGGGATGTGGAGAAGGACTCACAGGATGGACAATGAATAACCAACACAATCTAGCCAGGGCACAGAGGGGCTTACCTCATGAAGCTAGTTCAACAGGCTGAGTGAAACAGCTCCTGACCCTCAGCCCACCTCCAGAATGAGAGGACCACCTTGGGTTCCAGCCACATTGGGATGCTGGGCCACCTACTCTAGTACCTATTCAACCAGTTCCTGAGAGAGAAAGAGAGAAGGATAGAGAGAGAGGGAAAGAGGGGAGAGAAAGAAAGAGAGGGAGAGAGGAGAGGGGGAGAGAGGAGAGGGGAAGAGAGGAGAGGGGGAGAGAGGGGGGTGAGAGAGAGAGAGAGAGAGAAAGAGGAAGAGAGGGCCAGAATTACACTTAAGCCAGGTGCTGGTGGCTCAGGCCTATAATCCTAACTATACAGGAGGCTGAGATGTGAAGATCATGGTTCATAGCTGGCCTAGGCAGGAATGCCTGGGAGACTCTTATACTCAAAGAGCCAACAGAAAACCAGAAGTGATGCTGTGGCTCATGTGGTAGAGCACTAGCCTTGATCTAAGGAGCTCAGGCACAGCATCCAGGCCTCGAATTCAAGCCTCACAAATGACAAATTGGACTTCTCACCACAAGAAGTGGACTGAATAACACCCACTGTCCTAGGAAGTATGGCAGAGAAGTCAGGCCGAGCTTCCTCTCAGCTGGGGGTCATGAGTAGGTCACCTGGCTTCTCCATGACTCATTTTCCCCAGCTGCAAGACCGAATACAGTGAAGGATCCCCTTCCTCATAGGGATAGGTTAATGATGAAAGACAGCCATGTTTTGTTTCATAATCCCACACCTGTTGTATGATTAATAACAGACCCCATCTGAGCCCTTTCTGGGTAACTTCCTGTCATATGCTCACAAATTTTTGAGAACCATATCTGACAGCCACTCCCTCTGTGCCTGGCCCAGCTCTAGAGAGCCCTCTGTATTAGTCCCTTGTTTACTCACAACTGTCCCGTGAGGAGACTGAGGTCTTATGATCGGCATCCAACCCAGAGCTTCACCTGTGGTCAAGAATCGGCTGCCATGGACTAAGAGATTGGGACAATCCATCTAAAACGATAACTGAGTGGGGCACTAAATGTCTACCACACACACACACACACACACACACACACACACCAACACACCTCCACCGTCCTTTGCAGGCAAAGATGTTTTACTTTCTTTCTTTTTGTTGGTTGTAGGGCTTGAACTCTGGGCCTGGGTGCTGTCCCTGATCTCTTCAGCTCAAGTCCAGCACTCTACTACTTGAGCCACAGCACCACTTCCGGTTTTCTGGTGCTTTATTGGAGGGAAGGGTCTGAGAGTCTTTCCTGCCCGAGCTGGCTTTGAACCATGATCCTAAGATCTCGCTCCTGAGTACTTAGAATCACAGCCATGAGCCACTGGCACCCAGCCAAAGATGCTTTTCCATGCCTGTCATCCTATCCCCTCAGGAGACTGAGATCTGAGGACTGCAGTTGGATGCCACCCTTGGCAGCAAAGTCATTCAGAACTCTTATCTCCAATTAAACACCCAAAAACATTGCAAGTGGAGCTGTGGCTCAAATGGTAGAGTGCTAGCTTTGAGCATAAAACAAGGGATGGTACCCAGGCACTAGTTTTAAGCTTTTTCTAGCATAGACCCACCCAAGAAAAGGAAGCAGGTGAGCACACGGGAGCTCAAAGCTCACACATAATACTCAAGACTCACAGAATAGACCCCCATCCTGCTCTGACTCTCTAGATTCTATGTCCTAGCTCATGGCAGTCTTAGATGGGACTGACCATGCGCCAAGTCAGGATGTTCAAGTACAATCTCATACTGAGGATCCCGTGACCTCATCAAGGACTCAAGATCTCTCACTGTCCTGCCTTGACACTGAGCAGTCAGGTGAGGTCTAGTTATCCAACCACAGAATATGGGAATGAAAGGATTGCTAAGCCAAGGGATGCAGACTGGAGGCTCTAGGTCCCTCTCTCTCAGGGAAGAGAAAAGGGTCCATCCATCCCAGGAATGTTTCTGGGTTGTGAGTATCCTCAAAGAAACAACCCTGCTCCGAGTCCACTGCCTCTGGTTTTCCCACTAGCCTCGACCTTCAGTCGGCCCTCTCTGAATCCCAATCTGCCATCTAGACTAAGGGCTGAGCCAGCAAAGAGACCCACCTCTACCTCTGAGGATGGCAGTCACGGGGCCTTAGAGTCCCCTAGAGGAAATCTGGGGGCAACACGGGTCTGACTCTTGCCCTCATTCCCTGGGTGTCCTGTTCCAGTGGCACGCTTACCTCTGTCTCTGGTCGAGGAATGAACACTGGGGGTGTCATCTTCAGATTGAGCCAGCAAAAGTCCCAGTCCCCAAGGATGTACTGCACAGGTATCCTGCAGCGGATGACATCCAGGTCATCAACGGTGAACCCAGAGTGCCAGGACTTTTAATAGGCATGTGGCTGGGTTCAAGGCTCTATCACTGATGGTCTAGGTTGTCAGGTGAGGTCATGGCTCCCATGGCCTGACACACTTGATCTGAGATTGTCCTCCCTCTTCATCTTCCTGCTTATCCCTTGCCTCAACCCTCTTGACACTCCCTCACCCTATACTTCCCTAGCCCTTGGACAGTTTCTTCTTATCTGACCAGAAAATAAACTCCGTGAGTCAGGGGAGATTGAAACTCCGTGACCTACCCAGAGCCCTAGGGTCTACCCGAGGCTGTTTCCCTCTGCAGTCAGCGACCACTCAGATCTTGGATGTCATGGAGTTGCTGATGTCATGAACGGGTCAGTGGCTTGGTCCTACATACAAGCTTTAGGTTCTGAAACTGTCCCCACAGAGATTATGAATGGTTGGCTCCCTTGATCCAGGGACTCCAAACCAAGGCTTGCATGCTCCCTTCTTCCTTCCTTTCCTCCTTTTCTCCCTCCATCCTTCCCTCCTCTCTTTCTTTTTCCTTTCTTTGTGTCAGAGCCTGGGTGCTGTCCCTGAGCCTTTGTACTCAAGGCCAACAGTCTACAGCTTGAGCCTACTTCTGGCATTTTCTTTTTGGTAGTTAGTTGGAGATAAGAGTCTTACAGGCTTTTCTGCCTGGACCTTAAGCCTCAATCCTCCTATCTCAGCCTCCGAAGTAGCTAGGATGACAGGTATGAGGCACCAACATCCAGCTCAAACCAAGATTTCTTCATGTGCTGTGGAACCAGCACTGGAACCTTTCATCGTGTATGACCCTCACCTCTTCCCCCCCCCAGGACCTGGCACACACTGTAACGGTTTGTTGGATAAATGAGCATCTGTCTATGACAATACTACAGAAAAGTCCCATCTAATTCAGGTAAACATCCTGGGTGGGGGTAAAGCCTGATGTAGCTCTCCAACAGTTCTCCCTCCTCCCTCTTCCCACCCTTCTGGTGCCACCGCACTTAACTGTTTTGGTTCCAAGGATGTGAGCCATGATGTACTCACTGTATTCTGGGGCCTCTGGGATGCCTATCTTCTCAAAGATCTCTGTCCAGCCACTGACCAGCTGTGTGGTACTCAATTCCCCACTCAGCTGTGAACAAGATTGCCCTGAGGCGAAAGCCTGGCTCAAGGGGCCTCCTCTCCACTCCCTGGGGCCAGACAGGATGGTCGACCATATCCTGCCCCCAAGTATCATGTTGCAGAGAAAGGATTCCTGAGGCATCCTGGGTCTCTGAATCTCCCAGAGTCCAGTACAGGTCTTGGGAATTGTCTCTGCTCACAGCTAGTAGGCTGCAGATGGCGAGGTCACAATCTCTGCTCCCTACGACATCCTCGACTGTAGTGATCACCCTAGAGAGAGCCAGAGGAGAATCGGCTGCTGCCAGAGAAAGGCAGTCAAGGCACAACGTTCACAGCAGGAGACCATCTGGCTTGGGAACTCTGCTTGTGCTGTTTGAATGTCATTGTTTGGTGGCTGAAATGGTCCATCTAATTTGACCCAGAATCCCAAGCATTAGTAGAAATTGCCAACTTCAAGGAAGAAACCCTGGAAAAGCTGGCATTTCACATGTCCCAATCAAACTTAAAGGGTTCCAAAGTCAGTAGTCCCCTTTTCCTTCAGACAGCCTACAGCAGGTTACAGAAAATGGCATTCAGAGAGCCTTAGCTAACTGCCATGTCCTGATCCCAAGTAGGCTCCAGCAGTGGAACACACTTGCCTACCATTGCCCAGCTGGAAACAGCCCAGGAGGGACACAGATTGGAGTCTGCAGGACTCCAGGGAGGACTACCCACCAGTGCACTGCCCTGGGAGGGAATCCACGCCACCATTGGGGGCCCAGAGCCCCCTGCCCAGATGTCCATGGACACCTTCAATGCCTTGGGTAAGATTCCCCTCTCATCCTAGGTCATGGTGAACTATCTGCCATGTCACACTGTTCATCAATTCCAAGACCTTCCTAGATTCACAGCCCCTGCCCTACTCCCCCCCATCTTGTTTCCTAATTATGTTTGCCAGACACATTCCTAACCTTGAATTAGCTCCAACTATACACACCAGAGCAGACTGTCTGGCTGGAAGAGTGCACCTGTGATCACAGTAGCCTCATGAGCCTTCTGGCTGAAGACAGAAGAGCAGGTGTCCACTCTGGTCTGTGGTTCACACAGGCCTCCTAGGGGAGACCCACGCAGGCCCAGCAGCTACTGTGGGCTGCAGGAAAGGGGAAGAAAGAGGTGGAAAGGAACATCTAATGAAACCTTCCCTAAAGGAGCCATGAAACGGTGAAAGAGAAAACAAAAATTATGGCTCGGCTCATACTGGGCATTAATGAAAAAAGAACAACAAATACACATGCACACAAATAAAATGCTTTTGCTCTTTTTAGACATGGTGACTGTACAATGAGAAAGATGATCTCTCTCTCTCTCTCCCTCTCTCTCTTTCTCTCTCTCTCTCTCTCTCTCTCTCTCTCACACACACACACACACACACACACACACACACACACACACACACACAGAGATTCAGAGCAGTGTCTCTTCTGAGTTTGTTGGTTTCTCATCTGGGCAATGTACTAGCTGGAGCACAGGGGTTCCCTTGTCAGAACCAGGGGATCTCACCCAAGGGGAACAATGCTCTAATAACACAGAACTACCCTGACTCTCCCTTTCTCCAGGGTCAGACCCTTCCCATTGGGAACAACTAACTTGACTCCCCATTCACCAAAACCCTAGGCTAGGACTCTAGGTGAATGAGTCCCGAGACACGTGGCTCCTCAGAGCCTGGACAGAAAACAAAGCAGGGGGTCATGGTGCCTCCAGAGAGGTGTCTGACCTGGGGTGGGGGTGTTGTTGGGTACTTTGATGGGGTCCTAAAGGTTATATACATGGATGGACTCCATACTTCCAGCCTACATACTTCTGGGCGACTTGGCAGATTCTTGGGGAGGACAAGGAGACCAGATGGACTGGGAGCACTAGCAGAAGCTGGCAGAACTGGGAAATGTGATCACCCAGTCAGAACTGTTGACAGCTGGGGTTGGGGGTACAGGCCGGTTGTATGTGTGTCAGAGCAGGCATGTTTTTCTCCCAAATATCCACCTTCTATCTGACCCCAGTGCCCTCACCTCTCTAGTGGGCTCTTCTGGGAATGTCCTCAGGTGAAAGGGTGACTGAGCACAGAAGACAAGGGCTCACACAGCAAGGGGGTCTATCTTCTGCATCCAACACCCACCACTCACCATCAAAAGGGAAAAGAACCGAGAAGGCAGGTGTGGAGGTGCAGCTCCCCACCCCTGACTAAAGCCACCAGGTTCCCACCAGGGAGAGGAATGGGCAGATGCACAGCTGTGTGGCTCCCACTGCTCTGGGCCAAGGGCTCTGTGGTGCCCCCTCCTCCCCATCCCTGCAGCTCCCATTTTCCTGGGACACTGGCCACTAGGGATGAGAGTGATTCCCGTGTGGACACCCACCTCCAAACCCCACCCCTGGGGTGCATTTGTGGCAGAGCCAGGACAGACTGTGGGGCATGGGGGAGGCACAGGCAGGACTGGAGGGGGAGGTGAGAGGCAAGGTCCAGGTCCCTGAGTGTGAGGAATAAGGGTAAAGTGGGGGTGGAGTTTACGGGGGAGGAGGAGTCGTGGGGTGCAGGAGCACAGGTCAGCCACTCAAGTGTGCTGCTGTGAGAAGCTGTAGGCTGCGACTCTGGGTGTGCACCAGGAGTCTGAGGACCGAGGGCTGGAACCAAGTCAGGGCCACAAGCAGGCCAAGGGCGCACCAGCTCAACCAGGTGACTGCTAGAGGCTCCGCGGTTTTGAGCCAGCAGCACCATGTTTGAAATGCAGCACTGGTGCGTGGTGGGGCTGCAAGCAGCCTCTGCTCCTCCTCAGCCACCACCGCAGCCTCAGAGGCCTTCTAACCTGTGGCGGCCACTGCCTCTGCTGTGTTCCTCACAGAGGGACCTCAGACTCAGGGCCACCATGGCTGGGCGCCTCCCAGGGGCTGCTTGCGGCTATGTGCCTGCCTTGCAGCTCCCCGTGTTGTGCGCTCCTGGCCAGGACCCACACTATGTTCGGAGCAGCCGCCAGCCACTGAAACCTTTTCCACTGGTGCTTGTGCTTGTGCTCCCTCTTCTCACAGCTCTCTCTAGGCCCCACACTCCTCTCCTGGGCCACCCCGCACCTTCTGCGCACACCCCTGCCCCCTTGGGACCCTGGCCATTGCTGCCACCAAAGTGCGCTCCTGGACCCTGCCCCCTCCTCCCCTGGGTGCCGCCCCCCACCTCTGGCCACAATTGCAGCCCTGACTGGACCCTGAGGCTTCTAGACTATGGCAATTGCAGCCTTACCTCAGCTCAGCACTACCCCCCACCCCCAGTACAGGCCCAGGGTATCGAATCTCCCCTCAAACCCACCACTGGAGGAGACTCTCCTCCATCCCCCTCCACTCCACACACCAAGCAGGTGCATGGTGACACTGGTGTGTATGTGTGTTTGTTTTTGTGTTTGTGTTGATGTGTGTGTGTGTGTGTGTGTGTGTGTGTGTGTGTGTGTGTGTTGGGGATAACCACCTCTCAAGGACTCAGAACATAGCACCCTTTAGGATGACTCATCACACAGCACACTTCCAAAATCAGCCCAAAGCACCCTGTGAAAATGACTCAGCACACAGCTCCCTTTGAAGTACTCAGCATGTAGTATGCTGGGTAGAGCACTCAGCACACAGTAACCTTTGAAGGAGGGAGTCCATAACCCACAATGTAAAGGACTCAGTGCATGGCACACTTTGAAAAACTCAGCACGTAGCACTCTTTCCCAGGGACTCATCACACCCTGTGTTGAAGCACGCTGTGTAAAACACCCAGTGCACAGCATCCTTCGAAAAACTCAGTACACAGAACAATCTTGAAGGACTCAGCATGGACAACACTGTGGAAGCACTCAGCACACAGCACCATTTGAAGGACAGTACAGAGCACCCTGTGTAAAGGACTCAGCACACAGCACTCATAAAACTCACCTCATACCTCTCTTCGCAAGGGCTCAGGACATAGCAGGACCCTTTGTGATACATTAGCACACCACACCTTTTGAAGGACTCAGCATACAGTACATTGTGTAATGGACTCAGCACACAGCAACCTTTGAAAAACCCAAGACGGCCCACTATTCTCAGGGACCTAGCACATAGCACCCTTTGGGATGACTCAGCAAACAGCACCTTTTTGAGGACTCAGCACATAACTCCCATGAGGGAAGGACCCAGTAAATAGCACCCTGTGAAGGACTCAGCACATAGCTGTATGTCACAAGTTCAGCTGTCATTAGAATTAGGGTGCTTTCTTCAGTATCACCATTCTTCAGAAACACTTCACAAATCCTACTAGCTCACATTTAGACAGCCTGTGTTTTATGGGGGAACGTCAGCTTGTGGGCCCTGTCCCTGAGCTCTTTGGTTCAATGCTAGAGCTCTACCACTTGGAGGCACAGCTCCAATTTTGTTTTTTGGGTTGTTCTTTGACAGGTCTTATGGTGATAACTAAGGCCAAGTTGGGGTATCTGTGGGCAAAGGCTCTTAGCTCAGCCTGGAGCTGACCTCTCCCTTCCATGTGACCCTGGAAAGTCGGACCTCCTGGAGCTCTCTTGGGCCTAGGGTGGAACAGACCTGCTCTGGCATCAGCAATCAGGGTGATCAAAAGTCAGCTTGGCCCTGGTCACTTCCCCAAATTGAACTCTAGAGGATGATGGCACAGGGCCTCTTGTTCTGCGTGTGGCCACCAGGGGGCAGGAGTGGCCCACCATAGGGAAAGTACTTGTGAGTTGTGTTTACACTTGCTTACCTAGGGCCCCCATCATGATTCAAAGCCACCCTGGAGAGGAAAGTCCTTGAGACTCTTACCTCAATTAACCATCGAAAAGCAAGTGGGTCTGTGGCTCAAATGGCACAGCACTAGCCTTCAGCAAGAAAACTCAGGGATAGAGCCTAGGCCCTGAGTTCACATACATACACACACACACACACACACACACACACACACCACATACATGCAAAATCAGAGATCTCTACACTGCAGTATTTGGGTATTCTCTACTTTGTCCCCATTGAGCATGGTGGCTGCTGGCCTAGGTGTTGGTGGATACATCACCTGGCATCTTCAGTTTTGAGGGAACAGAATAGCTAGAAGGTCAACCTTCCCCCATCCCAGCTCCTTGATTGGGTCATGGTCTATCCAGGCCCTTCAGGGCTCCTTTACAGAATCACCAAGATGCCTTCAAAAGGCATCACATACTGGGCACTGGTGGCTCATGCCTGACATCCTAGCTACTCAGGAAGCCAAGCCAGTCTGGGCAGGACAGTGTATGAGACTATTATCGATGAACCATCAGGAAACAAAAGTGTCCATGTGGCTCAAGGTGTAGAGTGCCAGCCTTGAGAAAAAGAGCTCAGGGACAGCGCTCACGGCTAACAACAACACGGAGAGGCATTGCATGTTGTCTTTGGGATTGGCATGGCCAAATATAATTGGAATTAATTATAATTGGAATTAATCAAGTCCTCCAAGACAAAGAAGTACCTCCTTTAGTCCTCTGCTCCTCCATCTCGTCTTGCCCTCTGGCCTTGTCTGTGCTTTGGGTCAGCATGTGTCTGGCTGGACGGGAGGGCTCCAAAGAAGATCCCAGAGCAATCACTCCCACTTCCTTCTGCCCTGCTCACCCTGGTACTTTTGCTCTTTGCCATAGACCTTCCTCCTGGAATCCATCCATGAGGTCATCACCACCAACATAGTGGTGAGTGGTGGGTCTGGCCTAACTAGGGGCAGTCAGAGGTGGAAGTAGGTCTGGGACTAGGAGCTTCCACCTTGGGTGTAGGCTGACGCCATGGCTGACCTTTATTTCTTCCTGAGCCTTGCAGTGGTGGGGAGACAGTGTAGACTTCACATTGAGTCAGGTAAAATCAGAATCTGAAGGACTACTTGTGTGGGGGAGGATTTGGGACTCAGGGGGTCAGTTGTTGGTACTCTCTTGGGACTCACTTCTCCCTCTCTCATCCCTCAATGGTAGAAGAGAAACTTCAACTAAGGGTGTGGGAAGAGGGGTCAGGGGAATATTTTGGTGTGAACCAGACTTGTGATTCATATTCATCCTAGCCCTTACTTCCTATTTATCTGAGGAATGGCCATATGGGTTTGGGAGGGGGGAGAATCATCCTAGCTGAGAATGTAGCTTAGTGGTAGAGTGTTCACCTAGCATGCCTGAAGCCCTGGATTCTATTCAACACAGAAAAATTGGAAGGGGAGGTGGGACCAGCCTTGATCAAAAAGAGCTCAGGGACAGTGGCTAGGCATGGGTTCAAGCCCCAAGGCTGGAAGAACAAATCTTTGTTTTTAGGCCTTTTTATTGCTTTGAAAACAATTTATTCTTTGTGATAAGCATAACATGGACCTCTTTCCTGGCCACCAATGGGCCATTAAATGTCCCTTGAGTTTGGGCCAACTCCCTGCAGCCTCTGCCCTACCCTACCCCCAGTTTATCCTACCTGTTGCCCTGCAGATGGAGGCTTGAGAGAATGCCACTTGGCCACCTACTTCTGGTGGCTGCCAAGGCTTTTGAGAGTCAGTATGTCACATAGAAAGTTATCATCCGCATCAGTCTACAGGAGAAAGTGAGGGAGCACTCCTCCCCTGAGCCTGGGAGCTGTAGGCGGATCTGGATGTGGGGCATCTGGGGCAGGACCTGCTCCTTAGGGGAGTCCACTATGGGGTCGGGAAACCTGACCTTTCCTCTGGCAGTTTCCATGCTGTCTTCAAGTTGCAATTCTTCAAAACCTTTCTGCTCCTCCCTCATTTTACCCACCACAAGCCCTGAGGAGACTAAAGCAGTGTTGGTGGTGGGGGCCTCAGCCTGTGCTGGCATCTGGAGACTGCTGTCTGTGCCTTCCCTTGCGAGGAGTGACTGCAGCTCCCGCAGCACTCTCCTCTTCTCCATCTTCTCCCAGGACAGCCAGTGCATGCACTGGACTTTCTCCTAACACAGCTCATTCAGGACCAACATCTGCTCTTTACACACCATGAGGGACTCCTTGATAGTTCGGATGTGTGCCAACAGCTGGCTGCATCAATGGTGGAGCTCACCTGCTGGACTCTGGAAGTCCACTTCATCAGGCAGGTCATGGACGAAGCAGATTTTCTTCTCAGATGCCCATCTGTCCTGCTTCCCATCCTCACACATGTTGTGGTGGCAGCTCATGGGGCTGAGGTCCTGTGGTTCGAGCTCAGTCTGGCACTGAGCTGCTGGGTCGGCCAGGGGGTGCCTGCAGTTTTCCCCTGTGGATCTCATCCTCCAAGAGCACTCTCAGAGCCATGTCACTCTTGGTCTGGGAGATATCTCCATCCTCTGTGATCGTCGCATTGGCTGGGGTTGGGGGGAGTCACCTCCTTACCTTTTGCTTCTCAAGGGCTCATGACTTCCCCTTCCCCAGGGAAAGCCAGGAAGCTCAGCTGGGCCTGCAGGCACTCCTCCTGTGATCTGGTGGCTTCCAGGCACTTGAGAGTGTCCTGCCACTTCGGGGACACCACCTGGTCCCTCCAGTTTGTTGAGGCCTTCACTTGCTTCAGCTGCTCCAGCAGCTGGGTCTGCCTCTCTAAGTGCTGCTGCAGGGCCTCCTTCTCAGAGCACAGCCGCTCAATGGAGGCGATGTGCCAATCACAGGAGGCTCTGAACTCCTGCACTGGCCCAGGGACTGCTCCTGCTGCTCCTGAGCCGCTTGGCTCTCTCTCTCAGTCACCACTATCCATTTCTCTATCTTCTCCTGTGAGCAGTCCAACTGTTCCCGCAGATGTTTCTTCATCTGCTGCTCTGAGTCCAGAATGCTGGTGAGCTCCTCCTTCTCACTGCTCACCCTGTGGAGAGCGTCCCACAGCAGGGCCAGCTTTTCCTCTGGTTGTCCATCCCACACACATGCTCATTGTGGGGTCTCAGGGATCTCCTGCCGATCCTAGGCTTTCTCCTCTAGTATCTGCAGTTGCTCCTGCTCCTCCATGTTCTGAAGACAGAGACTGGTTTTCCTGGACATGGATGTGAAGTTGTTCCTCCAGGTTTTTCAAATCCATCTGCTTGCTGTAGACCTGGGCTTGCAGCTGCAGCTTGGCATGAGATGGTCCCGCGGGGGGCCGTGGCTTTACCAGCTCCCTTCTCAGTTCTCACAGCTCATTCCCTAGGTCCAACACATGCCTTGCCCCTCATTCCTTCTCCTCTGTCAATTGGTTCACCCATTGGGTGCCTCCTCTTTCCATGCGGACCTCTCAATGCTCAGGTCCTCCATGAAGGTGTCTCTCTCCAGATTCGCTATGGTCACCAGCCAGCCAGGTTGTCCAGTAGTCTCTTCAGTACCTCACACCCCTCCAGTGCTTGTTGGAACTTGCATATTCTCTTCTTCATGTTGCTCCTCTGTATCCACAGCACTTCCACCATCTCCTGCAACTCTGTGTTCACTTGCTCCAGGTCATCAAAGTTTCTGGTCTTTTCCTCGAGCTGAAGGGTCACATCATTCAGCTGTTCCAAGAACATTTTGGTCTCCTCCTTTGCAGCAGTGACCACAGAAGCCGATATCTCCAGCTGTGCCATGGGCAACTCTGTAGCTTGCAGGCAGCTGGTGAGAGTTTCATGCTCCCTTTCTCTGTCATCAGTGGCCTGCTGCACTTGGGTCAGTGCACATTGTAAATCACTTTCTGCTGAAACCAACCACTGCATGGGTGCCTTGTGGATCTCTACCTCCATTTTTGGTGCTTCATGTATCTGGGCTATCTTCTCCCTCTTTTACTCCCATTGGCCCTGCAGGTCTATCTTTCCCTGCTTCAGTGGTTGGATCTTGGCACAGAATGCCTGGTTTCTTCTTTTCTGTGGTCCAGGGTGGGCACCACATGCCAGTAGCACCTTTGTGGATTCTTGGTGGTATTGGGACCCTTGACACTCTGGACCCTGGTGGCTGTGACTGTGTCCAAAAGCAAGGGAGGCCCATGGTCGGCATCACCTTTGGCTGGACTGTCCATTCAATCCGCCTCCCCAGTGGTGTTTGTCTTGGGGATCCCTCCCTTTTTCATGTTCTTTGTTTTCCTGAATGTTTCAGGTGTGTCGGGAGGATACTGCTGGTGTTCTTGTGGCAGTTTCCTGCCCACAGTTCTCTCATTGAGTCTTATTGTTTCACACATCTGAGAGCTGGGATGGGAAAGTTGGGCAGGCCACGTTCCCAGGCTCTAGGAAATCCTCTCACCGACTACGATGTCATTTCCTACTCTACCTCAAAGTCACCTGGAGTCTCTTGCTCACCACTCAGCCACCTCTACCTTCCTCAACTGCTGGTAGTGTTGTCACCCAACAGAAGGAATCCAGGTGCTACTGGGAAGCACAGAATATGGGCATGGCCACTATTCTTGTATCCCATTTGTCAAAAAGAACTATCAAAGAATGTGGGTGTGCCCAGAATCCTGTGATTCAGACAGAATGGACAGAGTCAAGATGACAGCAGACCCTTTACCAGGAAAATATGTCCAATCCAGTTGGGGACAAGAGGGAGACTTGCTTTAGCCAGATGGCTGCACAGATTGTTTTATATGTCTGTTTGTTTCCAGTCCTGGAACTTGAACTCAGGATCTGGGCACAGTCCATGAGCTGTTCTTGATCAAGATTAGCCCTCTACCACTGGAGCCACACAGCTCTACTTCTGGCGTTGTTGGCATTGAGGTTGGACAGGAGTCTCAAGGACTTTCCTTCCTAGGGTGACTTTGACCATGATCCTCCTATCACAGCCTTGTAAGTATCAAGGAGGACTGGTGAAAACCACTGGTGCCTGGCTAATCATTGTTCGGGATTATGGCTTCCCCAGTAGCCTGCAAGCCTTCAGCAATGCAAGGTGCAGTATCCTTTGGAGCCGGATCACTCAGTCTGAGATGGCCACGGTGCAAAAGAAGAAAATGAAAAAACACCATCCCACCATTTTTATTCTGTGCATCCCCCTCCACCCCCAGGCACAAGGCCTGGAGTTCTAGGATCTCAGGATAGGCTGTGTTTCCAGGGGCTGCACCCCAGCTTATGGTGATGAAAGCTGAGGCACCGTTGCCATGACCTGAGTTCAAGACCGTGTTTGGCAAAAAAAGCAAAAAAAAAAAAAAAAAAAAAATAGCTCCCTGGCTTGCAATTCACGCTGTTTCTCCTAACTTTGAATTTGAACTTAAGGCCTAGGTAACTCTGAAGCACTGTGGATGAAGGGGAAGCTCACCATGCTTGAAGACAAGAAAGTAAGGCCTGGTCCCTAGGACTGAATTCAAGTACCCAACCCGGAAACATTCTATTTATATACATTGTAAAGGTAGGATTTGTACTTACATATAGATGGTCAGTCTATATCCTGTTTGTTGTGGTTATTTATTGTATTTTTGTTTTATTCATTTATTTTCCATTTTTTTATTTTGAAAATACTGTACAGAGTGGTTACAACTACATGGTCAAGATAATGAGTACATTTCTTATCAAGCATTGTAGCCTCCTCCTTTGTTTCCCCTTCCCATCCATTCTCAACTTCCTCCCAGCCCCCCCACAATCCTCCCTGCTCTGTCCCTCCCCCCCCCCCGCCCCTCCGCACCAAAGTTGTAAAGTTCGTTTTCGACAAAACGACTTGTACATCTCATTGTTGAAATGGGTCCAACTCTATCCCTATTTAAACGATTTGTTTTTCCCCTTCCCTTAAACAAATTATACCTACATCAAATACAGTGAAAGCAAGGGTTATACTGTGGGGAAGGGACATACAAAGCAACAAAGAATTAATATTATAAATGTGATAGAAACAATCCCAAGAAAGAAAAAAAAAAACATTTGAGTACATATCTTAGGGTTCATTTCCCTATCATCACCTTATCTGAACTTTTCTGCTTGACTCAGACATATTCTAGATATTGCAAATAAGGGAAACAATGGGACCTATATTTCTTTGGACCTGGCTTACTTCACATAATAGAATTTTTTCCAAGCCTTTCCATTTCCTAATAAATGGGGCAATGTCATTTTTTCTGATGGAGGCATAGAATTCTATTGTGTATATATACCACATTTTCTTGATGTATTCATCTACTGAGGGGCATGTGGGTTGGCTCCATATCTTAGCTATAGTAAATAATGCTGCAATAAACATAGCCGTGCTGGTAGCTTTAGTGTGGTCTTGTTTGTAAACATTTGAGTAAATGTCCAAAAGTGAGATTGCTGGGTCTTCTGAGACATCTATGTAGAGTCTTTTGAGGAACCTGCATATTATTTTCTACAGTGGTTGAACAAGTTTACACTCCCATCAACAATGAAGTAAAGTTCCCTTCTGTCCACATCCCTTCCAGCATCTGTTGTTATTAGAGTTCTTGATTATAGCCATTCTAACTGGGGTGAGGTGGTATCTCAATGTTGTTTTGATTTGCATTTCTTCTATGGCGAGGGAGGTTGAGCATTTCTTCATATGTCTATTGGCCATGATTCTTTCCTCTTCAGAGAAATTTCTCTTTAAATTGTTAGCCCACTTATTTATTGGGTAGTTGTTTCTTTGAGGATTTGTTGTTGGGGGATTTAATTTTTTGAGTTCCAAGTATATTTTAGATATGAGATTTTTTATTGACTGTGATGATACATATTCCATTTATAATATTGATGACAACCCATCACATAGTATCTAGATTTGTAGATGTGTTCTCCATCATGTTTGACACCCAGGACTCTCAGAGAAAAGGAAAACAGGTATCACACTCATGATCCAGTTATTGCCAGTGCTGGGATCTGAACTCAGGGCCTGGCAGACCCAATTCAGACCCTGAATGGGGGTGTCAACATGGCAACCTCTAGCCAATGAAGCTGCTAGGGAATTTCCAGACCCTGAGATTGAGCCATAGGGCTGGACAAAATAGCCATACACGGATAGACAGGTGGTAGAACACCAATAAATATATATTTGTACAGAGTGCCAGAGACATCTACCTAGGATTCAATGACATCAACTACATTCCTACTACCTCTTAGGTATTTATTATGCCACCATTGAAGGAATAGTATTCTTTTCATGCTTAATAAACCATTCATTAAGATGAATCATCATCCTAGGATCATTGCATCTAATTTTGGACTAGACCAATAAAAGCAGAAACTTCTCATTCAATCATGAGTTTGCTAACATTTCATTGTTATTCCCATGCATAGGAAGAAGTATCTTGGGATCT
The DNA here is from genome assembly GCF_019054845.1 of Dipodomys spectabilis. Lineage (NCBI taxonomy): Eukaryota > Metazoa > Chordata > Mammalia > Rodentia > Heteromyidae > Dipodomys > Dipodomys spectabilis. Next base: position 3,061,634 of record NW_024870955.1, read on the forward strand.
CCCCCCACTGGTAGGTGTCAGTACCAGGATTCAAGCTCAGGGCCTATGTTGCCACATGGGCCTATTTCTTTCCTGATAGCCCGTTAGCCTTCGCCAATGCAAGGTGAAGTACCCTTTACAGCCATGTAATTCAGACCCAGGATGGTCACTGTGCAAAAGAAGAAAATATAAAAAAATCCAACCTGCCACATTTTTTCTGTTATTTTTCTGTCATTTGTGCCTGCAAACATCGGAGCCTAGGATCTCAGGATTGGCTACAGGCCCATGGGAGTTCACCAGCCTAAGGTGATCAAAGCTAAGGCAGAGTTGTCATGAACTGAGTTCAAATCCCATGCTTGACAATAATAATAATAATAATAACACACCCTGGCTCAGAATTCTCACCATTTTTCTGTCACTTCTGAGATTCCAACTCAGGTCTAGGAAACTTTGTTGCACTCTGGGGGAAGGTGAAGCTCACCATTCTTGAAGACTACAAGGTCAGGCCTAGTCCTAGGGCCTGAACTAAATCCCCAGTACTGGCAAAAATCATATGCTCACCTGCTTTACACATAAGATTTCTCTTTACATAGAGATGTGGAATGCATCATGCATTCAGTGTAGTTATTCTTTATATTGTGTGTCTTAGTCATGGATGCATTTTGTATTTTATTGCATATGATGACAGCTATAACTGTGCTGACATGGATGGCAACTGATTCCCATGAATATAGAGTTGCCTATATAGCATACTGCATCCTAGCTGAGACCCAGTACTTTCACAGGACAGAAAAACAGTTGCAATGATTGGCTTCTCACATCAGGATTCATCTATTGGCAGTGCTGGGATCTGACCTCCGGGACTGGCAGGCCCAATAGGCAAATGGGTCCAGGTAAGCACACCAGCCTTTGAGCCACTAAGGAGCTAGGGCATTCCCAGGACCTGAGATTGAGCCCCGCAGTGATGGCGACCAGTGATGGAATCCAATCTACCTTGTGACTAATGATTCTTGGATCTTCCTCAATGCCTCCATTTCATGACTGTGACGATTATGGTCATGTTTCATCAACTCTTCATTAAAAATAATCGATACCCCATGAGTCTTGCCTATCATTTCCTACTCGCATCAAGCAGGAACTACTCATTCTAGGATGAGATTGATTGCATTCCACGACTCTTCCTAGGTCTGGAAACGAGTGTCCCAGGATCTCCAGACATTCCCTCATCGTAACAGGGCTGACTGGGATTCGTCCTCAGGGCCTTCACTGTCTGGTTAGCCTGTGGCTCCACCGAAAATCAGCAGGCCTTCAACCATGCCAGGTCACCTTCACTCTGCAGGCAGCCATGTTTGGACCCAGAATGGTCACCATGCAAAGGAAAATGAACATAAAAGAGCCAGGTGGAATTTCCTCCACTTTTTTTTCCCCTCGAAGGTTTTTTTTTCCCCAGCAAACCCCAGAGTCCAAGGGTTCGAGGACTGGCTGTGGGTCCAGAGTCTGCAGCCTAGGAGGATCAGAGCTGAGGTAGAGTTGCCATGACTTGAGTTCAAGCCCCAGATCTGGTAAAAAAAAAAAAAAAATGAAAAAACTATGAATGAAGAACCCTAGCTCAGAATTTGTGCCAGTTTACTGCGAGAGCTGGGATTTGAACTCAGGTTTGGGTAACTCTGTTGCACTGTGGGGGAAGGTGAAGCTCACTGTCCTTGAAGACTAAAAGGTCAGACCTGGTACTGGGCCTGTTTTGAAGCCCCAGCACTGCACAAGCCCACCTCTTTTAAACCTAGGATCTCTATTTACAGACAGGTGTGGTATGCACCTTGTTTTCAGTGTAGTTAATCTTTTTATTTTGTGCCTAATTCATCTATGTATTGTGTATTTTATTGAGTATAGGATGACATATATAACTGTGCTCACATGGATGACCACCTTTTCCCATGGGTATAGAGTTGCCTATGCTTTCTAGATCCTAGCTGTGACCCAGGACTTGCACAGGATAGGAAAACATCTGCAAGGTTTGGCATCTCACGTCAGGATGAACCTTTTGGCAGTGCTGGAAGTTGAACTCAGGGCCTAGCAGAACCAACTGCCAAATGGGTCCACATGAGCACACCAGCCTGTGAGCCACTAAGGAGCTAGAGCATATCCAGGACCTGAGATGTAGCCCCGGGGTGGGGGTGGAGCACCATATTCATTCCATTCATAAGCTGAAATTAGTATTCTAATAAAGGCCTGTTTGTATAGAGTTAGAAATGTGGTGAGCTGTGTTGGAATCCTATCTGCCATGTGACTACCGATTCTTGGATCTTTCCCAATGCCTCGATTTCCTGAATATAATTATTATTGTCACATTTCATGCACTCTTAAAATCATTTCCTATGTGAATCATGCATGAACTTCTCAACTCTTCCCTAGGCCTGAATTCAAGTACCAGTACTGAAAAACATAACATTTATAGACATTTTAAATATTTGAGTTATATCTTTATATTCATTTTAAATCGTGTTTGTTGGAGTGATTCATTATATTTTATTATTATTGATTGATTGATTTAGCATTTATTTTGTGGACTGTGAGTACACCTATAACATTTATTACATTTGTTCCAATCTATTACATAGCACGTAGATTTGCAGACATAATATGTACATCATACCTGACACCAAACACTTGCCCAGAAAAGGAAAACAGGTGTCACACATGGAATCTTACACCAGAAAGTAGCTTTTGGCAATGATGGGACCTTGACTGAGGGACTAGGAGGCCCAATTCATGAAGGGGTGAGTGTCAGCATGGCAGCATCTAGCTCATGCAGGTGCCAAGTGGATCCCAAGGCCTGGGAACAAGTTACAGGTTTGGCAAAAATAGCAAAAATGTTCTATGCAGATGATGGTATACAAATAAATATAAATTTAGATATTTACATACTGCCAGAAATGTCTATTTAGTATTCAATGACACATACGACACTCCTATGGATTCTCAGGTCTTTAGTGAGGAATCCATTTAATCAATAGTATTCTTTTAGTGTATAATAAATTATGAATTAAAATTAGTCGGTGTCCTGTGATTATTGGGTCTAATTTTCTGCTAGACTGATTGATGAACTACTCATCCAACCATGACATTGTTCATATTCCTCTGGTGCTCCTATGGACAGGCAATAGTTTCTTAGGCTACCCAGTCCTTTGTAAGTGGCATGACTGTGATTCAAACTAAAGACCTAGGTGTTCAGGTTGGCCTATGGCTTCGCTGACAGCCTGCCAGCCTTCTGCATTGCCAGGTGACCTACAGGTTGCAGCCGTGTCATTTGGACCCGGGATGGTCACCATGCAAGGAAGGAAAACCAAGAAACCGCCGACCATCCACAGATGCCGTTTTTTTCGGTGCTGTTTTCATTTTGTTTTCCTGTCAGCCCCCGAGGCATACCAACCCATGATCGGCTATGGGTACAGAGCCTGCACCATCCCAGCCTAGGGTGATGGAATCTCAGGCAGTGTTGCCAGAACCTCAGTTCAAGCCCCGTGATTGGCAATCAATCAATGAAAAAAAATTAAAATATTAAAAATAGCCAGACGCCGGTGGCTCACACCTGTAATCCTAGCTACTCAAGAGGCTGAGGATTGTGGTTTAATCCAACCCAGGCTGTAAAGCCCTTGAGACTCTTATCTCCAATAAAGCACTAGGAAACCAGAAGTGGTGCTGTGGCTCAAGTGGAAGTGCGCTCCCCTTGAGCTGAAGAGTGCAGGGACAGTGCCCAAGGCCAGAGCTCAAGCCCCACGAAAAAAAAAATTGTAAAAATACTAATGAAGCTCCCCAGCTTGACATTCATGCCTTTTTTTTTCCTGTCAGGCCTGGAATTTGAACTCAGAGTCTGGGTAACTCTAATGCACTATGGAGGATGGGGAAACTCACCATCTTTGAAGACAAGCCATTCAGTCCTGTTCCCTAGGCCTGAATTCAATCCCCAGCCCTGTTAAAGTAATATTCATCCACATTTGAAATAATGATCAATATCTACATACTTATATTTACCGCATATTATTTGCTTGTGTATTTATTTTATTTTTTGCACTAGTCATTCATTCATTATTTATATTGACTATTATTACACTTATAACTTGTATTAAATGGATTACATCTTATGAAAACTATACAGATTAGCATATGTATTATATATCTTACTTCATACCCAGGATATTCACAGAAATTCTATAGTAGATGATCCCATGCTTAGAAAAACAGAAAGAATACACCAACCAAATTCAAATTCATCCCTAGGCTCACATCCCAGTGGCTCACATCTGTAATCCCAGCTACTCCAGAGGTGAGAACTGGAAGCTGAAGTTTCAAAGCCAATCCAGGCAGAAAAGCCTGAGAGACGACATCTCCAATTAACTGGCAAAAAGCTAGGCTACAGGTATGGCTGAAGTGGTAGAAAATCAGCTATGAACAATCAAGCCAAGAAAGAGCAAGCTGAATTCAAGTGCGGAGTAGGGGGGTAGGAAACAAGCTTGTGCAGTTGTATAACTTTACATGAGCACATATGCTTTTAGGTACACTTCAAAGCTATGCTTTAATAATATATATGTATATATATTAAAAATGTGTGTGTGTATATATATATATATATATATATATATATCTTTCAATAAACTAAGAAACCAGCCAATGAATAAATACTTCTGCTGCATTAGTGCCTTTACCATGGAATTATAAGTTATTTATATTTAAGTGTATTCCAAGTTTCATTCCTCAGAATCAATCTTTAATAAATTTGTTCATGTGCTGGGCGTTGGTTGCTCACGCCTATAATCCTGGCTACTCAGGAGGCTGAGATCTGAGGATGGCGGTTCAAAGCCAGCCTGGAAAGGAAAGTCCATGAGACTCTTATCTCCAATAAACCAGAAATGGCAATGTGGCTTATCTCCAACAAACCGGAAATGGCACTGTGGCTCAAGCTGTAGAGCACTTGCCATGAGTTGAAGAGCTGAAGGAAGGCAGCCAAGCCCAGAGTTCAAGCCCCACCACCAACAAAAAAAAAAAAAAAAAGAAAGAAAGAAGTTTGTTCATACAGATCATAAAATTCTAACCTTCTGAGCTTGCCTTCCTTTTCTTCCAGGGTCTTATGCTCTTTAAGCAAGTACTCCACTACTGAGCTACATCCCAGTCCCAATGGTTTAGTTTCTCATTTTAAAATTCACTTTATTCCCATAATGCTTACAAGTACCTCCTGTCCTCACAGAAGTAAGTTTTTATTCAGAAACCCAACCTTTTGTGGTATGAGGTCTCCCCTAGAGTATTTTGTGGTAGGCACTGAGGAAAACTCACACGATACAATTGCAGAAAGTTTATAGTTATAGAAATAATTCTAAATAGAAATAACATCAACTGTCCCTCTAGGGAGGAATGATGTACTGATTTTAATTCTCACTCTTCATGGCAAACGATCAAAATGGAAACGCCAATGTGCTATGTTGAAATGTAAACGTTTAAACCCATTTTAGAAAAACTCTCTTGTTATAAAATCAAAATGTATCAAATAAAGGCCAAGTGAAGTTTAAAAAATATGAAAAATGCTAGTGAAGCTCCCTGGCTTGGAATGTATGCTATTTTTTGTCTGCAAGGCCTGGAATTTGAACTCGGGGTCTGGGTAACTCTGTTGCACTCTGGAGGAAGGGGAACGTCTCTATGCTTGAAGATCAGAAAGTCAGGCCTCTTCCCTAGGCCTGAATTCAGGCCTCAACCCTGGAAAACGTAGTCCTTACATGTATTTTAAAGATAGGATTGAACTTCCAGACAGGTGTTCAGTCTATATTATGTTTGGTGTGGTCATTCATTGTACTTTTTGGTTTATTTGTTTATTTACCATTTATTTTATTGACTATGATGACACTTAACCATGTATTACATTGTTTACACCCTATCACATAGCATTTAGATTTGTAGACTTGTTCTCCATCATGCCTGACACCCTGCCCTCTCACAGAAAAGGAAAACAGGTGTCACACTTGGCTTCTTACTCCAGGATGAAATTTTTGGCAGGCTCTGAGATCGAACCCCAGGGGTGGCCAAAATAGCCATACATGGATAGACAGGTGGTAGTACACCAATAAATACGTATTAGTACAGAGTGCCAGAGCCATGTATCTAGTATTCAATGACATCTGCTATGTTCCTAGCAAGTCTTAGGTAGTTATTATGCCTCAGTTGAAGGAATATTATTCTTTTCATGCCTAAGTAACCATTAATTAAGTTCAATCAGCGTCCTAGGATTATTTCGTCTAATTTGAGTCCAAGCAACTGCACGAACTATTCAATCATGTGTTGGATACCATTCTATCAGAATTTCAATGCACAGGCAGGAGTCTTTTGGGATCTCCCGCCATTGGTAGGTGTCAGGACCAGGATTTGAACTCAGGGACTGTGTTGCGGGGTTGGACTATGGCTTTCCTGACAGTCCGCCAGCCTTCAGCAATGAAAGGTCACCTGTGCATGGCATCCATGTCATTCAGACCTAGGATGGTCACCATGCAAGGAACCAAAGCCAAGAAACCGCCTACTCTTTCAGTATTTCTATGCATAGGAATGAGTCTCTTGTGATGTCCTGCCATTGGTAGGTGTCAGAACTTAGATTGTTAACCCAGGGCCTATGTTGGCAGGTTTCACCTATGGCTTCCCTGATAGGCCACCAGCCTTCAGGAATAGCAGTATAGCTCCACTTTGCAGCCGTGTCATCAGACTCAGGATGGTCACCCTGCAAAGAAAAGAATAACGTAAAACCACCAGTCCTCTGCAGCTCGCCATTTTTTGTGCTGTCCCACTTTTATTTTCTTCCTGCAAGCTCTCTGGGCCTAGGATCCCAAGATTGACTATGGGTGAGAGGCTGCAGCCCTGTCTAAGGCAATCGAAGCAGAGGAAGAGTTGCCACGGCCTGAGTTCAAGCTCCATGGTTGGCAAAAAGAAAAAGAATAAAAAAAAAAATTAATTAATTATTTAAGTAAATTGAAAAACATCCCCCGGGTTTGAATTTCTGCCAGTTTTATTTCCTAGCCTGGGATTTGAACTCAGGATCTTGGTAAATCTGTAGAAATGTGAGGAAAGATGCAGAGTTTCTAATACTTGAGTTCAAATCCTGTGCCAAGCTTAAACCAAAAAATTAAGTCACTGACCTCAGCTGGGGGGTGGGGAGTAGATGTGGATGTGGGAGGGAAGGGATGGCAAGGGGAAAACAAAGGAGGAGGCAACAATGCTCAATAGTAAATGTACTCATTACTTTGCTCATGTAACTGTAACCCCTCTATATAACATTTTTACAACAAAAAATGTACAAAAAAAGGAAACATTTTAGAGCTCAGAGAAGCACTTTGCAGGTAAGGGAAGGATGTCTGAATAGATACACAAAATTATACACTGCTGTTTTTAAAATGTTCAGTATGGAACTGAATAAAAATAACTGCTTCCATTAAAAATAATTAAGTCACTGTCTTGCAACTGGGGCTAGTATTTCTGCCACTGCTGGGATTTGATGTCACCATCCGGGTAACTCTTTTGCATCATAGGTGAAGGGGAAGCTCACTGTCCTTGAGGAAAAGAAATTCAGGGTAGAGTTCCCAGTGCCTGGGAAATAATATTTATGTACATGTGTAATATATGTTATGTATTATATGTGTATGTTTAATACATGCTATGATTTTTTATTATTAATTTTGTATTTCTGTATTCCTATATTTTATTCATTTACTTATTGTTTATTGTATTAGTATTATTATACACATAATATTTATTACATTTTGCACATCTATTATAGAATTATACACAATAATTTAGGACATTGACTCATTTTTCATTATTACTTTATTAAGTGTTGAAACATGATACATAATTAAATGGAGGCATTTGTCACAGTCTTCACATGTTTAGAGTCTTTCCCAAATATGAGATTTGTCTTGTTTATCTTTAACACCTTCCTATAGGGATTTCTTTAGATGATTTATACTCAAAAGCCTTTCCTTGAGGATTGGCAAGTTGAGGGATAAAATTCTAAGGGTGGGACTGGGAATGTGGCTTAGTGGTAGAGAGCTTGCTCAGCATGCATGAATGCCAGGGTTTGAATCATCAGTGCCACATACTCAGAAAAATCCAGAAGCTGTGGAGTGCTCAAGAGGTAGAGCACTAGCCTTGAGAAAAAGAAGCATGGAGACAGTACCCAGGCCCTAAGTTCAAGCCCCAACACTGGCAAAAACAATAGGCCAGATGCCAGTGGCTCACACCTGGAACCCTATCTTCTCAGGAGGCTGAGATCTGAAGACCACAGTTCAAAGACAGCCTAGGCAAGGAAAGCCTGTTAGACTCTTATCACCAATGAACCACCAAAAGGCCTCATGTGGCGCTGTGGCTCAAGTGGTAGAGTATTCGCCTTGAGATGAAGGGCTCAGGGAGAGTGCCCAGGCTTGAGTTTGAGACACACAATGGGAAAAAAGTGAGGGTTAATCAAAGTACTTTTCCTATTAGCTAATTAGGAGAACATTCTCTGGAAAATGAACGCTGATGTACACCAGAATTGGAGTCAGAGCTCAACGTTCAAGTGTAGCAGATCCATATGCCCAGCCTCTCAGACTCTAGCATTATAACCTTGTGTCCTACAGAGTTCTGAAAGGTCCATTGTTGAAAGGCTTAATATGCTCCCCAAGTCCTTTGTGATAAGTAGTTGACTTGTATTGTCAATGTCATTACAGTTCTGACCTAGCAAGGCACCAGTAGCCAAGGCCAATCACCCTACCTCAGGAGACTGAGGTCTGAGGATCACAGGGTGAAGCCAGCTACGTCAGGAAAGTCTATGACACTCTGACTTCCACTTCTGAAAGGGCAGATGTTCAAGAGCTTCCTGAGTTTCCCTTGGTGATGAGAAGTTACTTGTACTTGAGTTGAACTCAAGGCCTGGACACTGTCTCTAGCACACTACTACTTAAGCCACAGCACCAATTCTGGCTTATTCTGTGCATGTCCTACAGAGGGATGGAACCCAGGGCTTCTTGCATGCTAGGCACTAATCCACATTCCCAGCCCTCTCATCTTTTTCTTAATGGTAGTTTCTACATATGTATGCGACCATTTTACATTCCCCAAGTTTAATTTTCTGAATACAGGTTATTTCAAAAGCCCTGATCTTCTCTTCCCCTGCCTGATTTGTGACTGTTCCTGCCTTGGCCTCATAATAATATGTAAATAAAGTCTGCTGAGATCTTAAGTGTGTATCATATGAGGACACAGGCCTGGAACTCTGGAAGAGAAAAGCCATGGGCCTGAAAAGAAGAGAATGATGCAGTATATGCAACAAGCCTATCTGAAAAATAAATCTGTACATAAAAGAAGCATTACATACAATCTGTTTGCACTCAGGGAGGTAATATACACACATAAGTAGGTAGGACACTGATACATACACTTGGCCTTCTCTTTTTGAATTTTTTTGGTGGCTATCCCACGGCTTAAACTCAGGGCCCTATGTGTTCCTCAGTTGTTTAGCTCAAGGCTGAGACTCTACCACTGCCATAGCTCTACTTCCAGCCATCTGGGTTAATTGGACATAAGCGCTTGCCAGGCTTTCCTGCCTGGTCTGGCTTGTATCTCCTGTGCGGCTTTCTTTCTCAAAGCTAGAGCTCTATCCTTTGGGCCACTGATACACTTCTGGTTTTCTGGTGGTTTATTGGAAATAAGAGTCTCGCAGACTTTCCTGCTCGGGCTGGCTTTGAACAGAGATCTCCTGAGGAGACTTCAAGAGGCTTTCCTCAGGGATTCGCTGAGGATCTGCTCCACACAAACCCTTACTCTAAATCTCGAGAGGTACTAGAGAAAAATGGAAACATGAAGATGCTTATAGTGTGTTCTAGATACTTAAGGTTGGAGACACAAAACACTCATAAGTATTAGATAATTTTATAGGCCTAAGGAGCAATTCAGAGAGTATGAGGATCACTTCAGCTTTTGGTCCTCTCGTCCTGAGACAGTAAATTCACTGCAGCTCAATGCTAAGTGACTGAACTGGCATGTCCTTTAGACATTTGCTGCCAAAATCATGTGACACTCATTTCTCACTCTTGGCTTCAAACCTGTGACCAGAGGAGAAGAGGAGAAGAGAAAATCCTTCTCAGAGAAAGAACATTGGGTAGTTTACTTATAAATTCAAAGCATTGGAATGATGCTGTTAAGCAGTCACATTGTCCAGATTAAAAAATGAAGAAGAAAAGAAAGGCAGGTGCCAGTGGCTGCTGACTGTAATCCCAGCTCCTCAGGAGGCTGAGATGTAGAGAATCTGAGTTTGAATCCCGCCAGCATAGGAAAGTCCATGACATTGTTATTTCTAAGAGATCACAGAAAACCCAGAAGTGGGGCTGTGGCTCAAGGTTAATGCAATACCCTTGAGCAAAAGTAACTCAGGGACAATGCCTATGTTCATAGATCAACCCCAGGACCTGCTTCCAAGTCTTTGTGTATGTGTGGATGTATTCCCATAGGTGAAGCTCCAGAGTAGCTATGATGAAAGGCACCAAGCTAGAAAATTTGTTTTCAATACAATGATTTCATAACACAGAGACTGCTTTCATGACAGTGCATGTTCGTAGGCTCCCCTCACATTGCTCAGTACAGCCTGAGGGTTTCTCTGCCTCCCAGGCCTGCTGGAAGAAGTCTCTCTCACTGTCTGGACAGGCAGACAAAAGGCCTCAGTCCTGTACAGCTGTGTAACAAACAACTCCATCTGGGCCAATTAGTGAGGATGAGTGTGGATGGGCTCTGAAGGTCAGGACAAAAAGTCCTCTTTGTACTCCAAGGTATCTCTTTCCCCAGTGCTCCTTATGAGAGGAAGCCTTCATTTGTGCCACCTCTTGTGGCAGGCCAAGTTCCCAGCACTTATCCTGCCTTTGTGAGACTATATTCTGGTGTTCAGATACAGAGCTCAATATAATTCAGGCGTCCTTCTGGCAGATAACTAAGGCACTTAACTCAAGAAATGTTTCATTGAGGGTGATGATGGGCCTATGATGCCTCTGCTAGGTTTCTGGAAGCTTTGGAAATCCAAGCACATGTCTCACCATGCTTCCTGTCATCTAGGACTGCTGAAGCACATTAGGTTTTGAAACCTTTGACGTCTCCTAGTTGAGCCCTGGGTGGCAATGTTTTGGGGTTGAACACAGGGCCTGGGTGCTGACCATGAGCTCAGCGCAGGAGCCCAGTGCTTTACCATTTTGTGTCACAGCTTTACTTCTGGTCTGTGTGTGTGTGTGTTTGTGTGTGTGTGTGTGCATGTACATGCGTGTGCACACATACACCAGTCCTGGAGTTTGAACTCAGGACGTGAGCACTGCACCTAATTTCTCTTGTACAAGAATAGCCCTCTCCCACTTGAGCCACAGAGCCACTTCAGGCTTTTTTCTAGTGATGTGTTCCTGAGAAATCAAGTCCAGGGTTTTATAGATGCAAAGCATTCTATCCCTAAGGCACATTCCCAGCCCTCTACTTCAGGTTTGTTATTCATGCCATTTTTTCTGCCAGTCCTGGGATTGGAACTCAGGTCCTAGGTACATCTACAGCACTGTGGGAGAAGGGGAAGCACACCGTGCTGGTAGACAAGAAAGTCAGGCCTGTTCACAGGGCCTGAATTCAAGTCCTAGCTCTTGCAAAAATAATATTCTTATAGATTTTAAATACAGGATTCATATTTACATACACATGTTTACTGCATATTGCAGTTAGTGTGGTTATTCAATTTATTTTTTGTTTTATCTATTTCTTATGTATTTTAGTGAGTATGATTACACACATAACCTTTTTTACATCTTATTACATAGGACATAGATTTGCCAATGTACTATACATCATTCCTGAGACCCAGGACTTTCACCGATAAGGCAAACAAATGGGACATTTGGCTTCTTCCACCAGGATTACTTAAGTTTTTGGCAGTTCTGTGATTTGAACTCAGGGCCTAGAAAGTCCACTTCATGAATGGCGAGTGGGTCAATATTAGCACACCAGTCTGATGCAAATGAAGTTGTCGGGCAAATTTGGCCCTAGGAGTGGCCAATATATAAACACATAGATGTGTAAAATGCAGTGTGTGTGTATTTACATATATATGCATCTATAAACATATACAGAGAGAGACAGATAGACATTTATGTAGATTCTAGTGTATAACTCTATATAAAGAGTGATGTCTATATCTTACTTTTGTATATTCTGTTACTACTAATTATTTGGTCTAAAATTATTCCTCCATTAATTAATCACGGTAGAAGACTTAATAAAGTATTAATTAAATTAATCAATGACCTATATTTAATGCATACAATCTTACATTAGAAAGACTAGTTAATTAGTAATTCAATTAGTACATTTCAAACATTCTATTAGTATTCCTAGAGATAGGAACCAGTTTCCAAGGACCTTCAGCTATGTATATGTGGCAGTCCTAGGATTGAACTCAGGTCCCAGGTGTCTGGGTTAACCTCAGGCTTCACTGACAGCCTACCAGCCTCAGCCATGCAAAGTCATGTACAATTTTCAAGCCAAGTCAGTGAGACCCAGGATGGTCACTGTGCAAAAGAAACAAAGGTAAAACTGTTGTGTAAAGCTTTCTGGTTTTTCCTCTTCCATTTTGATTTGTTTGTTTGTTGGCCAGTGCTGGGAGTTGAAATTGGGTCCTAGGATCCCTGGATCATCTGTGGGTGTAAAAGCAGCACCCCAGCCTAGGGTAATCAAGGCTGAGGCAGAGTTGTGACAACCTGAGTTCAAGCCCCGTGCCTGCCCCCCCCACAAAAAAATTAAGGTTCTGGCTTGGAATTTGGGACATTTTATCTGGCATACCTGGGATTTGAAATCACGGCCTGGGTAACTCTGTTTTGCTGTGGGTGAAGTGGAAGCTTACTCTCCTTGAATAAAAAAAAGTCAAGAGCATTTCCCAGGGAATGAATTCTAGCCCCAGGACTGGCAAAATAATATTTATATACATTTATAATGTACATCATATATATGTATTTGCATAGGTATTACATATTGTACCTAGGAAACAATATTTTCACAGACAGCAGAACAGATCAACATTGGCTGCTTAATCCACCTATTGTCTTTGGCACTGCTGGGATTTGAACTCAGGGCTTGGAATGCCCAATTCATCAAAGGATCAATGTAAGTGCAGCAGCCTCAAACAAATTCACTGCCAGGGAGTTCCCAGGACCTAAGTTTAACCTCCAGGAGTGGCCAATATATAGATAGATGTGTAAATTGCTGCAAATACATATATATGCATAGAGAGTGAGAGAGAAAGAGAGAGATATGTATATGTATATTCCAGTGTATGTTTAAATATATAAATATATTTATAGAATGTGAGATGTCTATATATCATTAAATTACATGTAATATATTACTAATAATTATTAGGTATTAAATTATGCCTTCATTTAATGATGTATCATGGTTGAAGGCACAATAAAGTGCTTCCTTGTGCAAAATGAGCTCAGGGACAATGTCTAAGCTCATAGTTCAAGTCTCAAGACCTGTACCAAAAAAAAAAAAAAAATAGAGCCAGTAACTCCATGTGTCTGTGTATGTGTGAATGTGTTTCTATTGGTGAACATCCAGAGTCGCTGTGAAGAAAGGCACCCAGCTAGGAATTTTTCTTTGAATAGAATGATTTCATAGCACAGAGGGTGCTTTCAAGACAGTGCATGTTCCAGGACACCCCTCCCTGTTCCCAGTGAAGCCTGAGGGTTTCTCCACGCTCCAGGTTGCTGGAGGAAGCCTGCCTCATTGTTGGAACAGGCAGACAAAAGGTCTCACTCCTGTACAGCTCTGTAACAACTCTATCTGGGCCAACTAGTGATGATGAGTGTGGGCAGGCCCTGAAGACCAGGAGAAAAAGGCCTCTTTGTACCCCAAGCTATCTCTCTCCCCAGTGCTCTGTTGTGACAGGAAGCCTTCATTTGTGCCACCTCCCCTGGCAGGCCAAGTTCCCTGCACTTATCCTGTCTTTGTTATACTATGTTCCAGTGTTGAAACAAACTGCTACAATTAATTCAAGATTCATTCTGGCAGACAAAAACTAGGGAGCTGAACTTAATGCAATGATTCATTATTGGCAACGGTGCCTACCTAGGTTTTCAGAAGCTTGCTACATCTAAGCACATATGCAAAATCACAATGTTCCCTGTTATGTAGGGCTGGTGGAGCTCATCAGGTTTGGAAACCTTTGACCTCTCCTAGCTGGGTGGCTAGGTTTCCTGGTTGAACAGAGGGCCTGAGTACTGACCATGAGCTCAGAACAGAAGCTCACTGTGTAATAGGAAGACACTTACTCAGGCAGGCAAACCCGCCTAGTCATCTGGAGTGACAGAGCCCACCGCAACAAATTTGTTAACAAAGAAGCAACTTTATTGAGAAGTTTTCTACACTGACCGGCCAGGGCCACAGCACAGGCTCAGGAGCTGATACTGCCACCCTTAGCAGCCCCCATTCTTTGGTTTGTAAAGGCAAAATCCATGAGGTCAAGCCTGGTCATGCACAGGTGACCAATAGGATCATACCAAACAAAAGGATTGCATGGTCATACCAGACCACACACACATGGCCAATAGGCAGAGTTTACTGTAAGCATGTGTGAAAGGCAGGGATTACCACCATAAGCATGTGGTATCAGATAGTTGGAGCCAGATTACAACCATCTGTTTTATGGGTCAGTCTTTAACTCAACAATCAAGGTGAGTTAGGTTGTTAAGGAGAGGGGGACCTAAAGGCATTCTTTTCATTCCAGGAACAGGGCTGGTTGGAGCCAAGGTCTAGTTAACCTTCTTTAAAGTTTTTTTTCTAAAATCCCTAAAAAAAAGGCAAAGCCTGGAAAGAAGCTGTACCAGCTCAAGTCTCCTCTAAGGACCTATTTCCCAGTGCTTTACCCTTTGATGTCACAGTTTCACTTCTGGTATGGGGGGGGGGGCACGGGGGGGGGGGTAATTTGTGTGCATATACCAGTCTTGGAGCTTGAACTCAGGACCTGAGCACTGTACCTGAGTTTCTTCTGTACAAGGATAGCACTCTACCACTTGAGCCACAGAGCCACTTCAGGTTTTTTTTCTAGTGATATGCCACTGAGGATTCAAAGCCAGGGTTTCATACATGCAAAGCACTCTACCCCTAAGACCCAATCCCAGCACTGCACTTCAGGTTTCTTTCTTTCTTTTCTTGTAAGTTGGAAGAGTTGAAGTCTGGCCCTGGGTGCTGTCTCTCAGCTCTTCAGCTCAAGTGGAGAGCTCTACCACTTGAGGTACAGAGCACATTCTGGTTTTCTGGTGGTTCATTGGAGATTACCATCTCAAGGAATCTCCTGCTCAGCCTGGCTTTGGACTGTGATCCTGAGCTCTCAGCCTGCTGAGTAAGTAGCTAGCATGACAGGCATGAGTCACCGGCACCCAGCTTCCACTTCAAGTTTCTAAGTGGTGAATAGGAGATGATAGTGTCATGGGATCTTTTGTGTGGGATAGTTTTGAACCCCGATCCTCAGCTTCCTGAGCAGGCAGGATGATAGACCTTAGCTAAAGACACCTAAGCCGTGACACTTTGCTGCAAGGGGGTCCTTGGCTCCACGTAGTAGAGTGCTAGCCATGAGCATAAGAGGAAAATCAGAGTTTAGGCTCTGAGTTCAAGGTTCATGATGGAGAAAACTAAAACAAAACAATTGTCTGCAGGAGACAATTCAGTAGAGTTCAGTACATACGTAAATTTGGCCCTGCCTTGGGAAATGTCTGTGCCTCAAGTTTCTCATCTGCACAATAATCTTACTTTTGGAGCTCAAACAAGGATCAGATGAAAAAATACACCCCGTGAAGGACTCAGCACATAACACCCTGTGAAGGACTCAGCACACAGCACCCCATGAAGGACCTAGCACCCCATGAAGGACTCAGCACCCAGCACCCCAGGAAGGACTCTTCATATAGCTGTATCCCAAAGCTGTCATTAGAATTAGGATGCTTTCATCAGTATCACCATTCCTTCAGAAACATGTCACAAACCAAACAAGTTCACATCTAACGGTTTAGATGGGTGGTTAGTCTGGGGGGGGGAGGGTCTTCAGACTCAGGGGTTGCACTCACTTAAGACAGTGGGTACTGTCCTAAGATCTTTTCCTCAAGGCTAGAGCTCTACCACTCTGAGCCACAGCTCAGAGTCTCACAGACTTCCTGCCAGGGCTGAGTTTTCAATCGCCCAGTGTCAGATCTCATCCCCTGAGCAGCTAGGGGTGAGCCAGCAGCGACTGGTTGGATGGAGTTGGTTTGCAGCTGTTAACTTCTGGCTGTCAGGATAGATGGCAGCCGTCATCTTCAGATTCCCGGCTTGCTCTGTCATGAAGTATCTAAAGTCCTGGCCTTGTATATTTGCAGTTAGAACATTCTAACGTTTCTTTGGTGCTTGAGTGACAGCACCACTTCCGGCTTTTCTGTGCATGTGATAGTGTGGAAACGAACCCAGGACTTCATACATACTAAGCAAGTACTCTACCACTGAGCCCCAGGAGTGACAAGTGTAGAAATAGATATATAGATAGCTTACATATATATATATATACACATATATATATGTATGTATAAAATAGGAAAGATATCTGTATATTATTAAATTACATATACTATACTACTTTCAATTATTCATAATTAAATTACTCCTTCATTGCTTATTGTTGAAAATATAATAAAATATTAATTGAAAATTAGTCAATGTACTATGATTATTGTTTTTAATTTTAAAATATAATCATATACTAACTACTAATGTAATTGTTTCTTTTACAACATTCCATTCATATGGATGTATGTCAGAATGCGTTTCTTACGATTTCCCACCATTCATAGGTTTAAATCCCGGGATTTGAACCCTGGGCCTACGTTGCTGGTTTGGGCTATGGCTTGCCTGATAGCACACCAAACTTCAGCAGTGTAAGCTCACATACTCTTTCCGGGCCCTTTCATTTAGACCCAGGATGATCACAATGCAAAGGAAAAAACAAAGTAAAACCACCTTCTGGAACTTCCCAGTTTTATCCCTATTCTTTTTTTTTGGGGGGGGGGGGTCCGGTCGTGGGGCCTAAACTCTGGGCCTGGGTGCTGTCCCTCAGCTCTTCAGCTCAAGGCTAGCGCTCTACCACTTCAGCCACAGCGCCACTTCTGGCTTTTTTTCTTTTTGCTTAAGTGGTGCTGGGAATCGAACCCAGGGCCTCAGGCATGCAAGGCAAGGGCTCTATCACTGAACCACCTTCTCAGCCCCTTTATCCCTATTCTTTCCCCCCCTTTCTCTTTTTTTTCTTTTTTGTTGGTTGTGGGGCCAGAAATCTGGGTCTGACACTGTTCCTCAACTATTCAGCTCAGGACTAGTGTTCTACCACTTGAGCCATAGCACCACTTCCAGCTTTTTTCAGCATATGTTATGCTGAGGAATCGAGCCCAGGGCCTTATGCATGCAAAGCAAGCACTCTACTACTGAGCCACCTTCCCTGCCATTCTCCTTTTTTTTTTTATCAGTCCCGAGATTTGAACTTGGGTCCTAGGATCTCAGAATGGGCTGTGGGTCCATTGGCTGCACCCCTGGCTAGGGTGATCGAACCTGAGGCAGAATTGCCACAAGATGAGTTCAAGCCCCGGGCCTGGACAAAATAAATTAAGGCCATGACTTAGAATTTGCTCCATTTTTCTGGCAGGCCTGGGATTTGAACTTAGGGCCTGGTAACTCTGTGACACTGTGGGGGAAGGGAAGCTCACTGTTGTTGAAGACAAGAATTTCAGACCAGTTTCCAGGCCTGAATTTAAGCACCAACACTGGAAAAATTAATACTCATATATGTGATCTTTTTACTTACATGAGCTTAGTCCATATGACATTTATTACCATTATTTTATTTAGTATTATTGCATATATAACATTTATTTCATTCATTACATCTTATCACATGGATATATTTGCATATGGATTATACTTCATACTGAGACCCAGGATTTTTACAGAGAAGGAAAAAAAATGTGTCAAAGTAGGCAGGATGACAGATATCAGCCACAGATGCCTAGACTGTAACACTTTTGTACGGGTGTCCTTGGGTCCCCTTGGTAGGGTGCTAGCCATGAGCCCAACAGGGAAGGGTCAGTGGCTAGGCCCTGAGTTCAAGGTTCATGACCAAGAAAAATAAACCAAAACAATTGTCTGCAGGAGACAACTCACTAGAGTTCATTACATACATCATTTTGGCCCTGACATGGGGACATATCTGAGCCTCAAGGTTCTCATCTGCACAATAATCTGTGGAGTTCTTACAAGCACCAGATGCAAGAATGCAGTCAGTACACCATTTCTCATATAAGACTCATGACATAGCTGTATCCCACATGCTGTCATTAGAATTAGGGTGCTTTCATCAGTGTTAACAAACTACAAAAAGTTCACATCAAATGATTTAGAGGGGTGGGTTATTTGTAGGGAGGGGGCGGTGAGTCAGCCACGGGGATTCCACTGAAAGTTTGGGGGTACTGTACTAATATCTTTTGCTCAAGGCAAGATCTCTACCACTTTGAGCCACAGCTCAGAGTTTTGCAGACTTCCAGTCAGGGCTGGACTTTAAAACCACCAGTGTCTGATCTCAGCCCCCCGGTATCTTGGATGACAGGGCTGAGCGAGCCACAAGCATTCGGTTCCGTGTAGCTGAGTTGCATCAGTTTACCTCTGGCTAAGTCAGGTTAGATGGCAGCTTTCAGCACCAGACTCCTAGCTTGCTCTACTATGATGTATTTGCAGTCCTATCCTTATATCTTTGCAGTCAGAACATTCTAAGGTTTTGTTGTGGTGCCAGTTCTGCATCTTGAGTAAGTGTCTAGACACAGTCCCTAAACTTTTATGCTCAATGCTAGTACTCCACTGCTTGAGTAACAGCATGACTTCTGGATTTTTCTGTGCAAGTGGTAGTGAGGAATGGAACCCAGGACTTTGTACATAGTGAGCACTCGAACACTGAGCCCCAGAAGGAACAAGCGTATAAATAAATATATGTGTAGATTGGTAGATAACGATAGATAGATAGATAGATAGATAGATAGATAGATGTATATGTATAAAACAAAAGAGATGTCTGTATATTATGAAACTGCATATATATTACTATCAATTATTGGCAATTAATTTATTCCTTCCCTTTTAAGTATCATGATTGAATACATAATAAAGTATTAATTGAAAGTTTGTCAATCTAGAACAATTGTGTATAATTTTAGAATATAATCATACACTACTAATAGAAAACTTACTTTTATAAAATTCCATTTGTACAGATGTATATCAGAATAAATTTCTTAGAACCTCCCACCATTCATTAGTGGCAGTTCCAAGGTTCGACCTCCAGGTCTATGTTGCTTGTTTCAGCTATGGCTTCCCTAATAGCCCACCAAACATTAGCAATGCAATGTCATGTACATATTCTGGGGCTTGTCATTTAGACCCAGGATGGTCACAATACAAAGGGAAAAAAAAGTAAAATCACCTTCTTGAACTTCTCAGTTTTATCCTTCTCCTTTTTATTTTTATTTATTTTTTGCCAGCTCCGAAATTTGAAGTAGGGTGGTAGGATCCAATGATCAGCTGTGGCAGAGATGCGAAGACCTGAGTTCAAGCCCTGTGCTAGGCCAAATAAAAAGTAATAATAACAATAAGACCCTGGCTAGGAAATTGTACCATTTTTCTAGTAGGCCTGGGATTTGAACTCAGGGTCTGGGTAACTCTGTGACACTGTGTGTGAAAAGGGAAGCTCACTGTCCTTGAGGACAAGAAATTCATGGGGCTGAAAATGTGGCTCAGTAGTAGAGTGCTTGCCTTGCATGCATGAGGCCCCTGGTTCAATAACTCAGCACCACATAAGCAGAAAAAGCTGGAAGTGGCACTGTAGCTCAAGTGGTAGAGCGCTCACCTTTAACTGAAGAGCTGAGGGACAGTGCCCACAACCAGATTTCAGGCACCATGACTGGCAAAAAAAAAAGAAAAAAAGAAAAAAGAAATTCAGACCAGTTCCCAGGGCCTGAATTGAAGCCCCAGAACTGGAAAAAATAATATTCATATATATGAAATCTATTTACATACATGGGTTCTACTGCATATGACATTTATTATACTTATTTATTTAGTATTATTACACATATAACATTTCCTTTATTAGGTCATATCTCATAGGATATATTTGCATATGGATTATACATCGTATTGAGACCCAGGACTTTCACAGAGAATGAAAAAAAAGTGTAAAATTGGCTTCTTACTCCACAAATAAATTTTTGGCCATGCTGGAATTTCAACTCAGCGTACAATGCGCAATCCATGAATGGGGTACAGTCTTAGCACACCAGCCTCCGGCAAACTGAGCATCCAGGAAATTCTGAAGACCTGTAATCAAGCCACAGTAGTGCCCAATAGACAGATGTGTAGATTGATATTATGTATATGTATTATATATACATACATATATACCTGCATATATATATGTATGTGTATATATATATATATATATACACACATACAAAGAGAGAATGTAAGGATATTATTAAATTATATATATATGTTATTACCAATTATTAGTTACTAAATTATGACTCCGTTTCATGAGGTATCATGGTTGAACATTTATAAAAGCATTAATTACAAATTAGTCAATATCCTTCATCATACCATGGTGCTAGAATGAAGATATAAATCCAATAATTTTTGTGTGGCATTCTAAAATAGAATCATGAATTAACTGCAAATTTAATTATTACTTTTATAACATTCAATTAGCATTCACATGAACAGGAATGAGTTCATCAGGATCTCCCTCCATTTGTGGGTGGTAGTGATAGCATTCGAATTCCAGGCATGGGTAGATTACTTTGAATGCAAACCATTGGAATGACACCGTGAAGATTTCAGATTGTCATGATTTAAAAAAAAGAACAACGAGAAGAAAAGAAAGCCAGGTGTCAGTGGCTCCTGCCTATAACCCTAACTCCTCCTGAGGCTGAGATGTAGAGAATGCCAATTTGAATGCATCCGGGGCAAGAAAGTCCAAAACACTCTTCTTTCTAAGAGATCATAGGGGAAAAAAAACCATGAGTGGGGCTGTGGCTCAAGGGCAGAGTGCTATCGTTGAGCAAAAGGAGCTCAGGGACAGGGCCTAGGCTCATAGTACAACCCTGGACCTGCCTCACCGCCCCCCCCCCAAAAAAGGAGGCAATAACTCCATGTCTCTGTGTATGGATGGATGATGTATGGATGATGGGCATTCAGCAGGTTGCCCATGTCCATCCCCCCAACCTGAGCAAGTCCTCAGAGAGTCCTAAGTCTGAGCTAGCAGCTTGAACAAAGCATCCTTCTCTGCCATTTAATAACTGAAGCCCTGTGGGCTTTGCCTGGGCTGTGCAACAGGTGCCTTATGTTCTGGCTGAGATGTCCCATCAGGACACCTAGCTGCCAGACTCTGCCTCCAGGGAGACCACAGTTCCTAGGCTGTAGGAGTTGTCAAAGGTTCTGGCTCCATATTCTCTATCCCTCTGTAGGATATGTGAGCCTACTCCTCTGGGGCCTGGTGGCTATCCCTCATTGCCGAGTCACAGACTGGTCCCAAATCTTGGCAAAGTTATGAAATAGCCAGCGATTTCTGCACCAAAAGGGGTAAGCCAATAAATCCCACCCTCATAGTTCCTGTCAGAAGTGAGCCTTGGGCTGCGAATGTGGCTTAGTGTTAGAGTGCTTACCTAGCATGCACGGAGCCCTGGGTTCGATTCCTCAGGATCACAGAAACAGAAAAAGCCAAAAGTGGCACTGTGGCTTAAGTGATAAGAGTGCTAGCCTTGACCAAAAGAAACTCAGGAACATGCCCAGACTCTGAATTCAAGCCCCAAGACTGGCAAAAATTGAGCCTGGTGAGACATATTCTTCTGGTACTCATAGGAGAGCCAAGGTTTGAGGTAAGAGGTAGGGTAGAGGACAGTTGCTGGTGGCTCACACCTGTAATCTTAGCTATTCAGGAGGCTGAGATCTGAGGATCACAATTGCAAGCAGGAAAGTGTATATGAGACACTTTTCTCCCATTAAACACCCCAAAAGTCAGAAGTAGAGCTGTGGTTCAAGTAATAGAGTGCTAGCCTTGAGCACAAAACCTTAGGGATAGCATCCAGGCCATGAATTCAAACCCCAGGTCTGGCACAAACACACACACACACACACACACACACACACACATGCACACACACACACACACACCAAACCAGAGCATTTGCCAGACAGCCTGCACAAGTTCCATCTCTAGCAACTCAATATTAAAAAAAAGAGGGAGAAGGGAAGGAAAGACTTGCTCCTGGAGCAAGTGCCAAAATTCCACAGGAGTTCTGAGATGTGGAACAAGATAGAGAGCATCAGGCAGAAGGTACAACAATGCACGAAGTTTCCTGAGGTGTAGTGTAGAATAGGTGGTGAGGGTGGAATGAAGGTTCTGTGGCTTCAGACATGTCTGGCAGGACATTCAAGGCTGGGTCAAGGTTTGTACTTGAGTCACAGGGAGGGCAGAGGATGGAGGTCCCAGAATGGGGCCAAGGGGGAAGATTAGCTTGGCTTTTCACCATGGACCCCAGCCATTTCCTGTGGCTGGAAGCCTATTTTTCACAGCTCCTGACCCTCAGGCCTCCTTTGCATGGAGGACTCAGGGCAAATGCAGGGAAGAACACTTGCTTAAGAAAAGCTTCTAGCCCAATACCAGTGGTGGCTCAAACCCTGCAAATCCTAGCTACTGAAAGGACTGGGATCAGAAGTCGTGGGTCAAAGCCAGCTCAGGGGAGGAAAGTTAGTGAGACTCTTCTTGCCGATGGACTACCAAAAGCCAGAAATGGAGCTGTGGCTCAAGTGGTAGGGTGCCAGCCTTGAGGCAAAAATTAAAGAGACCGGAGCCCAGACCCTAAGTTCTGGCACATAAAAAATAAAGAAAAACTTTCAGGAGTTCCTAGTCTGCTGTGGTGAAAGTCCAAATAAGCTGGGTGCTGGTGGCTCATGCCTATCCTCCTAGCTCCTCAGGAGGCTGAGATCTGAGGATCATGGTTCAAAGCCAGCCCGGGCAGGAAAGTCCAGGAGACTCTGATCTCCAATGAACCACAGGAAAACTGGAAGTGGTACTGTGGCTCAAGTAGTAAGATGAAGAGCTGAAGGAACAGTGTCCAGTCCGAGAGTTCAAGGCCCACCTGACCTGCTTGAACCTCACTCTGTGGCTCTAGGCAGAGTAATTTCCAGTGGACCGCTATGGGTCTCCCAATATCTAGTTGTCCTACAAGTCTTGAAAGCAACCTCTTTGGGAACCTTTGCCTAAGTATCAGAGAAGGGTCTAGCCTTGGGGCACGGAAGTCATCAGGCAGGTCATCAGAATGGCATCTGTCATGGGTGCAGAGTGGATCTGAGCAGTAAATCAATATTTCAGACCAGGTTTCTGGGCCAGAAGGGGCAAGAGCTGCAAGATGGCACAGCAGGTAATGCCTACTCACTGGGGCAAATTTGTCAGGCACACCTTGGGTGGGTGTTGAGTTGGGCTCATGAAAGACTTGTAGGCTCAGGAATCCACAGCTCGCTGGCTGCTGCTTGTCACAGTGGCTATCCCAGGAGTCCCAGAGCTCAGAGCCCTGCTTTGCTCACCAGTGTTCAGTGGCAGATGGAGGTTTGCAATCATGCACCGAGTATAAACGAGCATCCATCGTGTTCTTCCCTTGGTACTGTACATTATGCATGGATAGAGGTGCAGGTTCCATGGAACTTACTGCCATGGCCCAGACCCCTCAGTCCAAGAAGGAGTTGGGGAGCAATAACTTATGTGTTGAGAGTTTACTACGACTGTGCTCCTGGACTGCGGTCATCATTACTACCTTCTTCTCTCTGTGTGTGTGTGTGTGTGTGTGTGTGTGTGTGTGTGTGTGTGTATGAGCACATCTTGGTACTAGGGCTTGAACTCAGAACCCGGGCTCTGTCCCTCACTTTTTTCATTCAAGTCTAGCAACTCTACCACTTGAGCCACAGCTTTTCTTCCAGCTTTCAGGTGGTTATTGGGAAAGGAGAGTCTCAAATACTTTAGAAAAGTTAGCTGGTCAAAAGAAATGTACTCATTATCTTGCCCATGTAATTGTAACCCCTCTGTACATTATTTTCACACACAAACAAAGATCCTACTGATACTAAAAAAAGAAAAAAGAAAGAAAGAAAGAAAAGTGAGCTGGGCTGCCTCTGAATGCCAATCCATAGAATATGAAAGCATGAGCTATTAACATCTGGCCACACTTACCTTCTTGGCTAAGACAGTGTACCTCTCTCCCAGCCTAGCACCCATCTACAGCTAACCTTTCTTCCCCTCCACCTACTCCTCCAGGCTTCAGAGGAACCTTACCCTCCCTTGAGGACATAGAAATTAGATGCTTGACAGGTTTGAGCTTTATGTTCTCCACACAGTCAAGGGCTGCTGGGAGCTGATGTGGAGATCAGAGATCTAGGCCAGGGCAAGTAGACAGCTGTTAGAACAGAAGACAGCATGAAGAGACATCCTTGCAGCTAGATGCCAGTGGCTCATGCCTATAATCCTAGCTACTCAAGGCTGACACATGAGGATCAATCAAGATTCAAAGCTAGCCTGGTTGGGCAGACTCTTATCTCCAATGAATCACCAAAAAGCTGGGAAACAGAGCTGCTGTAGCTCAAGTGGTAGAGCATGAGCCTTGTGCAAACAAAGTAAAGGATACCACCTAGGCTCTGAGTACAACCCCTGGTAAACACACACACACACACACACACACACATACACACACACACACACACACACACACATCATTAGCAGGTGCCAGTGGCTCATACCAGCAATCCTAGCTACTCAAGATGCTGATCTCTTAAGATGGCAGCTTGAATCCAGCCTAGGCAGGAAAGATTGTGAGACTCTTATCTCCACTAAACTACTAAAAAAGATGAAATGTGAGCTGTGGTTCAAGTGGTAGAGTGTTAGATTTGAGCAAAGGAAGCTCAGTGCCTAGGCCCTGAGTTACAACTCTAAGAGATTTTTTTTAAAGACACCTTCCTCCCCCCCCCCACCCCCCACATGCCATAAATCCAGATACTGGTCATCCTAGATCTCACTTCCACTCTTGCCACTTCTACAGTACCACCACAAGTGGCCTGTTTCTGGCCAGCTCTGGGTTAAGAAGTGAATGTACACAATGGGGGCATACCCAGGTCAAGACTAATGACCCAGAACATTGAGGTATTGGCCATACCAGTCTCTCCTCCCCCAGTTCCCTGGCCTTGGAATCTAAAGTCTGTGCCTCTGTATTCTGGGCATCCAGAATTCTCTAGAAGGATTTGAGAGGCCCAGCTGGGGCTGGAAGATAGACTTGCCTGCGATAAACTACGTGGACTTTTCCTAGACAATAACAGATACTTCCAAGCCACCTTGGAGTCACCTCCAATGTAGCCCGGAATCCTCTTTGCTTGGGCGGCCTTCAGTCCGCTATCAAGTTCGAGTTGGCCAGAGTCACCGGCAACCTCCTTCCCCCACTCCACTGCCAGCCTGCTGAGAGGGACACACAGCCAGAGGTCTAGCTGAGGAAAAGGGCAGGACATTCCATGTCTGAGTTCCCCACCCAGAGACAGGCAAGACTCTATTGCAGATGGCCCGGCTGACCCAGAATCCACTGCAGGAAGCCAAAGATTTGGACAGCTGGACTTGGGCCCCAAAGAAAAGCTTGAACTCAGGTCTCTGGCAATTTAGGACTCATTGTAGACCCTGATAGGAGGCTAAAGGCAAGGTCGGTGTGGGGGAGGGGCACCATCCAAGGTCAAAAAGAGACAGACAGGCACCCAGGTAGGGGACAGAGAAAGACGAGGGAAACACACACACACACACACAAATATGGCACTGTTGTCTCACACCTGTCATCCTAGCTACTCAGGAGGCTGAGGTCAAAGCCAGCCAGCACAGAAATGTCTGTGAGGCTCTTATCTCCAATGAACCACCAAACAGCCAGAAATGGAGCTGTAGCTCAAGTGTTAGAGCTCTAGCTATGAGCACAGAAGCATAGGAACTTCACCTAGACCCTGAGTTCAAGGCCCAGGTCTTCTACATCCAAACACACAGACACAGACTCACACAGACAAAAGACACACGAACACACAGACACATACAGTGGTAGCCCAAAGCCTCAGCAGTCTCTGAGCACCCTGAATATTCCACCCCAGAGATGATGGCACTACCATCATCAGACCAACTGCAGACAAAACTCAGAGCCTCTCACATGTCTGGAATGGTTCACAACACATCATAGTATTTCTACTGTACACACTGTTATGCAGAAAATTCAGCTACCTTTTGTTTGGTTTAGGTTATGGGGTTTGAACTTTGGGCCTGCCAGCAGGCCCTCAGCTCTTCAGATGAAAGTGTGCGCTCTACTACTGGAGCCACAGCATCACATCCCATTTTCTGGTGGTTCATTGGAGATAAAGTCTCACAGACTTTCCTACCCAAGCTGGCTTTGAATTGTGATCCTCAGATCTCAGCCTCCTGAGTAGCTAGGATGACACTTATGAGCCACTGGCAGTACCCGGCTACACCCATCTTTTTTTTTCTTCAGCTCTTCTCTTTCTTTTTTTATTGTGAAAATACTTTACAGAGGGGTTACAATTACGTGGGCAAGATAAGGAGTACATTTCTTATCAAGCATTGTAGCCTCCTCAGCAGCTAGCTTCTTATACCAAGGGAAAACCCAACTCATTAAGACAAAAACCCAATGTAACCCTACACTTCAGACTTGGTCACCAGCAGCCAAAACCATTCTTTCATGGATGGAGAGTATACAATTGACACTATCATCCCACCTCTTCTCCCATTCACCCACTCGCTGTCTGCCACAGGCTACAACTTCTGGAGTTCTTGGTAAGGCACCACCCACCCTGCTATGGCTTCACACAGGGGTAAACCTGGGGAATTATTAGAAATGTCTGTACTGTGAGGCCAGCATCTGGTCTCACAACCGCAGCAACCTTACTATCTCTTGCACGCAAGGAAGGGATGTTTTTCTTTCTTGTTTGGTTTTCTGTTTTTGTTTTTGTTCTTGTTTTTTGGTTGAGGGGCTTGAAATCAGGGCTTGGGTACTGTCCTTGATGTCTAATTTTCCTCAAGGCCAGTGCTCTACCACTTGAGCCACAGTGCCACTTCTGGTTGGAGACTGGAGATGAGGCTCTGGAGGGAATTTCCTGCCTGGCTGCGAAATGAGATCCTCTGGATCTCAGCCTCCCTAGTGGCCAGGATGACAGGTGTGGGATGACAGGTGTGAGCCACCGGCTCATGGCTTAAGTTTTCTAGTCCTTCACAATTTCCACCTAGTCCTTTTCTAGACACTACCACTTAGACAGCCCTCTTCCTGCCTCAGGGACAGCAAAGGGAGGCTAGAATCTGGGTGGAGCCATGGGGATTAAAGTGCCCCCTCCACATCATTAACCCCCTCTACCCTCCCACCTGCCTCCTCCAGATTGCCTGGTCTTCCAGGGCAGATCAGACCCACAAGGAGTTCTGGGGCCTGCCCTATGTCCTTCTGCCCTACGCAACCGATACCTGAGGAATTCTAGGGCCAGATTCTCCATGTCCTGGTGGAAGACATTGGGAGGGTTGCTGATAAGCGGGCCCAGGGGTGCCAAGGGCAGAAGGACTGTCCAGGTCCCTTCTGTCAGAGGAGACACAAAGCACGGATGGATTTTCTAAGAGCTTCAGGGCATAGCCATCCACCTGTCACAAAGGACACTGGGAGAACTGTTTTATGGTGACAGCCCTGGGGCCTGACCTCATGGCCCGGCACTGTCCCTGACTTGCTTTGTCTCCAGGGGAGTGCTCTTTCACCTGAGCCACTGTGCCACTTCCAGCTTTTTCTGTGTATGCAGGACCTAGGAATTGAACCCATGCTTTCCTGTGTGCTAGGTGAGCCCTCCACCTCTAAGACAAAATCCCAGCCCTAGATAGCTGTTCTTCTGTGACCCCGCAGGCCTGTCTTGGGACAGTCTCGCACATCTATACCAAGTCTCTCACCAGCAGCCCTGGCTGGAAATGAACACGCTCTGCTATGTTGTCCATCATCTGTAGCACCTTTGTTCTCTGTTCTTCCTTCAGATTCTCCTTGTTAAGCAAGACCCCCTTTTCAAGTGCTGTCTCCAAGAAGCCCTTTCTGATCACCTTGGAAAAGGTGGAGCTGCTCCGCTGTGCAGGCTGCCAGTCTTGTCAGGCTCTGCCTTCCAGCCAGTGTGGGTTGAGAATGCATGAAGGGGAAGGCCTGGATTCCACCACCGGATTTGTGAAGGCCCTGATACACCACCCAGGGGCAGGTGTTCTATCACACTATGTGAGAGGGAACTTGAGGCGTGGGCAATCTGTGGGCAACAAGACAGGGTCATTTCTTTGTGTGGGCTTGAACTGAGGATATGGGGGCTGTCTCTCTGAGTTTTATTGCTCAAGGCTGGTGCTCTACCACTTGAGCCACAGCTCCACTTTTGGCTTTTTGGTGGTTCCATG
Source organism: Dipodomys spectabilis (assembly GCF_019054845.1). Taxonomy (NCBI): domain Eukaryota; kingdom Metazoa; phylum Chordata; class Mammalia; order Rodentia; family Heteromyidae; genus Dipodomys; species Dipodomys spectabilis. Next base: position 3,090,237 of record NW_024870955.1, read on the forward strand.
GAGAGTAGAGTCTCACGGGCTTTCCAGCTTATGGCTGGCTTCAAACTTTGATCCTCAGATTTCAGCCTCCCGAGTAGCCAGGATGACAGGCATGAGCCTGAAACTTAGGTGATGGGCGCCAGAGGCTTTTTAGTTTTTGTTTGCTCCCATTTATCTCCTGTCAACTAGCAAGCCCAAGTAAAAATATTCAGTTACAGGGGATTAAATTCCTCTCCTAGGTCAGTTAATCTAAGGAGATAAAGTGTCTTTGGAAAAGGCTAGTCTGAGTTGGCTTAGGGGTGTTTGTGTGTTTGTGTGTGTGTATGTGTGTGAGTGTTGGGAATACCTACCTCATCACTGTGGTGCCTCATCCTCCCAGCAGGGAGTGCATCCAGGATCCTGACCCCAAGGGAGTTGGATGGGGGAGGGTACCTAAGGTCACATCCAGGGGGATGACCTGAATTCTGTCCTGCAACCTAAGCCTGGACAGATGAAGGAGAGAAGGAGAGGGTTAGGGAAACATGAAAGGGAGTCCTTTACCTTTGGCTACATGTACCAGCGAGAAAACTGAATACATCTTTATTGGTAGTCAGATAAAAGGTGTACACTGTTCATTTATTTCATGATTGTGTTAGTCTTAGGGCTTGGATTCAGGGCCTGGGTGTTATCCCTTAGCTTCTTTTGTTCAACTGAGCTCTACCAGTTGAGACACAGCACCACATCTGGCTTTTTTGTGTGTGGGTTTGGGGAGGGAGGTGGTTTATGGGAGATAAGATTCTCATGGACTTTCCTGCCCTAGTTGCTCTGAGTCACAACCATCAGACCTCAACCTCCCAAACATCCAGGATGATGGGTGGGAGCCATGAGCTCCTGACCGCAAACATCCATTTATAATCCCTTAGGCCCAGGGCCAAGCCACCCACACTACACCTCCTTTTTGGGAGTAGGAAGCAGACATGAGTGGGTTTGATACTTCAACAGCCTACCGACCTTTGAGGATTGTTCTGGGTCAGTCTGATGGAGGCTTCGTCCTTATCTACAGCAATGACTTGGCTCTGTCACAAGAACCAATGTCCCCAGGGAGGAATCAGGTCTGGGGTCTTTCCTCTGAACCCCGTCACCCTAACGGAAATGACACTCCCCAGCAAAGGGTAGTAAACACAGAGTGTTTTTATTGTCTTATAGCCAGGTTCTTGTCAGATAAGTGGGGGTATAGGTCAGAGGCCCTGGATTGTGCTGGGCAGGGGGACAAGGTGACACCTTCGCATCCACCGTCCTTCAACAGTGTAGCAGAGGGATGTGGGAGGGACTCATGGGATGGACAATGAATAACGGTCCGAGTCTAGCCAGGGCACAGAGGGGCTTACCTCATGAAGCTGGTTGAACAGGCTGAGCAAAACAGCTCCTAACCCACAGCCCACCTCCAGAATGAGAGGGCCACCTTGGGTTCCAGCCACATGGGGATGCTGGGCCACCTCCTCCAGCACTCATTCAATAATTCCTGAGAGAGAGAAAGAGGAAGAGAGAGAGAGAAAGAGAGAAAGAGAGAGAGAGAGAGAGGGAGAGAGAGAGAGACAGAGGGCCAGAATTACACTTAAGCCAGATGCCGGTGACTCAGACCTATAATCCTACCTACACAGGAGGCTGAGATGTGAAGATCGTGGTTCATAGTTGGCTTGGGAGGAATATCTGTGAGACTTTTATCCTCAAAGAACCAACAGAAAACCGGAAGTGATGCTGTGGCTCATGTGGTAGAGAGCAAGCCATGATCTGAGGAGCTCAGCGACAGCATCCAGATCCAGAATTGAAGAACCACAAATGACAAGGAGTGGACTTCCCACCACAAGAAGTGGACTGAATAACACGCACTGTCCTAGGAAGCATGGCAGAGATATCAGGCCAAGCTTCCTGTCAAGTGGGGGTCATGAGTAGGTCACCTGGCTTCTCCATGACTCATTTTCCCCAGCTGGAAAAATGAATAGAGTGAAGGATCCCTTCCGCATGTGGATAGGGTAATGATGAAAGACAGTCATATTTTGTTTCATAATCCCACACCTGTTGCATGATTAATAATAGATCCCATCTGAGCCCTTTCCTGGCAACTTCCTGTCATATGCTCACAGAATTGTTGAGAATTGTATCTGACACCTGCTCCCTCTGTGCCTGGCCCTGCTCCAGAGATCCCTCTGTATTAGTCCCTTATTTACTCACAACTTTCCCATGAGGAGACTGAGGTCCGATGGTCGACATCCAACCCAGAGCTTCTTCACCTGTGGTCAAGAATCGGCTGCCGTGAACTAAGAGTTAGGGTCTATCCATCTAAAATGATGACTGAGCAGGGCGATAAATGTCTACCACCTCCCCCCCCCCCAACACACACACATACACACAAACACACCTCCACCATCCTTTGCAGGCAAAGATGTTTTACTTTGTTTCTTTTTGTTGGTTGTAGGGCTTGAACTCTGGGCCTGGGTGCTATCCCTGAGCTCTTCAGCTCAAGTCCAGCACTTTACTACTTGAGCCACAGCACCACTTCTGATTTTCTGGTGCTTTATTGGAGAGAAGAGTCTGAGGGTCTTTCCTGCCCAAGCTGGATTTGAACTGTGATCCTAAGTTTCAGCTCCTGAGTACTTAGGATGACAGCCATGAGCCACTGGCACCCAGCCAAAGAGGCTTTTCTATGTCTGTCATCCTATCCCCTCAGGAGACTGAGATCTGAGGACTGCAGTTGGATGCCACCCTTGGCAGCAAAGTCATTGAGAACTCTTATCTCCAATTAAATACCCAAAAACGTTGCAATTGGAGCTGTGGCTCAAATTTTAGAGTGCTAGCTTTGAGCATAAAACAAGGGATGGGACCCAGGCCCTAGTTTTAACTTTTTCTAGCATAGAGTCACCCCAAAAAAGGAAAGCAGGTGGGCACACGGGAGCTCAAAGCTCACACATAATACTCCAGACTCACAGAATAGACCCCATCCTGCTCTGATTCTCTAGATTCTATGTCCTAGATCATGGCAGGCTGAGGTGGGACTGACCATGCACCAAGTCAGGACATTCAAGTACAATCTCATACTGAGCATCCTGTGACCTCATCAAGGACTCAAGAACTCTCACTGTCCTGCATTGACACTGGGCAGTCAGGTGAGATCAAGTTATCCAATCAAAGGATATTGGAATGAATGAATTTCTCAGCCAATGGATGCAGACTGGAGGGCTCTAGGTCCCTCTCTTTCGGGAAGGAGAAAAGGGCTGATCCATCTCAGGAATGATCCTGGGTTGTGAGTATCCTCAAAGAAACAACCCAGCTCAGAGCCCAATGCCTCTGGTGTTCCCACAAGCCTCCACCTTCAGTACTCCCTATCTAAATCCCACATCTGCCATCTAGACTGAAGGCTGAGCCAGCAAGGAGACCCACCTCTACCTCTGAGAATGGCAGTCACAGGGCCCTAGAGTCCCCCAGATTAAGTCTCAGAGCAACATGCGTCTGACTCCTTCCCTCATTCCCTGGCTGTCCTGTGCCAGTGGCCTGGTTTCCTCTGTCTCTGGTTGAGGAATGAACATTGGGGGTGTCATCTTCAGATTGAGCCAGCAAAAGTCCCAGTCCCCAAGGATGTACTGCACAGGCATCCTGCAGTGGATGACAGCGAAGTCGTCATTGGTGAACCCAGAGTGCCAGGACTTTTAATAGCCATGTGGCTGGTTCCAAGGCTCTATCACTGATGGTCTAGGTTGTCAGGTGAGGTCATGGCTTCAATGGCCTGACACACCTGATCTGGGATCATCCTCCCTCTTTATCTTCCTGCTTATCCCTTGCCACCCCACTCTGGACACTCCCTCTCCCTATCCTCCCTAGCCTTTGGACTCATTCTTCTTATCTGACCAGAAAATAAACTCGGAGAGCCAGGGGAGATTGAAACTCCATGACACACCCTGAGCCCTAGGTTCTACCCCAGGCTGTTTCCTCTGCAGTAAGCAAACCACTCAGATCCTGGATGTCATGAAGTTGCTGAGGGGACAGTGACTTGGTCCTACGTACTGGCTTTAGGCTCTGAAACTGTCCCCACTGAGATTGTGAATGGTTGGCTCCCTTGATCCAAGAACTCCAAAACAAGGCCTGCATGATCCCTTCTTCCTTCCTTTCCTCCTTTTCTCCCTCCATCCTTCCCTCCTCTCTTTCTCTGTCCTCTCTTTGGGTCACTCCTGGGCCTTAAAATCAGATACTAGGTGCTGTCCCTGAACCTTTTTACTCAAGGCCAACAGTCTATGGCTTGAGCCACTCATCCACTTCTGGCATTTTCTTTTTTGTAGTCAGTTGGAGATAAGTGTGTTATAGGCTTTCCTGCATGGGCCTTAAGCCTCAATCCTCCCATCTCAGCCTCCTAAGTAGCTAGGATGACAGGAGTGAAGCAATGGTTTCCAGCTCGAACCAAGATTTCTTCATGTGCCATGGAACTAGCACTGGAACCTTTCAACGTGTATGACCCCCCCCACCCCCGGCCTGGCACACACTGTAATGGTTTGTTGGATAAATAAATGAGCATCTGTCTCTTACAATACTACAGAAAAGTCCCATCTAATTCAGTTAAGCATCCTGGGTGGAGGCATAGCCTGATGTAGCTCTCCAAGAGTTCTCCCTCCTCCCTCTTCTCACCCTCCTGGTGCCACAGCACTTAACTGTTTTGGTTCCAAGGACATGAGCCATGATGTCCTCACTGGATTCCAGGACCTCTGGGATGCCTATCTTCTCAAAGATCTCTGTCCAGCCACTGACCAGCTCTGTGGCACTCCATTCCCCACTCAGGTGTGAACAAGGTTGCTGTGAGGTGAATGCCAGGGTCAAGGGGCCTCCTCTCCACTCCCTGGGGCAGACAGGATGGTCCACTATATCCGGCCCCCAAGTTTGATGTTGCAGAGAAAGGATCCTTGAGGCATCCCAGGTCTCAGAATCTCCCAGATTCCAGTGCAGGTGCTGGGAATTGTCTCTGCTCACAGCTGGCTGGCTGCGGATGGCGAGGTCACAATATCTGCTCCCCAAGACATCATCAACTGTGGTGGTCACCCTAGAGAGAGCTGGAGGAGAATCAGCAGCTGCCGGACAAAGGCAGTCAAGGCAAGACGTTCGTAGCAGGAAACCATCTGGCTTGGGAACTCTGCCTGTGCTGCTTTGAACGTCATTGTTTGGTGGCTGAAAGGTCCATCTAATTTGACCCAGAATCCCAGGCGTTAGTAGAAATTGCCAGCTTCAAGAAAAAACCCTGGAAAAGCTGGCATTTCACATGTCCCAATCAAACTTAATGGGTTCCAAAATCAGTAGTCCTCTTTTCCTTCCAGACAGCCTACAGCAGGTTACAGAAAATGGCATTCAGAGAGCCTTAGAAAACTGCCATGTCCTGATTCCAAGCAGGCTCCAGCAAGGGGAACATTGCCCAGCTGGAAACAGCTCAGGAGGGACACAGATTGGAGTCTGCAGGACTCCAGGGAGGACTACCCACCAGTGCACTGCCCTGGGAGGAAATCCATGCCAACATTGGGGGCCCGGAGCCCCCTGCTCAGATGCCCACGGGTAAGATGCCCACGTCAATTCCCTGGGTAAGATTCCCCTCTCATCCTCGGTCGTGGTGAACCATCTGCCATGTCACACCGTTCATCACTTTCCAGACCCTCCTAGCTTCACAGCCCCTGCCCTACTCCCCCTATCTCCTTCCCTAATTATGTTTGACAGACACATTCCCAACTTTGAATTAGCTCCAACTATACACATGAGAGCAGACTGTCTGGCTGGAAGAGTGCAGCTGTGGTCACAGTAGCCTCATGAGCCTTCTGGCTAAAGACAGAAGGGCAGGTATCCACGCTGGTCTGCGGTTCACACAGGCCTCCTAGGGGAGACCCACTCAGGCCCAGCAGTTACTGTGGGCTGCAGGAAAGGGGAAGAAAGTGGGAAGGAACATCTATTGAAACCTTCTCTAAAGGAGCCATGACACTGTGAAAGAGAAAACAAAAATTTTGGCTGGGCTTATAGTGGGCATTAATGAAAAAAGAACAACAAATACACACATGGTCCAGGAAGGTGGCTCAGTGTAGAGTGCTTGCCTTGCATGCCTGAGGCCCTAGGTTCGATTCCTCAGCACCACATAAGCAAAAAGAAAAAAGTCGGAAGTGGCGCTGTGGCTCAAGTGGTAGAGTGCTAGCCTTGAGCTGAAGAGCTGAGGGACAGCGCACAGGCCCAGAGTTCAGACCCCACAACCAGAAATCTCCCCCAAAAAATGTTTTTGCTCTTTTTAGACATGCTGACTATACAATGAGAAAGATGATCTCTCTCTCTCTCTCTCTCTCATACACAGCTAAACACACAGACTCAGAGCCGTGCCTCTTCTGCATTTGTTGGTTTCTTATCTGAGCAATGTACCAGCTTGAGCACAGGGTTTCCCTTGTCAGAACCAGGGGCAACCACCCAAGGGGAACAATGCTCTAACAATGCAGAACCACCCTGCCTCCCCGTTTCTCCAGGACCAATCCCTTCCCCTTGGGAACAACCAGCCTTGATTCCCCATTCACCAAAACACTAGGCTATCACACTTTGAAGGAGGGAGTCCATAGTCCCCAGTTTAAAGGACTCAGTGCATGGCATGCTCTGAAAAACTCAGCACATAGCACTTTTTCCCAGGGACTCATCACACCCTGTGTTGAAGCACGCTGTGTAAAACACCAATTGTACAGCATCCTTCAAAAAACTCAGCACACAGAACAATTTTGAAGGACTCAGCACATACCACACTGTGGAAGCACTCAGCACACAGCACCATTTGAAGGACAGTACAGAGCACCCTGTGTAAAGGACTCGGCACACAGCACTCAAAAAACACCTCATACCTCTCTTCGCAAGGGCTCAGCACATAGCAGGACCCCTTTGGGATGCATTAGCACAGCACACCTTTTGAAGGACTCAGCATACAGTACGTTGTGTAATGGACTCAGCATACAACACCCTTTGAAAAACCCAGGATGGCCCACTCTTCTCAGGGACTCAGCACATAGCACCCTTTGGGATGACTCAGCAAACAGCACCTTTTTGAGGACTCAGCACAAAACCCCCATGAGGGAAGGACCCAGCAAATAGCGCCCTGTGAAGGACTCAATACATAGCCATATGTCACAAGTTCAGCTGTCATTAGAATTAGGGTGCTTTCTTCAGTATCACCATTCTTCAGAAACACTGCACAAATCCTACTAGTTCACATTTAGACAGCCTGCGTTTTATGGGGGAAGGTCAGCTGGGGGTCTTGAATTCAAAGTTTGGGGGCCCTGTCTCTGAGCTCTTTGGTTAAATGCTAGAGGTCTACCACTTGGAGGCACAGATCCAATTTTGTTTTTTTGGGTTGTTCTTTCACAGGTCTTATGGTGATAAGTAAGGACAAGTTGGGGTATCTGTTGGCAAAGGCTCTTAGCTCAACCTGGAGCTGACCTCTCCCTTCCTTGTGTACCTGGAAAGCCGGGTTTCCTGGAGCTCTCTTAGCCTAGGGTTGAACAGACGTGCTCTGGCATCAGCAATCAGGGTGAGCAAAAGTCATCTTGGCTCTAGTAACTTCCCCAAATTGAACTCTAGAGGACAATGGTATGGGGCTGCATGTTCTGCATGTGGCCACCAGGGAGCAGGAGTAGCCCACCATAAGGATAGTACTTATGAGTTTTGTTTACTCTTGCTTCCCTGGGGCCCCCATTATGATTCAAAGCCACCCTGGAGATGAAAGTCTTTGAGACTCTTACCTACAATTAACCATCAATAAGCAAGTGGGGCTGTGGCTCAAGTGGCACAGCACTAGCCTTCAGCAAGAAAACTCAGGGATAGAGCCTAGGCCCTGAGTTCACACACACACACACACACACACCACATGCATACAAAATCAGAGATTTCTACACTGCAGTCTTTGGGTATTCTCTACTTTTTCCCCACTAAGCCTGGTGGCTGCTGGCCTAGGTGTTTGGTGCATACAACATCACCTGGCATCTTCAATTTTGGGGGAACAGAATGGCTAGAGGGTCAACCTTCCCCCATCCCAGCTCCTTGATTGGGTCATGGTCTATCCTCCTGGTCAGCTCTCCTTCACTCACCAGACTGACTCTCCTACTCATTTAATGGGGTGTTGGGAATCACGCCTGAGCCGTGAATCCCCTTTGAAATGCCCCCTGTGCTCCCTGGAAAGCCAGAGCGCCTCATTTTATGCCAGTCTCAGATGTGCACAGTTTTTGCTACTGCAATGGTAAAAGGTCAGAAGTCTGTTTACTTTCGGGCTCTCTTTGCTTTCTGCCATTTATGTCCAACTTTCCCTATCTCTTCCTTTCTCTTTTCTACATTTTGGCTTGTGCCTTGAAGAGTGCGACGCAGGCTGGGTCCCAGGGACCCCCCCTCTAGGTTCCCTCTCAAAGGCTCGCCAATGTAGGCTTGATCTATTTGTTCAGTGTTTCTTTGCATTTTTTCAGAAATTCGCCATCCTGAATTCGCCATCTTGGCCAAGTGGTGGGTTAAGGGTTTGGCCCCGTCTGACCCTTAACCTTCCATAAGTTTACTACTCCATCCATCTATTCTAAGGTGCCTTGCTAACAAATTGCTCTTTTTACAGGCCCTGGTAACTGAGGCCCAACCATCTGATGTGCTTTGTTAGCAAAGATGTTTAAACGTTGTCAAAATTTTAGGTTTTGAGTTTTGCCTTTTTTGTTTTGTGTTGTGTATTCTATTACTGACTACATGGTTCTAAAATACTGGGCATATCTGTGCTAAAATTCTCATCACATCTAATGAGTTTTGTCATTGCAGAATATTTGTTGGTCAGTTCTTGATAAAGAGCAGGTAAGCTCTACTTATTCTACTTGATCTCCTTGTTACTTTAATTGGAAATAATAAAGAGCTTTTGTGGCAAAGACTTCAGTTCAAAGCCAGCCCGGGCTGAAAAATCCCTATGACTCCATCTCCCAGCTAAACTCTGCAAGTGGTACTGTAAATCAAAGTGGTTCAGTGCTAGCCTTGAGCAGAAGTGCTCAGGGACAGTGCCCAGGCCTTGAGTTCAAACCTCCTTGAATACTAGTGGCACTATAACTCAAAGTGGTTCAGTGCTAGCCTTGAGCAGAAGTGCTCAGGGACAGTGCCCAGGCCTTGAGTTCAAACCTCTTTGAATATCAACTGGGACAAGCCATCCCAGCAATGAGCACCTAGACTCAGCCAGTCTGGGGAACAAGGGAACATGGAGAGGAGTAAGAGGAGATGATGTCACATCAGCTACTTTGTGCCTGCACTTTCAAAATTAACCAGAGCCGGGAGGTCAGTGGAAGTAAGAAGCCTGCCCAGTCAATGTCTATACCTGTCTACCTATTAACTGAACAGGAATTTATATTCCTGCCTTTGTCACCTGACTTCTCTACCTAGTCGCCAGATGTCAGAAGTAGCTAGGAACATTTCTACCAACATTTTCAGCCCCAAGTCCTTCCTCTTGCCATTTATTTGCTCTCTAGTATTTTTTTTTCAGCCCCTCAATGCTCATGAGACTCCCCCAGACTTCATCTAAGGACTCACACCACCAAGGGACAGCTGCTGCTCACTGCCTTCTCTGGGAGGAGACCAAATTCCAGCCTTTTACCCCTATTGTCGACGCCCCTTGTCAGCAGGAAGTACCCAGAGCGAATCCGTGCCTTAATTCATGATTATTAAAAGGCTGGAATGTAAGGTCCATTCCTGGATGGCAAGCAGACTCCACCCTCCTTTGCAGCAAAGTCTCCACCCAGTACCTGTGTTACCTAGGCAACTGGGACACCTGGAAGAGGTCACATCTGCATCTGCTGAGGCCACATCTGAATTTGATGTGGCCACACCTTTCCCCGCCCATACCCTAGATAAGGCCTAGTGCAGGCCCAGGCTCTCTCTGTTCGTTTCTAGCTCTCTGCTCTCTCTCTGTTCTATTCTAGCTCTCTCTCTGTTTGTTTCTAGCTCTCTGCTTTCTCTCTGTTCTTTTCTACTCTCTCTGTTCTATTGCTGCTCTTTTCTAGCTCTCTCTGCTCTAGCTCTTTCCTTTCTCTTTCCTCTCTTTCCCAGCCACGTGGAGTGCCAACCTTGCCTGGTCCCAGCAGGTCTACTGAATAAACCTATCCCTTACATGAATACCACGTGCGTGGTGCAGTTCTTATTCGGCAACCTCTTTTTAAAAACCTAACAATTATCGTGCCCATGTAATTGTAACCCCTCTGTACAGTATTTTCACACAAAAAAAGATCCTACTGATACCAGAAAAAAAAAGAAAAGAAAAGTGAGCTAGGCTGCCTCTGAATGTCAATCCTTAGATCTCAGCCTCCTGAGGAGCTAGGAATATGAGAGCATGAGCTATTAACATCTGGCCACACTTACCTTCTTGGCTAAGACAGTGTACCTCTCTCCCAGCCTAGCACCCATCTACAGCTAACCTTTCTTCCCCTCCACCTACTCCTCCAGGCTTCAGAGGAACCTTACCCTCCCTTGAGGACATAGAAATTAGATGCTTGACAGGTTTGAGCTTTATGTTCTCCACACAGTCAAGGGCTGCTGGGAGCTGATGTGGAGATCAGAGATCTAGGCCAGGGCAAGTAGACAGCTGTTAGAACAGAAGACAGCATGAAGAGACATCCTTGCAGCTAGATGCCAGTGGCTCATGCCTATAATCTTAGCTACTCAAGGCTGACACATGAGGATCAATCAAGATTCAAAGCTAGCCTAGGTGGGCAGACTCTTATCTCCAATGAATCACCAAAAAGCTGGGAAACAGAGCTGCTGTAGTTCAAGTGGTAGAGCATGAGCCTTGTGCAAACAAAGTAAAGGATACCACCTAGGCTCTGAGTACAACCCCTGGTAAACACACACACACACACACACACACACACACACACACACACACACACACATCCTTAGCAGGTGCCAGTGGCTCATACCAGCAATCCTAGCTACTCAAGATGCTGATCTCTTAAGATGGCAGCTTGAATCCAGCCTAGGCAGGAAAGATTGTGAGACTCTTATCTCCACTAAACTACTAAAAAAGATGAAATGTGAGCTGTGGTTCAAGTGGTAGAGTGTTAGATTTGAGCAAAGGAAGCTCAGTGCCTAGGCCCTGAGTTACAACTCTAAGAGATTTTTTATAAGACACCTTCCACCCCCCCTCCCCCACATGCCATAAATCCAGATACTGGTCATCCTAGATCTCACTTCCACTCTTGCCACTTCTACAGTACCACCACAAGTGGCCTGTTTCTGGCCAGCTCTGGGTTAAGAAGTGATTGTACACAATGGGGGCATACCCAGGTCAAGACTAATGACCCAGAACATTGAGGTATTGGCCATACCAGTCTCTCCTCCCCCAATTCCCTGGCCTTGGAATCTAAAGTCTGTGCCTCTGTATTCTGGGCATCCAGAATTCTCTAGAAGGATTTGAGAGGCCCAGCTGGGGCTGGAAGATAGACTTGCCTGCGATAAACTACGTGGACTTTTCCTAGACACCAACAGACACTTCCAAGCCACCTTGGCCTCACCTCCAATGTAGCCCGGATTCCTCTTTGCTTGGGCGACCGTCAGTCCACTATCAAGCTGGAGTTGGCCAGAGCCACTGCAACCCCCTTCCCCCACTCACTGCCAGCCTGCTGAGAGGGACATACAGCCAGAGGTCTAGCTGAGGAAAAGGGCAGGACATTCCATGTCTGAGTTCCCCACCCAGAAACAGGTAAGACTTTATTGCAGCAGACCCAGCTGACACAGAATCCCCTGCAGGCAGCAAAAGATTTGGACAGCTGGACTTGGGCCCCAAAGAAAAGCTTGAACTCAGGTCTCTGGCAATTTAGGACTCATTGTAGACCCTGATAGGAGGCTAAAGGCAAGGTCGGTGTGGAGGAGGGTACCATCCGAGGTCAGAAAGAGGCAGATAGGCACTCAGGAAGGGGACAGAGAAAGATGAGGAAAACACACACACACACACACACACACACAAACACACACACACACACACACACACAAATATGGCACTGGTGTCTCACACCTGTCATCCTAGCTACTCAGGAGGCTGAGGTCAAAGCCAGCCAGCACAGAAATGTCTGTGAGGCTTCTATCTCCAATGAACCACCAAATAGCCAGAAATGGAGCTGTACCTCAAGTGTTAGAGCACTAGTTTTGAGCACAGAAGCATAGGAACTTCACCTAGACCCTGAGTTCAAGGCCCAGGTCTTCTACATCCAAACACACAGACACAGACACACACAGACACACACACGAACATACAGACACACACACTGGTAGCCCAAAGCCTCAGCAGTCCCTGAGCACCCTGAATATTCCACCCCAGAGATGATGGCACTACCATCATCAGACCAACTGTAGACAAAACTCAGAGCCTCTCACATGTCTGGAATGGTTCACAACACATCATGGCATTTCTACTGTAGACATTGTTATGCAGAAAATTCAGCTACCTTTTGTTTGGTTGTAGGTTATGGGGTTTGAACTTTGGGCCTGCCAGAAGCCCCTCAGCTCTTCAGATGAAGTTGTGTGCTCTACCACTGGAGCCACAGCACCACATCCAATTTTCTGGTGGTTCATTGGAGATAAAGTCTCACAGACTTTCCTGCCCAAGCTGGCTTTGAACCGTGATCCTTAGATATCACCCTCCTGAGTAGCTAGAATGACAGTTGTGAGCCACTGCCAGCGCCCGGCTACACCCAACTTCTTTTTTTTTCTTCAGCTCTTTTCTTTCTTTCTTTTTTTATTGTGAAAATACTGTACAGAGGGGTTGCAATTACATGGGCAAGATAAGGAGTACATATCTTATCAAGCATTGTAGCCTCCTCCTTTGTTTTCCCTTCCCATCCCTTCCCAGCTTCCTACTACCCCCCAACCAACCCTCCCCCCCCACCAAAGATGTAAAGTTCCTTTTCTATATGACAACTTGTACTTCTCATTGATGCAATGGTCAGCCTGTATCCTTATTTAAACGACTTGTTTTTCCCCTTCCCCTCCACAAATTATACCATAATTAAATACAGTGAAAGCAGGGGTTGTACTGTGGGGGAGGGACATACAAAGCAACAAAGAAATAATCTTATAAATGCATTAGAAACAAATGCATGAAAGAAAAAACATTTAAATATAAACCTTAGGGTTCATTTTCCTAACATCACCTTATCTAACCTTTTCTGCTTGACTCATATATATACTAAATATTGCAAATAAGGAAAACCATGGGACTTATGTTTCTTTTAGCTTGGCTTACTTCACTTAATATAATTTTTTGCAAGTCTTTCCATTTCCTAACAAATGGGGCAATGTCATTCTTTCTGATGGAGGCATAGAATTCCATGGTGTATACATACCACATTTTCTTGATCCATTCATCTACTGACAGGCATCTGGGTTGGTTCCATATCTTGGCTATGGTGAATAACGCTGCAATAAACATAGTTGTGCTGGTAGCTTTAGTGTGGTCTTGTTTGTAAACATTTGGGTAAATATCCAAAAGTGGGATTGGTGGGTCATAGGGACGCTTTATGTGGAGTCTTTTGAAGAGCCTCCATACTACTTTCCAAAGTGTTTGAACAAGTTTACACTCCCACCAACAATGCAGTAAGTTTCCCTTCTGTCCACATCCCCTCCAGCATCTGTTGTTATTAGAGTTCTTGATTTTTGCCATTCTAACTGGGGTGAGGTAGTATCTTAATGTTGTTTTGATTTGCAACCCTAATACTTGACCATCTCTTGCAAGCAAAGAAGGGGTATCTTTCTTTCTTGTTTGGTTTTTTGTTTTTTGTTTTGGTTGAGGGGCTTGAACTCAGGGCTTGGATACTGTCCCTGATGTCTAATTTTCCTCAAGGCCAGTGCTCTACCATTTCAGCCACAGTGCCACTTCCAGTTAGAGATTGGAGATGAGGCTCTGGCGGGACTTTCCTGCCTGGCTGGGAAATGAGATCCTCTGGATCTCAGCCTCCCAAGTGGCCAGGATGACATGTGTGAGATGACAGGTGTGAGCCACCGGCTCATCCCTTAAGGTGTCTGAAGGACTAGACACCTTAAGCCAAAAATGGCAAAAACTCCCATGTGCTTGGATTGGAATGATTAACATTGTGAAAATGGCCATACTTCCCAAGGCTATCTACAAATTCAATGTGATACCTATCAAAATTCCAACCTCATTCTTCAAGGAAATAGAAGAGGCAATCCAAAAATCCATATGGAACAATAAAAGATCCGGAATAGCAAAAATGCTCCTCAACAGAAAGAACGCTGCTGGAGGAATATCAATACCAAATTTCAAATTCTACTATAAAGCCATAGTCATCAAAACAGCTTGGTACTGGCACAAGAACAGACTTCAGGACCAATGGAATAGAATTGAAAACCCAGAAATGAACCTACAGACCTATAGCCATCTAATCTTTGATAAGGGAGCTAAAAAAATAGAATGTAAGAAAGACAGCCTCTTCAGTAAATGGTGCTGGCAAAATTGGTTAACTACTTGTAGAAAACTAAAGCTAAACCCTTATATATCACCCTGCACCAGAATCAACTCCAAATGGATCAAAGACCTCGGGGTCAAAGCAGACAATCTGAAAACATTACAGGATGGAATAGGAGAAACCCTAGGTCTCCTTGGCGCAGGCCAAAATGTTCTTTTTTTTTTTTTTTTTTTGTAATGTTTTTTTTTTTAATTAATTTTATTTTATTTTATTTGAGAACATACTGTACAGAGGGGTTACAATTACATGGGCAGGATAATGCATATATTTCTTACCAAGCATTGCAGCCTCCTCCTTTGTTTACCCTTCACCTCCCTTCCCAGCCTCCCCCCTCCCCCCCCCACCCAATCTTTCCCCCCCTCCCCCCTCCACACCGACATTGTAAAGCTCGTTTTTGACATGACATTTTGTACTTCTCATTGTTGCAACAGGTCCACTTGAATCCTTAACGACTTGTTTGTCCCCATCTCCTCCACAAGTTATACTGACATCAAATATAGTGAAAGCGGGGGGTTACACTGTGGGGGAGGGACATACAAAGCAACAAAGAAATAATCTTATAAATGCGTTAGAAACACATGCATGAAAGAAAAAAAACATTAAAATACATATTTAAGGGATCGTTTTCCTAACATCACATTATCTGACCTTTTCCGCTTGACTCATACATATACTAGATATTGCATATAAGGGAAACCATGGGACCTATGTTTCTTTGGGCCTGGCTTACTTCACTTAATATAATTTTTTCCAAGCCTTTCCATTTCCTAACAAATGGGGCAATGTCATTCTTTCTGATGGAGGCATAGAATTCCATTGTGTATATATACCACATTTTCTTGATCCATTCATCTACTGAGGGGCATCTGGGTTGGTTCCATATCTTAGCTATGGTAAATAATGCTGCAATAAACATAGTTGTGCTGGTAGCTTTAGTGTGGTCTTGTTTGTAAACATTTGGGTAAATGCCCAAAAGTGGGATTGCTGGGTCATAGGGGAGTTCTATGTGTAGTCTTTTGAGGAACCTCCATACTGCTTTCCAAAGTGGTTGAACAAGTTTACATTCCCACCAACAATGAAGTAAGGTTCCTTTCTGTCCACATCCCCTCCAACATCTGTTGTTGTTAGAGTTCTTGATTTTTGCCGTTCTAACTGGAGTGAGGTGATATCTCAATGTTGTTTTGATTTGCATTTCTTTTATGGCTAGGGATGTTGAACATTTCTTCATGTGTCTATTGGCCATCCTTCTTTCTTCTTCAGAGAAGTTTCTCTTTAAGTCTTTCGTCCACTTATTTATTGGGCAGTTGTTTCTTTGAGGATTTGTTGTTGGGGGGTTTAATTTTTTGAGTTCCAAGTATATTTTAGATATGAGACCCTTGTCCGTTGTATGGCTAGTAAAGATCTTCTCCCAATCCGTGGGCTTTCTATTGATCTTGCTAGCTATGTCATTTGCCCTGCAGAAGCTCTGCAACTTTATGCAATCCCATTTGTCCAACCTTTCTTTGATTTGTTGTGTTTCTGGGTCTCTATTCAGAAAATTTCGGCCTGAGCCAAGGAGACCTAGGGTTTCTCCTATTCCATCCTGTAATGTTTTCAGAGTGTCTGTTTTGAGTTCAAGGTCTTTGATCCATTTGGAGTTGATTCTGGTGCAGGGTGATATATAAGGATCTAGCTTTAGTTTTCTACATGTAGTTAACCAATTTTGCCAGCACCATTTACTGAAGAGGCTGTCTTTCTTCCATTGTATTGTTTTAGCTCCCTTATCGAAGATTAGTTGGCTATAGGTCTGTAGGTTCATTTCTGGGTTTTCAATTCTATTCCATTGGTCCTGAGGTCTGTTCTTATGCCAATACCACGCTGTTTTGATTACTATGGCTTTAAAGTAGAGTTTGAAATTTGGTATTGATATTCCTCCAGCAGTGTTCTTTCCGTTGAGGAGCGTTTTTGCTATTCGGGGTCTTTTATTGTTCCATATGAATTTTTGGATTGCCTCTTCTATTTCCTTGAAGAATGAGGGTGGAATTTTGATAGGTATTGCGTTGAATTTGTAGATAGCCTTGGGAAGTATTGCCATTTTCACGATGTTAATCTTTCCAATCCAGGAGCATGGGAGGTTTTGCCATTTTTTAAGTTCTGTGTTGATTTCCTTTTTCAAGATTTTAAAGTTTTCATCGTAGAGGTCCTTCACTTCTTTAGTTAAGTTAATTCCTAGGTATTTTATTTTTTGTGGGGCTATTACAAATGGGGTTGCTTTCCTAATTTCAGTCACACTTTTCTCATTGTTGGCATACGGAAAAGCCATTGATTTTTGGGGGTTAATTTTATAACCTGCTACTTTGCCAAAGTTTTGAATCAGCTTGAGTAATTTGGGAGTGGAGTCTATGGATTCTTTAAATACAAGATCATGTCATCTGCAAAGAGGGAGAGTTTTATTTCTTCTTTCCCTATTTGGATCCCCTTTATGTCTGCATCTTGTCTTATTGCTGTAGCTAGGCATTCTAATACTAGATTGAAGAGAAGTGGAGAGAGTGGGCATCCTTGTCTTGTTCCTGAGTTAAGAGGAAATGGCTTTAGTTTTTCACCATTAAGTATAATGGTGGCTGTAGGTTTGTCATATACAGCCTTTATTGTATTGAGGAATGTTCTATGGATTCCTAATTTTTCCAAAACCTTCATCATAAAGGGGTGTTGGATCTTGTCGAATGCTTTTTCTGTGCCAAAATGTTCTTAATAGAGACCCAGAAACACAACAAATCAAAGAAAGGTTGGAGAAATAGGATTGAATGAAGTAGCAGAGCTTCTGCATGGCAAAGGACATAGCTAGCAAGATCAATAGAAAGCCTATGGATTGGGAGATCTTCACTATCCATACAATGAACAAGGGTCTCATATCTAAAATATACTTGGGTGCTGGGCGCTGGTGGCTCACGCCTGTAATCCTAGCTACTAAGGAGGCTGAGATCTGAGGATCGCGGTTCAAAGCCAGCCCGGTCAGGAGAGACCGTGAGACTCCTATCTCCAATAAACCACCAGAAAACCGGAAGTGGTCCTGTAGCTCAAGTGGTAGAGTGCTCGCCTTGAGCTGAAGAGCTGAGGGACAGCGCCCAGGCCCAGAGTTCAAGCCCCACAACGGACCAAAAAAAAAAAAAATACACTTGGAACTCAAAAAATTAGATCCCCTAACAACAAATCCTCAAAGAAACAACTGCCCAATAAATAAGTGGGTTAAAGAATTAAAGAGAAACTTCTCTGAAGAAGAAAGAAGGATGGCCAATAGACACATGAAGAAATGCTCAACTTCCCTAGCCATAAAAGGAGTGCATTTCTTATCAAGCATTGTAGCCTCCTCTGCAGCCACCTTCTTATACCAAGGGAAAACCAAACTCCTCAAGCCACAAACCAAATGTAACCCTACACTTCAGACTTTGTCACCAGCACCCAAAACCATTCTTCCATGGATGGAGAGCATATAATTGACACTATCATCCCACCCCAGCTCCCATTCACCCACTCCCTGCCTACCATAGCCATAACCTCTGGAGTTCTTGGTAAGGCACCACCCACCCTGCTTTGGCTTCACACTGTGGTAAACCTGGGGACTTATTAGAAATGTCTGTACTGTGAGGTCAGCATCTGGTCTCACAACCACAGAAACCCAACTACTTCACCATCTCTTGCAAGCAAGGAAGGGGTGGCTTTCTTTCTTGTTTGGTTTTTTGGGTTTTTTTTTTTTTTTTTTTTTGGTTGAGGGGCTTGAACTCAGGGCTTGGGTACTGTCCCTGATGTCTAATTTTCCTCAAAGCCAGTGCTCTACCACTTGAGCCACAGTGTCACTTCCGGTTGGAGATTAGTGATGAGGCTCTGGAGGGACTTTCCTGCCTGGCTGGGAAATGAGATCATCTGGATCTCAGCCTCCCTAGTGGCCAGGATGAGAGGTGTGGGATGACAGGTGTGAGCCACCGGCTCATGGCTTAAGTTTTCTAGTCCTTCAGAATTTCCACCTAGTCCTCTAGAAACTACCACCTAGACATCCCTCTACCTCCTTCAGGGAAAGCAAAGGGAGGCTAGAATTTGGGTGGGGCTATGGCAATTAAAGGGCCCGCTCCACATCACTAACCCCCTCTAAGCTCCCATCTGCCTCCTCAGGATTGCCTGGTCTTCCAGGGTGGATCAGACTCACTAGGAGTTCTGGGGCCTGCCCTATGTCCCCCTGCCCCACCCAACCGATACCTGAGGACTTCTGGTGCCAGCTGCATCATGTCCCGGTGGAAGACGTTGGGAGCGTTGCTGATAACCAGGCCCAGGAGTGCCCAGGGCAGAAGGAGTATCCAGCTCCCCTCTGTCAAAGGAGACACAAAGCAAGGATGGATCTACTGAGAGCTTCAGGGCATAGCCATCTACCTGTCACAAAGGTCACTGGGAGAACTGTTTTATGGTGACAGCCCTGGGGCCTGACCTCATGACCATGCACTGTCCCTGACTTGCTTTGTCTCCAGGGGAGTGCTCTTTCACCTGAGCCACGGTGCCACTTCCAGATTATTCTGTGTATGTAGGACCTAGGAATCGAAACCATGCTTTCCTGTGTGCTAGGCGAGCCCTCTACCTCTAGGATGCAATTCCAGCCCTGGATAGCTGTTCTTCTGTGACCCCTCAGGCCTGTCTTGGGACAGTCTCGCACATCTATACCAAGTCTCTCACCAGCAGCCCTGGGTGGAAATGAACACGCTCTGCTATGTTGCCCATCATCTGTAGCACCTTTGTTCTCTGTGCTTCCTTCAGAGCCTCCTTGTTAAGCAAGACCCCCCTTTCAAGTGCTGTCTCCAAGAAGCCCTTTCTAATCACGTTGGAAAAGTTGGAGCCTCTCCGCTGTGCAGGCTGCCAGCCTTGTCAGGCGCTGCCCTCCAGCCAGTGTGGGTTGAGAATGCATGAAGGGGAAGGCCTGGATTCCACCACCGGATTTGTGAAGGCCCTATACACCACCCAGGGGCAGGTATTGTATCACACTCCGTGAGAGGGGGCTCGAGGCGTGGGCAATCTGTGGGCAACATGACAGGGCCATTTCTTTTTGTGGGCTGGAACTGAGGATCTGGGAGCTGTTTCTCTGAGTTTTATTGCTCAAGGCAGGTGCTCTACCACGTGAGCCACAGGTCCACTTCTGGCTTTTTGATAGTTCCATGGAGAGAAGAGTCTTTCTGGCTTTCCAGTTTATGGATGGCTTTGATCTTTGATCCTCAGATCTCTGCCTCCCAAGTCACCAGGATGTCAGGCTTGACCCTGATCCAGAGGTGACGGGCACCAAAGGCTTTTTGGTTTATGTTTGCTTCCGTTTATCTCCTGTCAACTAGCAAGCCCAAGTTAAAATAATCAGTTACAGGGGATCAAATTCCTCTCCTAGGTCAGTTAATCCCAGGAGATTAAGTGTCTTTGGAAAAGGCTAGTCTGAGTTGGATTAGGGGTCTTTGTGTGTGTGTGTGTGTGAGTGTTGGGGATACCTACCCTCATCGCTGTGATGCCTCCTCCTCCCAGCAGGGAGAGCATCCAGGATCCTGACGCCAAGGGAGGTGGGTGAGGGAGGGTACCTAAGGTCACATCCAGGGGGATGATCCGAATTCTGTCCTGCAACAGATAAAGCCTGCACAGATAAAGGAGAGAAGGAGAGGGTTAGGGGAACATGAAAGGGAGCCCCTTACCTTTGGCTACATGTACCAGTGAGAAAACTGAATACATCTTTCTTGGTAGTCATATAAAAGATGTACACTATTCATTTATTTTATGATTGTGTTAGTCCTAGGGCTTGGATTCAGGGCGTGGGTGTTATCCCTGAGCTTCTTTTGTTCAAGGCTGAGGCTCTATGAGTTGAGCCACAGCACCACATCTGATTTTTTCTGTGTGTGTTTGGGGAGGAAGGTGGTTTATGAGAGATAAGAATCTCCTGGACTTTCCTGCCAGGGCTACTCTGAGTCACAACCATCAGACCTCAGCCTCCCAAAGAGTCAGGATGATAGGTGGGAGCCATGAGCTCCTGACCGCCACCATCCATTTATAATCCCTTAGGCCCAGTGCCGGGCAATCCATACTACACCTCCTTGTTGGGATTAGGAAGCAGGCATGAGTGGGTTTGATACTTCAACAGCCTACCTATATTTGAGCATTGTTCTGGGTCAGTCTGATGGAGGCTTCTTCCTTATCCACAGCAATGACTTGGCTCTGTCTCAAGAACAAATGTCCCCCAAGAGGTGTCAGGTCTGGGGTCTTTCCTCTGAACCCCGCCACCCTAACCAAAACAACACTCCCCAGCAAAGGGTGGTACACTTGGAGTGTTTTTATTGTCTTATAGCCAGGGTCTTGTCAGATAGATGGGGGTATGGTTAAGAGGCCCTGGATTGTGCTGGGCAGGGGGACAAGGTGACACCTTCTCATCTACTTTCCTTCAACAGTGTAGTAGAGGGATGTGGGGAAGGACTCATGGGATGGACAATGAATAACCATCACAGTCTAGCCAGGGCACAGAGGGGCTTACCTCATGAAGCTGGTTCAACTGGCTGAGCAAAACAGCTCCTGACCCATAGCCCACCTCCAGAATGAGAGGGCCACCTTGGGTTCCAGCCACATGGGGATGCTGGGCCACCTCCTCCAGCACTCATTCTACCAATTCCTGAGAGAGACAAAGAGAGAGGGAGAGAGAGAGACAGAGACAGAGAGACAGAGAGTGAGAGAGAGAGAGAGACAGAGGGCCAGAATTACACTTAAGCCAGGTGCCGGTTGCTCAGACCTATAATCCTACCTACACAGGAGGCTGAGATGTGAAGATCGTGGTTCATAGCTGGCTCGGGAGGAATGTCTGTGAGACTCTTATCCTCAAAGAACCAACAGAAAACCAGAAGTGATGCTGTGGCTCAGGGGTAGAGTACTAGCCTTGTTCTGAGGAGCTCAGGGATAGCAATCAGGCAGGCCCAGAATTCAATCCCCACAAATGACAAGAAGTGGACTTCCCACCACAAGAAGTGGACTGAATAACACCCACTGTCCTAGGAAGCATGGCAGAGATATCAGGCCAAGATTCCTGTCAAGTGGGGGTCATGAGGAGGTCACCTGGCTTCTCCATGACTCATGCTCACAGAATTTTGAGAACTGTATCTGACACCTACTCCTTCTGTGCCTGGCCCTGCTCCAGAGATCCCTCTGTATTAGTCCCTTATTTACTCACAACATTCCCATGAGGAGACTGAGATCCGATGGTCGACATCCAACCCAGAGCTTCACCTGTGGTCAAGAATAGGCTGCCGTGAAATAAGAGTTTGGGACAATCCATCTAAAATGATGACTGAGCAGGGCACTAAATGTCTACTACCACCACCACCCCCCCACACACACATGCACACAAACACACCTCCACCGTCCTTTGCAGGCAAAGATGTTTTACTTTGTTTCTTTTTGTTGATTGTAGGGCTTGAACTCTGGGCCTGGGTGCTATCCCTGAGCTCTTCAGCTCAAGTCCAGCACTCTACTACTTGAGCCACAGCACCACTTCTGATTTTCTGGTGCTTTATTGGAGAGAAGAGTCTGAGGGTCTTTCCTGCCCAAGCTGGATTTGAACCGTGATCCTAAGATTCAGCTCCTGAGTACTTAGGATGACAGCCATGAGCTACTGGCACCCGGCCAAAGAGGCTTTCCTATGTCTGTCATCCTATCCCCTCAGGAGACTGAGATCTGAGGACTGCAGTTGCATGCAACCCTTGGCAGCAAATCATTCAGAACTCTTATCTGCAATTAAACACCCAAAAACTTTGCAAGTGGAGCTGTGACTCAAACGGTAGAGTGCTAGCTTTGATCATGAAACAAGGGATGGGACCCAGGCCCTAGCTTTAAGCTTTTACTAGCATAGAGCCACCCAAAAAAAGGAAGCGAGTGAGTTCACGGGAGCTCAAAGCTCACACATAATACTCAAGACTCACAGAATAGACCCCATCCTGCTCTGATTCTCTAGATTCTATGTCCTAGATCATGGCAGGCTGAGATGGGACCGACCATGCACCAAGTCAGGACATTCAAGTACAATCTCATACTGAGGATCCCGTGACCTCATCAAGGACTCAAGATCTCTCACTGTCCTGCCTTGACACTGGGCAGTCAGGTGAGATCTAGTTATCCAAACAAAGGATATGGGAATGAATGAATTTCTCAGCCAAGGGATGCAGACTGGAGGGCTCTAGGTCCCTCTCTCTCAGGGAGGAGAAAAGGGCTGATCCATCTCAGTAATATTCCTGGGTTTGAGTATCCTCAAAGAAACAACCCTGCTCCCAGCCCAGTGCCTCCTGTTTTCCCACTAGCCTGGACCTTCAGTCGGCCCCTCCCACATCTGCCATCTAGACTAAAGGCTGAGCCAGCAAAGAGACCCACCTCTACCTCTGAGGATGGCAGTCACGGGGCTCTAGAGTCCCCTAGATGAAGTCTGAGGGCAACACGGGTCTGACTCTTGCTCTCATTTCCTGGGTGTCCTGTTCCAGTGGCACGCTTACCTCTGTCTCTGGTTGAGGAATGAACACTGGGGGTGTCATCTTCAGATTGAACCAGAAAAAGTGCCAGTCCCCAAGGATGTACTGCACAGGCATCCTACAGTGGATGACAGCCAGGTTGTCAACAGTGAACCCAGAGTGCCAGGACTTTTAATAGCCATGTGGCTGGGTTGAAGATTCTATCACTGATAGTCTAGGTTGTCAGTTGAGGTCATGGCTCCAATGGCCTGAGACACTGGATCTGGGATTGTCCTCCCTCTTCATCTTCCTGCTTATCCCTTGCCACCCCACCTCTTGCCACTCCCTCACCCTATACCTCGCTAAGCCTTTGGACAGTTTCTTCTTATCTGACCAGAAAATAAACTCCATGAGCCAGGGGAGATTGAAATTCTGTGACCCACCCTGAGCCCTAGGGTCTACCCGAGGCTGCTTCCCTCTGCAGTCAGCGACCACTCAGATTTGGATGTCATGAAGTTGCTGATGTCATGAATGGGTCAGTGGCTTGGTCCTACACACTAGGTTTAGGCTCTGAAACTGTCCCCACTGAGATTGTGAATGGTTGGCTCCCTTGATCCAGGGACTCCAAACCAAGACTTGCATGCTCCCTTCTTCCTTCCTTTCCTCCTTTTCTCCCTCCATCCTTCCCTCTTCTCTTTCTCTTTCCTTTCTTTGTGTCACTCCTGGGCATGGACTCAGAGCCTGGGTGCTGTGCCTGAGCTTTTGTACTCAAGGCCAACAGTCTAGAGCTTGAGCTACTCATCCACTTCTGGCATTTTCTTTTTGGTAGTCAGTTGGAGATAAGAGTCTTACAGGCTTTTCTGCCAGGGACTTAAGCCTCAATCCTCCTATCTCAGCCTCCTAAGTAGCTAGGATGACAGGTGTGAGGCACCAGCATCCAGCTCAAACCAAGATTTCTTCATGTGCTGTGGAACCAGCACTGGAACCTTTCATCGTGTATGACCCCCACTTTCTCCCCCCCAGGAACTGGCACACACTGTAACGTTTTGTTAGATAAATAGATGAGCATCTGTCTATGACAATACTATAGAAAAGTCCCATCCAACTCAGGGATGCATCCCGGGTGGGGGTAAAGCCTGATGTAGCTCTCCCACAGTTCTCCCTCCTCCGTCTTCCCACCCTCCTGGTGCCACCGCACTTAACTGTTTTGGTTCCAAGGACGTGAGACATGATGTACTCACTGTATTCTGGTGCCTCTGGGATGCCTATTTTCTCAAAAATCTCTGTCCAGCCTCTGACCAGCTCTGTGGCACTCCATTCCCCACTCAGCTGTGAACGAGGTTGTCGTGAGGCGATAGCCTGGCTCAAGGGGCCTCCTCTGCACTCCCTAGGGCCAGACAGGATGGTCCACCAAAACCGGCCCCCAATTTTCATGTTGCAGAAAAGGATCCCTGAGGCATCCTGGGTCTCTGAATCTCCCAGAGTCCAGTACAGGTTCTGGGAATTGTCTCTGCTCACAGTGATCAGGCTGCAGATGGCAAGGTCACAATCTCTGCTCCCCACAACATCCTCGACTGTAGTGATCACCCTAGAGAGAGCCAGAGGAGAATCGGCAGCTGCTGGCGAAAGGCAGTCAAGGCACAACGTTCATAGTACGAAACCATCTGGCTTAGGAACTCTGCTTGTGCTGCTTGAATGTCATTGTTTGGTGGCTGAAATGATCCATCTCATTTGACCCAGAATCCCAAGCATTAGTAGAAATTACCAGCTTCAAGGAAAAAACCCTGGAAAAGCTGGCATTTCAACTTGTCCCAATCAAACTTAAAGGGTTCCAAAGTCAGTGGTCCCCTTTTCCTTCCAGACAGCCTACAGCAGGTTACAGAAAATGGCATTCAGAGAGCCCTAGCTAACTGCCATGCCCTGATCCCAAGTAGGCTCCAACAGGGGGAACATACTTGCCTACCATTGCCCAGCTGGAAACAGCCCAGGAGGGACACAGATTGGAGTCTGCACGACTCCAGGGAGGCCTACCCACCAGTGCACTGTCCCCATTTGGGGGCCACCATTGGGGGCCCGGAGCCTCCTGCCCAGATGCCCACTTACACCATCAATACCCTGGGTAAGATTCCCCTCTCATCCTCAGTCGTGGTGAACCATCTGCTATGTCACACCGTTCGTCACTTCCCAGACCCTCCTAGATTCACAGCCCCTGCCCTACTACCTCCCATCTCGTTGCCTATTTTTGTTTGGCAGACTCATTCCCAACCTTGAATTAGCTCCAACTATACACACTAGAGCAGACTGTCTGGATGGAAGAGTGCAGCTGTGATCACAGTAGCCTCATGAGCCTTCTGGCTAAAGACAGAAGGGCAGGTGTCCACTCTGGTCTGCGCTTCACACAGGCCTCCTAGGGGAGACCCACGCAGGTCCAGCAGCTACTCTGGGCTGCAGGAAAGGGGAAGAAAGAGGTGGAAAGGAACATCTACTGAAACCTTCTCTAAAGGAGCCATGACACTGTGAAAGAGAAAACAAAAATTATGGCTGAGCTCATACTGGGCATTAATGAAAAAAGAACAACAAATACACACATACACACAAATAAAATGCTTTTCCTCTTTTTAGACATGGTGACTGTACAATGAGAAAGATGATCTCTCTCTCTCTCTCTCTCTCTCTCTCTCTCTCTTTCTCTCTCTCTCTCACACATACACACACACACACACACAGATTCAGAGCAGTGTCTCTCCTGAGTTTGTTGGTTTCTCATCTGGGCAATGTACTAAGTGGAGCACAGGGGTTCCCTAGTCAGAACCAGGGGATCTCACCCAAGGGGAACAATGCTCTAATAATGCAGAACCACCCTGACTCTCCCTTTCTCCAGGGCCAGACCCTTCCCATTGGGAACAACCAGCCTTGACTCCCCATTCACCAAAACCCTAGGCCTGGACACTGGGTGATGGAGTCCCAAGACACATGGCTTCTCAGAGCCTGGACAGAAAACAAAGCAGGTGCCTCCAGAAAGGTGTCTGACCTGGGGTGGGGTTTTTTTTATGGACGTTGATGGGGTCCTAAAGGCTGTATACATGGTTGGACTCCCTACTTCCCTCCTACATACTTCTGGGCAACTTGGCAAATTCTTGGGGAGGACAAGGAGACCAGATGGACTGGGAGCACTAGCAGAAGCTGGCAGAGCTGGGAAATGTGATCACCCAGTCAGAACTGTTGACAGCTGGGTTTGGGGGTACTGGCCGGTTGTATGTGTGTCAGAGGGGGTGTGTTTTTCTCCCAAATACCCACCTTCTATCTGACCCCAGTGCCCTCACCTCTCTAGTGGGCTCTTCTGGGAATGTCCTCAGGTGAAAGGGTGACTGAGCACAGAAGACAAGGGCTCACAGAGCAACGGGGTCTATCTTCTGCATCCAACACCCCCCTGCCCAGCAAAAGGGAAAAGAACCAAGAAGGCAGGTGTGGCTTGCTGCTCCCCACCTCTGACTAAAGCCACCAGGTTCCCACCAGGGAGAGGAAGGGTGCAGATGCACAGCTGTGTGGCTCCCACTGCTCCAGGCCAGGGGCTCTGTTTTGCTCCCACCTCACCATCCCTGCAGCTCCCCTTTTCCTGGAACACTGGCCACTAGGGATTATGGTGGGATCCCCGGGTGGACACCCACCTCCACCCCCCACCCTTGGGGTGCATTTGTGGCAGAGCCAGGGCAGACTGTGGGGCATGGGGGAGGCAAGAGGCAAGGGTCCAGGTCCGCGAGGGTGGGGAGGAAGGGTAGAGTGGGGGACGGGGTTTACGGGGGGGTTGTGGGGTGCGTGAGCACAGGTCGGCCACTCACATGTGCTGCTGGGAGAAGCTGTAGGCTGTGACTCCGGGTGCGCGCCGTCTGTGGACCAAGGGCCAGAACCAAGTCAGGGCCACAAGCAGGGCAGGGGCGCAACAGCTGTGCCAGGTGACTGCTAGAGACTCCGCGGGTCCGAGCCAGCAGCGCCATATTTGAAACACAGCAGGGGTGCATGGTGGAGCTGCGCACAGCCTCTGCTCCTCCTCAGCCACCACCGCAGCCTCAGCGGCCTCCTAACCTGTGGCTGCCGCCGCCTCAGCAGCCACTGCCTCTGCCGTGCTCCCCGCACCGGGACCACAGACTCAGGGCCACCATGGCTGGGCGCCTACGAGGGGCTGCGTGTGGCGAAGTGCCTGCCTTGCAGGCTCCACATGCTCTGCGCTCCCGGCCAGGACCCATGCTATGATCCCAGCAGTAGCCAGCCACTGAAGCCATTTCCACTGGTGCTTGTGCTCCTGCTAGTGCTCGTGCTCACTCTTCTCCCAGTTCTCCCTGGGCCCTACACTCCTCTCCTGGGTCACCCCGCCCCTGCTGTACACGCACCTCTGCCCCCTTGGGACCCTGGCCATTGCTGCCACCAAAGTGTGCTCCTGGTGCCCGCCCCCCACTCGTGGCCACAATTGCAGCCCTGACTGGGCCCTGAGGCTTCTAGACCATGGCAATTGCAGCCTTACCTCAGTTAAGCACTACCCCCCACCCCCAGTACCGGCCCAGGGGATCGAATCTCCCCTCAGCCCCACCAGTGGAGGAGACTCTCCTCCATCCCCCTCCACTCCACACACCAAGCAGGTGCATGGTGACACTGGTGTGTGTATGTGTGTTTGTGTTTGTGTGTGTGTGTGAGTGTTGGGGATAACCACCTCTCAAGGACTCAGAACATAGCACCCTTTGGGATGACTTAGCACACAGCACACTTCCAAAATCAGCACAAAGCACCCTGTGTAAATGACTCAGCACACAGCTCCCTTTGAAGGACTCAGCATGTACTATGCTCGGTAGAGTACTCAGCACACAGCACCTTTTGAAGGAGGGAGTCTATAGCCCACAGTGTAAAGGACTCTGTGCATGGCCGCTTTGAAACACTCAGCACATAGCACTCTTTCCCAGGGACTCATCACACCCTGTGTTGAAGCACGCTGTGTAAAACACCCAGTGCACAGCTTCCTTGGATAAACTCAGCACACAGAACAATTTTGAAGGACTCAGCATATACCACACTGTGGGAGCTCTCAGCACACAGCACCATTTGAAGGACAGCACAGAGCACCCTGTGTAAAGGACTTGGCACACAGCACTCAAAATACACCTCATCCCTCTCTTCTCAAGGGCTCACACATAGCAGGACCCTTTAGGATGCATTAGCACACCACACCTTTTGAAGGACTCACCATAAAATACGTTGTATAATGGACTCAGCACAAAGCCCTCTTTAAAAAACCCAGGATGGATGGGGCTGGGAAGGTGGCTCAGTGGTAAAGCACTTGCCTTGCATGCCTGAGGCCCTGGGTTCGATTCCTCAGCACCACATAAGCAAAAAGAAAAAAGCCAGAAGTGGCACTGTAGCCTTGAGCTGAAGAGCTGAGGGACAGCACCCAGGCCCAGAGTTCAGGACCCATGACCGGACCAAAAAAAAATGAAAAAAAAAAAAAAACCAACCCAGGATGGCCCACTCTTCTCAGGGACTCAGCACATAGCACCCTTTGGGATGACTCAGCAAACAGCACCTTTTTGAGGACTCAGCACATAGCTCCCATGAGGGAAGGACCCTGTAAATAGCGCCCTGTGAAGGACTCAGCACATAGCTGTATGTTACAAGTTCAGCTGTCATTAGAATTAGGGTGCTTTCTTCAGTATCACCATTCTTCAGAAACACTTCACAAATCCTACTAGTTCACATTTAGACAAGCTGTGTTTTATGGGGGAAGTCAGCTGGGGCTCTTGAACTCAAAGCTTGGGGGCCCTGTCCCTGAGCTCTTTGGTTCAATGCTAGAGCTCTACCACTTGGAGGCACAGCTCCAATTTTGTTTTTTTGGGTTGTTCTTTGCCAGGTCTTATGGTGATAAGTAAGGCAAGTTGGGGTATCTGTGGGCAAAGGCTCTTAGCTCAGCCTGGAGCTGACCTCACCCTTCCCTGTGTCCCTGGAAAGCTGGGCCTCCTGGAGCTCTCTTGGCCTAGGGTGGAACAGACTTGCTCTGGCATCAGCAATGAGGGTGAGCAAAAGTCAGCTTGGCCCTAGTAACTTGCCCAAATTGAACTCCAGAGGATAATGGCATGGGACCGCATGTTCCGCGTGTGGCCACGAGGGGGCAGGAGTGGCCCACCATAGGGATTGTACTTGAGAGTTGTGTTTACTCTTGCTTCCCTGGGGCCCCATTCATGATTCAAAGCCACTCTGGACAGGAAAGTCCTTGAGACTCTTACCTACAATTAACCATCAAAAAGCAAGTGGGGCTGTGACTCAAGTGGCACAGCACTAGTTTTGAGCTAGAAAACTCAGGGATAGAGCCTAGGCCCTGAGTTCACACACACACACACACACACACACACACACACACACACACACACACACACACACACACCACATGCATGCAAAATCAGAGATTTCTACACTGCAGTCTTTGGGTATTCTCTACTTTTTCCCCCACTAAGCCTGGTGGCTGCTGGCCCAGGTGTTTGGTGCATACAACATCAGTTGGCATCTTCAATTTTGGGGGAACAGAATGGCTAGAAGGTCAACCTTCCCCCATCCCAGCTCCTTGATTGGGTTATGGTCTATCCAGGCCCTTAGGAGCTTCTTTACAGACTTGCCAAGATGCCTTCAAAAGGTGGCTCATGCCTGTCTTCCTAGCTACTCAGGAAGCTGCGATCTGGAGAATCACGGTGGCAAGCGAGTCTGGGCAGGACAGTGTATGAGACTCTTATCGATGAACCATCAGAAAACAAAAGTGGCATTGTGGCTCAAGTGGTAGAGTGCCAGCCTTGAGAAAAAGAGCTCAGGGACAGTGCTTACGGCCAAAAACAACACAGAGAGGCATTGCATGCTGTCTTTGAGATTTGCATGGGCCAAATATAATTGGAATTAATTATAATTGGAATTAATCAAGTCCTCCAAGACAAAGCAGTACCTCCTTTAGTCTTGTGCTTCTCCATCTCGTCTCACCACCTGGCCTTGTCCCTGCTTTGGGTCAGCATGGGTCTGGCTTGATGGGAGGGCTCCAAGAAAGATCCCAGAGCAACCACCCCACATCCTTCTGCCCTGCTCACCATGCTGCTTCTGCTCTTTGCCATAGATCTTCTTCCTGGAATGCATCCATGAGGTCATCACCACCAACATAGTGGTGAGTGGTGGGTCTGGCCTAACTAGGGGCAGTCAGAGGTGGAAGTAGGTCTGGGACTAGGAGCTTCCACTTTGGGTGTGGGCTGAGGCCTGGGCTGACTTTTATTTCATCCTGAGCCTTGCAGTGGTGGGGAGACAGTGTAGCCTTCACATTGAGTCAGGTAAGATCAGAATCTGGAGGACCACTTGTGTGGGGTAGGATGTGGGACTCAAGGGGCCACGGTTGTTGGTACTCTCTTGGGACTCCCCTCTCCTTCTCTCATCCCTATATGATAGAAGAGAAACTTCAACTCAGGATGTGGGAAGAGGGGGCGGGGTGAACCAGACTTGTGCTTCATATTCATCCTAGCCCCTACTTCCTATTTATCTGAGGAATGGCCATATGGGTTTGGGAGGGGGGAAAAATCATCCTAGCTGAGAATGTGGCTCAGTGGTAGAGTGTTCGCCTAGCATGCCTGAAGCCCTTGGTTCTATTCCACACAGAAAAAGCTGGAAGGGGTTGAGGGGATAGCCTTGATCAAAAAGAGCTAAGGGACAGTGGCCAGGCCCTGAGTCCAAGCCCCAGGGCTGGAAGAACAAATCTTTGTTTTTAGGCTTTTTGTTGTTGTTGTTGTTGTTTGCTTTGAAAACAATTTATTCTTTGTGATAAGCAAAACATAGACCTCTTTCCTGGCCACCAATGGGCCATTAGATGTCCCTTGAGTTTGGGCCAACTCCCTGCAGCCTCTGCCCTACCCTACCCCCAGTTTAACCTTCCTGTTGCCCGGCAGATGGAGGCCTGAGAGAAAGCCACTTGGTCACCTACTTCTGGTGGCTGCCAAGGCTTTTGAGAGTCAGTATGTCACATAGAGAGTCATCATCCGCATCAGTCTACAGGAGAAAGTGAGGGAGTACTCCTACCCTGAGCCTGGGAACTGTGGGCGGATCTGGATGTGGGGCATCTGGGGCAGGACATACTCCTTGAGAGAGTCCCCTATGGGGTCGGGAACCCTGACCTCTCCTCTGGCAGTCTCCATGCTGTCTTCAAGTTGCTTCTGAAGCAGTGTTGGGGAGGAGGGTGGGAGGCTCAGCCTGTGCTGGCATCTGGAGACTGTTGTCTGTGCCTTCCCTGGTGAGGAGTGACAGCAGCTCCGCAAAACTCTCCTCTTCTCGATCTTTTCCTGGGACAGCCAGTGCATGCACTGGGCTTTCTCCCAACACAGCTCATTCAGGACCAACATCTGCTCTTTACACTCCATGAGGGACTCCTTGATAGTTTGGATGTGTGCTTACAGCTGGCTGCATCAATGGTGGAGCTCAACTGCTGTACTCTTGAAGTCCACCTCATCAGGCAGGTCATGGACGAAGCAGATTTTCTTCTCAGATGCTCGTGACTCACTTCCCAATCCCACGCATGCTGTGGTGGCAGCTCATGGGGCTGAGGGCCTGTGGCTCCAGCTCAGTCTGGCACTGAGCTGCTGGGTTGGTCAGGGGGTACCTGCA
This sequence comes from Dipodomys spectabilis, assembly GCF_019054845.1. Classification (NCBI taxonomy): domain Eukaryota; kingdom Metazoa; phylum Chordata; class Mammalia; order Rodentia; family Heteromyidae; genus Dipodomys; species Dipodomys spectabilis. The sequence goes on from NW_024870955.1 coordinate 3,121,864, forward strand.
GCTGGCCCACCATTCTTGTGTCAGGAGTTTCCCCCTGTGGATCTCATCCTCCAAGAACACTCTCAGAGCCATGTCACTCTTGGTCTGGGGAACATCTCCATCCTCTCTGGTGGTCACATGGGGGGGGGGGGAATTCACCTCCTTACCTTTTGCTTATCCAGGGCTCATGCCTTCCCCTTCCCAGGGTAAGCCAGGAAGCTTAGCTGGACCTGCAGGCACTCCTCCTGTGATCTGGTGGCTTCCAGGCACTTGAGAGTGTCCTGCCACTTCGGGGACATCACCTGGTCCCTCCAGTTTGTTGAGCCCTGCACTTGCTTCAGCTGCTCCAGCAGCTGGGTCTGCCTCTCTAAGTGCTGCTGCAGGACCTCCTTCTCAGACCACAGTCGCTAATTGGAGACAATGTGCCATTCACAGGAGGCTCCGAACTCCTGCACAGGCCCAGGGACTGCTCCTGCTGCTCCAGAGCTGCTTGGCTCTCTCAGCCACCACTATCCATTTCTCTATCTTCTTTTCTGAGCAATTCAACTGTTGCCACAGATGTTTCTTCATCTGCAGCTCTGAGTCCAGGATGCTGTTGAGCTCCTCCTTCTCACTGCTCACCCTGTGGAGAGCGTCCCACAGCAGGGCCAGCTTTTCCTCTGGTTGTCCATCCCACACACATGCACATCGTGGGGTCTCAGGGATCTCCTGCTGATCCTAGGCTTTCTCCTCCGAACTCTGCCTTTGTTCCTGCTGCTCCATGTTCTGAAGACGGAGACTGGTTTTCCTGGACCTGGATGTGAAGTTGTTCCTGAAGGTTTTTCTATTTTTTTTTCTTTTTTTTTTTTTAATTTTATTTTATTTGTGAACAGACTGTACAGAGGGGTTACAATTACATGGGTAAGTTAATGCATACATTTCTTATCAAGCATTGCAGCCTCCTCCTTTGTTTACCCTTCACCTCCCTTCCCAGCCTCCCCCCTCCCTCCCCACCCAATCCTTCCCCAGCTTCCCCCCCACCGACATTGTAAAGCTCATTTTTGACATGACAGTTTGTACTTCTCATTGTTGCAACAGGTCCACGTGAATCCTTAAACGACTTGTTTTTCCCCATCTCCTCCACAAGTTATACTGACATCAAATATATTGAAAGCGGGGGTTATACTGTGGGGGAGGGACATACAAAGCAACAAAGAAATAATCTTATAAATGCGTTAGAAACACATGCATGAAAGAAAAAAAACATTAAAATACCTATCTAAGGATTGATTTTCCTAAAATCACATTATCTGACTTTTTCCACTTGACACATACATATACTAGATATTGCAAATAAGGGAAACCATGGGACCTGTGTTTCTTTGTGCCTGGCTTACTTTGCTTAATATAATTTTTTCCAAGTCTTTCCATTTCCTAACAAATGGGACAATGTCATTCTTTCTGATGGAGGCATAGAATTTCATTGTGTATATATACCACATTTTCTTGATCCATTCATCTACTGAAGGGCAGCTGGGTTGGTTCCATATCTTAGCTATGGTAAATAATGCAGCAATAAACATGGTTGTGATGGTAGCTTTAGGGTGGTCTTGTTTGTAAACATTTGGGTAAATGCCCAAAAGTGGCATTGCTGGGTCATAGGGTAGTTCTCCAGGTTTTTCAACTCCATCTTCAGTACCTCACACCCTCCAGTGCTTGTTGGAACTTGCATATTCTCTTCTTCATGTTGCTCCCCTGTATCTACAGCACTTCCACCCTCTCCTGCAACTCTGTGTTCACTTGCTCCAGGTCAACAAAGTTTCTGGTCTTTTCCTTGATCTGAAGGGTCACATCATTCAGCTGTTTGAAGAACATTTTGGTCTCCTCCTTTGCAGCAGTGACCGCAGAAGCCGCTATCTCCAGCCCTGCCACACGCCACTCTGTAGCTTGCAGGCAGCTGGTGAGAGCTTCCTGCTCCCTTTCTCTGTCATCAGTGGCCTGCTGAAACCAACCACTGTATGGGTGCCTTGTGGATCACTACCTCCATTTTTGGTGCTGCATGTATCTGGTCTATCTTCTCCCTCTCATACTCCCATTGACCCTGCAGGTCTGGCTTTCCCTGCTTCAGTAGTTGGATCTTGGCAAAGAGTGCCTGGTTTCTTCTTTTCTGTGGTCCAGGGTGGGCACCACATGCAGGTAGAACCTCTGTGGATCCTTGGTGGTATTGGGACCCTTGACACTCTGGACCCTGCTGGCTGTGACTGTGTCCAAAGGCAGGGGAGGCCCAAGGTAGGCATCACCTTTGGCCGGACTCTCCATTCAATCCGCCTCCCCAGTGGTGTTTGTCTTGGGGATCCCTCCCTTTTTCGTGTTCTTTGTTTTCTTGAATGTTTCAGGTCTGTCGGGAGGATACTGCTGGTGTTCTTGTGGCAGTTTCTTGCCCACAGTTCTCTCATTGATTCTTATTGTTTCAGACATCTGAGCAATGGGATGGGAAAGTTGGGCTGGCCACATTCCCAGGCTCTAGGAAATCCTATATTCTCCCACTCACCGACTAGGACATCATTTCCTACTCTACCTCAAAGTCACCTGGAGTCTCTTGTTCACCACTCAGCCACCTCTACCTTGCTCAACTGCTAGTAGTGGTGTCAACCAACAGAGGGAATCCAGGTGTAACCGGGAAGCCTGGAATATGGGCGTGGCCACTATTCTTGTATACCATTGGTCAAAAAGAATCATGAAAGAATGGGGGTGTGCCTGGAATCCTGGGATGCAGACAGAATAGACAGTCAAGAAGACAGCAGCTCCTTTACCTGGAAACTCTGTCCAATCCAGTTGGGGACAAGAGGGAGACCTGCGTTAGCCAGATGGCTGCACAGATTGTTGTGTATGTCTGTTTGTTGCCAGTCCTGGACCTTGAACTCAGAATCTGGGCCCAGTCCAAGAGCTGTTCTTGCTCAAGATTAGCCCTCTACCACTGGAGCCACACAGCTCTACTTTTGCTTTGTTAGCATTGAGGTTGGACAGGGGTTCTCAAGGACTTTCCTGCCTAGGGTGACGTTGACCATGATCCTCCTATCACAGCCTTGTAAATATCAGGGAGGACTCGTGAGAGCCACTGGTGCCTGGCTAATCATTGTTCGGGATTATGGCTTCCCCATAGCCTGCAAGCCTTCAGCAATGCAAGGTGAAGTATCCTTTGGAGCCGGATCACTCAGACAAAGATGGCCATAGGGCAAAGGAAGAAAATGTAAAAACGCCATCCCGCCACTTTTTTTCTGTGCATTCCCCCGCCCCCTTGCACAAGGCCTGAAGTTCTAGGATCCCATGATAGGCTGTGTTGTCAGCGGCTGCACCCAAGCCTATGGTGATGAAAGCTGAGGCACGGTTGCCATGACCTGAGTTTGAGACTGTGCTTGGCAAAAAAAGCAAAAAAAAAAAAAAAATAGCTCCCAAACTTGCAATTAATGCAGTTTTTCCTACCTTTGAATTTGAACTTAAGACCTGGGTAACTCTGAAGCACTGTGGATGAAGGGGAAGCTCAACATGCTTGAAGCCAAGAAAGTAAGGCCTGGTCCCTAGGCCTGAGTTCAAGTCCCAGCCCTGGAAACATTCTATTTATATACATTGTAAAGGTATGATTTGTACTTATGTATAAATGTTCAGTCCATGTCCTGTTTGTTGTGTTTATTTATTGTATTTTTGTTTTCTTCATTTATTTTCCATTTTAGTATTATGAAAATATTGTACAGAGGGGTTACAATTACATGGGCAAGATAATGAGTACATGTCTTATCAAGCATTGTAGCCTCCTCCTTTGTTTCCTCTTCCCATCCCTTCCCATCCTTCCCTACGCCCCCACCCAATCCTCCCCACCTCCCCCTGCCATCCCACACCAAAGTTGTAAAGTTCGTTTTCGACTTAACGACTTTTACATCTCATTGCTGCAATGAGTCCACCTGTATCCCTATTAAAATGAATTGTTTTTCCCCTTACCCTCCACAAATTATATCGACATCAAATACAGTGAAAGCAGGGCTTATACTGTGGGGGAGGGTCATTCAAAGCAACAAAGAAATAATCTTATAAATGTGTCAGAAACAATCACATGAAAGAAAAAAAAAACATTTGAGCACATATCTTAGGGTTCATTTCCCTAACATCACCTTATCTGACCTTTTCTGCTTGACTCAGACATATACTAGATATTGCAAATAAGGGAAACCATGAGACCTATGTTTCTTTGGGCCTGGCTTACTTCACTTAATATAATTTTTTCTAAGTCTTTCCATTTGCTAATAAAGGAGCAATGTCATTCTTTCTAATGCAGGCATAGAATTCCATTGTGTATATATACCACATTTTCTTGATCCATTCATCTACTGAGGGGCATCTGGGTTGGTTCCATATCTTAGCTATAGTAAATAGTGCTGCAATAAACATAGTCGTGCTGGTAGCTTTAGTGTGGTCTTGTTTGTAAACATTTGGGTAAATGCCCAAAAATGGGATTGCTGGGTCATAGGACGGCTCTATGTGGCGTCTTTTGAGGAACCTCCATACTACTTTCCAAAGTGGTTGAACAAGTTTACACTCCCACCAACAATGCAGTAAGGTTCCCTTCTGTCCACATCCCCTCCAGCATCTGTTGTTATTAGAGTTCTTGATTATAGCCATTCTAACTGGGTGAGGTGGTATCTCAATGTTATTTTGATTTGCATTTCTTCTATGGCTAGGGAGGTTGAGCATTTCTTCATGTGTCTATTGGCCATCCTTCTTTCCTCTTCAGAGAAGTTTCTCTTTAGGTCTTTTGCCCACTTATTTATTGGGCAATTGTTTTTTTGAGGATTTGTTGTTGGGGGATTTAATTTTTTGAGTTCCAAGTATATTTTAGATATGAGATTTTTTATTGACTGCGATGACACACATTTCATTTATGATATTAATGACAACCCATCACATAGTATCTAGATATGAAAATGTGTTTTCCATTATGTGTGACACCCAGGACTCTCAGAGAAAAGGGAAACAGGTATCACACTCAGCTTCTTACTCCATGATCCAATTGTTGGCAGTGCTGGGATCTGAACTCAGTGCCTGGCAGACCCAATTCAGAGCCTGAATGGGTGTGTCAACATGGCAACCTCTAGCCAATGATGCTGCCAGGGCATTTCCAGACCCTGAGATTAAGCCGCAAGAGTGGACAAAATAGCCATGCATGGATAGACGGGTGGTAGAACAACAATAAATATATATTTGTACAGAGTGCCAGAGACATCTACCTAGGATTCAATGACATCAACTACGGTCCTACTAACTCATAGGTATTTATTATGCCACCATTGAAGGAATAGTATTCTTTTCATACTTAATAAACCATTCATTAAGATGAATCATTGTCCTCAGATCATTGCATCTAATTTTGGACTAGACCAAAACACGCAGAAACTTCTAATTCAATCATGAGTTTGCTAATATTTCATTGTTATTCCCATGCATAGGAACAAGTATCTTGGGATCCCCCCCACTGGTAGGTGTCAAGGCCAGGATTCAAGCTCAAGGCCTACGTTGCTGCATGGGCCTATGGCTTCCCTGATAGCCTGTTAGTCTTCATCAATGCAAGGTGAAATACCCTTTGCAGCTGTGTAATTCAGACCCAGGGTGGTCACTGTGCAAAAGAAAATATAAAAAATCCATCCTGCGACATTTTTCTGCCATTTTTCTGCCATTTTTTCCTGCAAAGTTTCAGAGCCTAGGATTCCAGGATCGGCTACGGGCCCATGGGAACTCGCCAGTCTCAGGTGATCGAAGCTGAGGCAAAGCTGACATGAACTGAGTTCAAATCCCTTGCTTGGCAATAATAATAATAATAATAATAATAACACACCCTGGCTTAGAATTCTCGCCATTTTTCTGCCATCTCTGAGATTCCAACTCAGGTCTGGGTAACTTTGTTGCACTCTGGGGGAAGGTGAAGCTCACCATCCTTGAAACTACAAGGTCAGGCCTAGTCCCAGGGCCTGAACTGAAGCCCTAGCACTGGCAAAAATCATATGCTCACCTATTTTACACATAGGTGTAAAATCTCTTTACATAGAGATGTGGAATGCATCATGCATTCAATGTAGTTATTCTTTTTATTGTGTGTCTTAGTCATGGATGTATTTTGTATTTTATTACATATGATGAAAGCTATAACTGTGCTGACATGGATGGCAACTGATTCCCATGAATATAGAGTTGCCTATATAGCATACTGCATCCTAGCTGAGACCCAGGACTTTCACAGAACAGAGAAACAGTTGCAAGGATTGGCTTCTCACATCAGAATTCATCTTTTGGCAGTGCTGGGATCTGACAGGGGGACTGGCAGGCCCAATAGGCGAATATGGGTCCAGGTAAGCACACCAGCATGTGAGCCACTAAGGAGCTAGGTCGTTCCCTGGACCTGAGATTGAGCCCCTCAGTGGTGGGGATAGAGGGGAGCACAATAGTCATCCATTCAAAATCTGAAGGTAGTATGTAAATAAGTACATATTTGTATAGAGTAGGAGAGATGGCGACCAGTGATGGAATCCAATCTACCTTGTGACTAACGATTCTTGGATCTTCCCCAATGCCTCCATTTCATGACTGTGATGATTATGACCATGTTTCAACAACTCTTCATTAAAAAATAATCGATACACCATGAGTCTTGCCTATCATTTCCTACTCGCATCAAGCAGGAACTACTCATTCAAAGATGAGATCCATCGAGTTCCATGACTCTTCCTAGGTCTGGAAATGAGTATCTCAGGATCTCCTGCCATTCCCTCAATGTATGGGGGCTGACCGGGAATCTAACTCGGGGCCTACGTTGCTGGGTCAGCCTCTGATTCTTCTGATACAGGCAATCAGCCACACCAGGTCACCTTCACTCTGAAGGCCACCGTGTTTGAACCCAGCATGGTCAACATGCAAAGGAAAATAAATGTAAAAGTGCCAGGTGGAACTTCCCATTGCTTTTATTCCCCCTCGAAGCTTTTTTTTTTCCAGCAAACCCGGGATCCTACGGTCCGAGGTCTGTGGTTCCAGAGGCTGCAGCCTAGGATGATGGGAGCTGAGGCAGAGTTGCCATGACTTGAGTTCCAGTCCCGGGTCTGGCAAAAAAAAAATTTAAAAAATTATGAATGAAGCACTCTAGCTAAGAACTCACACTGTTATATTGCTAGAGCTGGGATTTGAACTCAGGTCTAGGGAACCCCATTGCACTGTGGGAGAAGGGGAAGCTGGATCTCTATTTACATACAGGTGTGGTATGCATCTTGCATTCAATGTAGTTATCTTTTTTTTTTATTTTGAGTGTTATTCATGGATGTATTGTGTATTTTATTGAGTATGGTAACAGGTATATCTGTGCTGACATGGATGACAATTATTCCCATGGCTATAGAGTTGCCATCCTCACTGAGGCTCAGGACTTTCACAGGACAGGAAAACAGGGGGATTGATGGGCTTCTCACATCAGGGTGAAGCTTTTGGCAGTGCTGGGATTTGAACTCAGGGCCTAGCAGGCCCAATTGGTGAATGGGTCAATTTGAGCACACCAGCCTGTGAGCCACTACAGAGCTAGGATGTACCCAGGTCCTGAGACTGAGCACTGGAAGTGGGGATCAATATAGTCATGAATTCATAATTTAAATACAGGATCTATATTATCATACATGGATGGGTGACATTATTTTGTGTCTTATTCATGGATGCAATGTGTATTTTATTGATTATGCTGACAGGTATAACTGTGCTGACATGGATGGCAACCCATTCCTTTGGGAATAGGGTTGCCTATGTAGTAATCTCCATCCTCCCTGACACCCAGGTCTTTCTCAGGACAGGAAAACAGATGGATCGATGGGCTTCTCACATCAGGATAATCTTTTGACAGTGCTGGGATTCAAACTCAGGGCCTAGCAGGCCCAATTGGTGAACGGGTAAAAGTGAGCACAGCAGCATGTGAGCCACTAAGGAGGTAGGCCAGTCCCAGGACCTGAGATACAACCCTAGGAGGAGGGGATTGGGGGCGAGGGGGGGGAAATAGTCATGCATTTATAAGTGCAAGTTAGTATGCAAATAAGTACATATTTTTATAGTGTAGGAGAGATGGCGACCTGTGATGGAATCTACCTTGTGACTACCAATTCTTGGATATTCCCCGATGCCTCCATTTCATGACTGTGATGATTATGGTCATACTTCATCAATTCTTCATTAAAAATAATCGATACCCCATGAATCTGGCCTATCTTTTCCTACTCACATCAAGCAGGAACTACTCATTCAAGGATGAGATTGATTGCATTCCACCATTCTTCCTAGGTCCGGAAACGAATGTCCCCGGATTTCCGGCCATTCCCTCATCTTAACAGGGCTGACTGGGATTCGTCCTCGGGGCCTCCATTGTCTGGTTAGCCTGTGGCTCCCCCGAAAACCAGCAGGCCTTCAGCCATGCCAGGTCATCTTCAATCTGCAGGCAGGCATGTTCTGACCCAGAATGGTCACCATGCGAAGGAAAATAAACATAAAAGCACCAGGTGGAACTTCCCACAGCTTTATTTACCCTCACGGCTTCTTTTTTTTTCCACCAAGCCCCAGGGTCCTAGGGTCCGAGGACGGGCTGTGGGTCCAGAGGCTGCAGCCTAGGATGATCAGAGCTGAGGCAGAGTTGACACTACTTGAGTTCAAGCCCTGGGTCTAGTAAAAAAAAAAAATTAAAAAACTATGAACGAAGAACCCAAGCTCAGAATTTGTGCCATTTTACTGGGAGAGCTTGGATTTGAACTCAGGTTTGGGTGACTCTGTTGCATTGTGGGGGAAGGTTAAGCTCACCGTCTTTGAAGACTAAAAGGTCAGGCCTGGTACTGGACCTGATTTGAAGCCCCAGCACTAGGCAAACCCAGCTCTTTTAACATAGGATCTCTATTTACATACAGGTGTGGTATGCACCTAGTTTTCAGTGTAGTTAATCTTTTTATTTTGTGTCTTATTCATCTATGTATTGTGTATTTTATTGAGTATAGGATGACATATATAACTGAGCTCACATGGATGACAACCTACTCCCATGGGTATAGAGTTGCCTATGCTTTCTAGATCCTATCTGTGACCCAGGACTTGCATAGGATAGGAAAACATCTGCAAGGTTTGGCATCTCACATCAAGATGAACCTTTTGGCAGTGCTTGAAGTTGAACTCAGGGCCTAGCAGAACCAACTGCCAAATGGGTCCACATGAGCACACAAGCCTGTGAGCCACTAAGGAGCTAGAGCATACCCAGGACCTGAGATGTAGCCCCGGGGTGGAGCACCATATTCATTCCATTCATAAGCTGAAATTAGTATTCTAATAAAGGCCTGTTTGTATAGCATAGAAGATGTGGCGAACTGTGTTGGAATCCTATCTTCCATGTGACTACCGATTCTTGGATTTTTCCCAATGCTTCGATTTCCTGAATGTAATTATTGTCACACTTCATGCAGTCTTAATTAAGATCTTGCCTATCATTTCCTATGCGAATCATGCATGAACTTCTCAACTCTTCCTTAGACCTGAAATCAAGCACCAGTACTGAAAAATATAACATTTATAGACATTTTAAATATTTGAGTTATATCTCTATATTCTTTTTAAATCATGTTTGTTGGAGTGATTCATTATATTTTATTATTGATTGATTGATTGATTTAGCATTTATATTATGGACTGTGAGTACACCTATAACATTTATTACATTTGTCCCAATCTATTCCATAGCATATAGCTTTGCATACATAATATGTACATCACACCTGACACCCAGCACTTGCACAGAAAAGGAAAACAGGTGTTACACATGGAATCTTACACCAGGAAGAAACTTTTGGCAATAATGGGACCTTGACTGAGGGACTAGGAGGCCCAATTCATGAAGGGGTGAGTGTCAGCACGGCAGCATCTAGCCCATGCAGGTGCCAAGTGGATCTCAAGACCTGGGATCGAGTTCCAGGTTTGGCCAAAATAGCAAAAATGTTCTATGCAGATAATGGTATACAAATAAATACAAATTTAGATATTTACATATGGCCAGAAATGTCTATTTAGTGTTCAATGATGCATACTACGCTCCTACGGATTTTCAGGTCTTTAGTGAGGACTTCATTTAATCAATAGTATTCTTTTAGTGCATAATAAACTATGAATTAAAATCAGCCCATGTCCTGTTATTATTGGGTCTAATATTCTGCTAGACTGATTGATGAACTACTCATCCAACCATGACATTGTTCACATTCCTCTGGTGCTCCTATGGATAGGCAATAGTTTCTCAGGCTCCCCAGCCCTTTGTAAGTGGCGTGACCTGGAACTAACTCACGACCTAGGTGTCCAGGTTGGCCTATGGCTTTGCTGCCAGCCTGCCAGCCTTCAGCAGTGCCAGGTAACCTACAGGTTGCAGCCGTGTCATTTGGAACCTGGATGGTCACCATGCAAGGAAGGAAAACCAAGGAACCGCCAACCATCCACAGATCACCGTTTTTTTCGGTGCTATTTTCATTTTGTTTTCCTGTCAGCCCCCGAGTTGTACCATCCCGTGATCCGCTGTGGGTCCAGAAGCTGCACAATCCCAGCCTAGGGTGATGGAATCTCAGGCAGTGTTGCCACAACCTCAGTTCAAGCCCCGTGATTGGCAATCAATCAATCAACAAAATTTTAAAATATTAAACATAGTCGGGGGCCAGTGTCTCACACCTGTAATTCTAGCTACTCATGAGGCTGAGGATTGTGGTTCAAATCCAACCCAGGCTGTAAAACCCATGAGATTCTTATCTCCAATAAAGCACTAGAAAACCAGAAGTGGTGCTGTGGCTCAAGCGGTAGTGCACTCGCTTTGAGCTGAAGTGCCCTGGGTCAGCGCCCAAGGCCAGAGCTCAAGCCCCACGAAAAAAAAGTTGTAAAAATACTAATGAAGCTCACCAGCTTGGCATTCATACCTTTTATTTTTCCTGTAATTCCTGGGATTTGAACTCAGAGTCTGGGTAAATCTTATGCACTGTGGGGGATGGGGAAACACCATCTTTGAAGACAAGCAATTCAGGACTCTTACCTAGGCCTGAATTCAATCCCCAGCCCTGTTAAAGTAATATTCATCCACATTTGAAATAATGATTAGTATCTACATACTTATGTTTACCACATATTATTTTACTATGTATTTATTTTATTTTTTGCACTATTCATTCATTCATTATTTATATTGACTATTATTACACTTATAACATGTATTAAATTGATTACATCTTATGAGAACTATACAGATTAGCATATGTATTATATATCTTACTTCAGACCCAGGACATTCACAGAAATTCTATAGTAGATGATCCCATGCTTAGAAAAACAGAAAGAATCCATCAACCAAAGTCAAATTCATCCCTAGACACCCCAGTGGCTCACATCTTTAATCCCAGCTACTCAAGAGGTGAGAACTGGAAGATGAAGTTTCAAAGCCAAGTCAGGCAGAAAAGCCTGAGAGATGACATCTCCAATTAACTGGCAAAAGGCCAGGCTACAGGTATGGCTGAATTGGTAGAAAATCAGCTATGAACAATCAAGCCAAGAAAGAGCAAGCTCAATTCAAGTGCAGAGAGAGGGAGTAGGGGAAGAAAGCAGAGAGAAATCCTCCAAAAACAGAGAACAAAACAACAGTACACACATCCCACCTAATTTATGGTACCAACAAACTGAAAATAAAAAATCAAGCTTGTGCAGTTATATAACTTTACATGAGCACATATGCTTTTAGGTACACTTCAAAGCTATGTTTTAATAATATATATGTAGATATATTAAAATGTATGTATATATATATATATATATATATATATATCTTTAAATAAACTAAGAAAGCAGCCAATGAATAAATACTTCTGAATTAGTGCCTTACCCATGCCATTATAAATTATTTCTATTAAAAGTGTATTCCAAGTTTCTTTCCTCAGAATCAATCTTTAAGAAGTTTGTTCATGCACCAGGCAACAGTGGCTCATGGCTATAATCCTAGCTACTTAGGAGGCTGAGATATGAGGATGGTGGTTCAAAGCCAGCCTGGGCAGGAAAGTCCGTGAGACCCTTATCTCCAATAAACCGAAAACGGCACTGTGGCTCAAGCGGTAGAGCACTTGCCATGAGTTGAAGAGCTGAAGGTGGGCAGCCAAGCTCAGAGTACATGCCCCACCACTGACAAAAAAAAAAAAGAAGAAAGAAGTTTGTTCATACAGATCATAAAATTCTAACCTTCTGAGCTTGAGGAAACTTGCCTTCCTTTTCTTCCAGGGTCTTATGCTCTTTAGGCAAGTACTCCACTACTGAGCTACATCCCAGTCCCAATGTTTTTGTTTTTCATTTTACAATTCACTTTATTCCCAAAATGCTTACAAGTACCTACTGTCCTCACAGAAGTGAGTTTTTATTCAGAAACCCAACCTTTTGTGGTATGAGAACTCAACTAGTGTATTTTGTGGTAGGCACTGAGGAAAACTCACACAATGCAACTGCAGAGAGTTTATAGTTATAGAAATAACTCTAAATAGAAATAACATCAACTGTCCCTCTAGGGAGGAATGATGTACTCATTTTCATTCTCACTCTTCATGGCAAATGGTCAAAAGGGAAACATCAATGTGCTATGCTGAAATATAAGTGTTTAAACCCCTTTTTGAAAAACTCTCATGTTATAAAATCAAAATGTATGAAATAAAGGTGAACTTTAAAGTGAACTTTAAAAAATATGAAAAAAGCTAATGAAGCTCAATGGCTTGGAATGTGTGCTATTTTTCATCTGCTAGGCTTGGGATTTTTACTCCGGGTCTAGGTAACTCTGTTGCACTCTGGGGGAAGGGGAAGCTCTCTATGCTTGAAGATCAGAAAGTCAGGCCTCTTCCCCAGGCCTGAATTCAGGCCCCAACCCTGGAAAACATAGTCCTTACATGTATTTTAAAAATAGGATTGAACTTCCAGACAGGTGCTCAGTCCATATCACGTTTGGTGTGGTTATTCATTGTACTTTTTGTTTCATTCATTTAATTACAGTTTATTTTATTGACTGTGATGACACCTAACCATGTATTACTTTATTTACACCCTATCACATAGCATTTAGATTTGTAGACTTGTTCTCCATCATGCCTGACACCCACACTCTCACAGAAAAGGAAAACAGGTGTCACACTTGGCTTCTTACTCCAGGAGGAAATTTTTGGCAGGCTTTGAGATCAAGCCCCAGGCGTGGCCAAAATAGCCCTAGATGGATAGGCAGGTGGTAGTAAATCAATAAATACATATTAGTACAGAGTGCCAGAGCCGTGTATCTAGTATTCAATGACATCTGCTTCGTTCCTACCAAGTCTTAGGTAGTTATTATGCCTCCATTGAAGGAATATTATTCTTTTCATGCCTAATTAACCATTCATTAAGTTCAATCAGCTTCCTAGGATTATTGCGTCTAATTTGAGTCTAGACCGCTGCACGAACTATTCAATCATAAGTTGGATACCATTCCATCGGAATTTCTATGCACAAGCAGGAGTCTCTTGGGATCTCCTGCCAATGGTAGGTGTCAGGACCAGGATTTGAACTCAGGGACTGTGTTGCGGGGTTGGTCTATGGCTTTCCTGCCAGTCTGCCAGTCTTCAGCAATGACAGGTCACCTATGCGTGGCATCCATGTCATTCAGACCTAGGATGTTCACCATGCAAGGAATCAAAGCCAATAAACTGCCTACCATGTGTGGCTTGCTGCTTGTTTTAGTGTCATTTTCATTTTGTTTTCCTGTCAGACATCGGGTCTTAAGATTCCAGGATCAGCTTTGGTTCTGGAGGCTGCAACCCAGGCTAGTGTGATGGAAGCTGAGACAGAGCTGTCACAATCTGAGTTCAAGCCATGTGCGTTGCCAAAAACAAACAAAAAAATTAAATTAAAAAATTCAACAATTAAAAAATTAAAACAATTTAGAAATTAAAAAAACAATTATTTATCTCCCTGTTTTGCAATTCATGCCATTTTTTCTGCCAGGCCTGGGATTTGAACTCAAGATCTGGGTAAATAGTAGCACTGTCAGGCTAGAGGAAAGCACATCATATTTGAAGCCAAAGAAGTCAGTCCTGTTCCCTAGGCCTGAATTCAAGCCTCAGTCCTGCAAAACATACTCCTTGTATACATTTTATTTACATCTTAAAGACAGGATTTATACTTCCATATAGTCAGACAATATCATGTTTGGTATGGTTATTCATTTCATTTCTTGTTTTATTCATTTATTTACCATTTATTTTATTGACTCTTTTGACCCCTATCCCGTTTATTACATTGTTTACTTCCTATCACATAGCATCTAGATTTGTAGATGCGTTCGCTATCATGCCTAAAACCCAGGACTCTCTCAGAAAAGGAAAACATGTGTCACACTCAGCTTCTTACTCCAAGATTAAATTTTTGGCAGTGCTGGGATCCGAACTTGGGGCCTAGCAGGCCCAATTCATGAATGGGTAAGGGTGAGCACAGCAGCCTCTAGCCAATGAAGCTGTGAGGTGGTTCCCAGGCACTGAGATGGAGCCCCAGGTTTGGCCAAAACAGTGATACATAGATTGGCAGATGGTGTTAAACAATTAATACATATTCGTAAAGAAAGCCAGAGCCATCTATCTGACTGAATGACGCCTACTACATTCCTACCAACTCTTAGGTATTTATTATATTGTCTTTGAAGTAATATTATTCTTTCCATCCTTAATAAACTATCAATTAAAATCAATCAGCATCCTAGGATTATTACATCCACTTTTAGACTCGACTGATGCACAAACTAGTCTTTCAATCAGTATTCCTATGCATAGGAACGAGTCTCTTGTGATGTCCTGCCATTGGTAGGTGTCAGGACTTAGATTTTTAATCCAGGGCCTATGTTGACAGGTTGGCCTATGGCTTCCCTGGTAGCCCACCAGCCTTCAGGAATAGCAGTATAGCAGTTCAGCTCCACTTTGCAGCCATGTCATTCAGAATCAGGATGGTCACCCTGCAAAGAAAAAAAAAACGTAAAACCCCCAGTCCCCTGCAGCTCGCCACTTTTTTTTTTTTTTAATTTAATTTAATTTTATTTGTGAACATACTGTACAGAGGAGTTACAGTTACATGGGCAGGATAATGCGTACATTTCTTACCAAGCATTGCAGCCTCCTCCTTTGTTTATCCTTCACATCCCTTCCCAGCCTCCCCCCTCACCCCCTAATTCCAATCCTTCTCCTCCCCCCCCCCCCCCCGCACCAACGTTGTAAAGCTCGTTTTGGACATGACAACTTGTACTTCTCATTGTTGCAACAGGTCCTCCTGTATCCTTAAACAACTGGTTTTTCCCCATCTCCTCCACAAGTTATACTGACATCAAATATAGTGAAAGCAGGGGTTATACTGTGGAGGAGGGACATACAAAGCAACAAAGGGATAATCTTATAAATGTGTTAGAAACACATGCATGAAAGAAAAAAAACATTAAAATACACATCTAAGGGTTCATTTTCCTGACATCACATTATCTGACCTTTTCCGCTTGACTCATACATATACTAGATATTACAAATAAGGGAAACCATGGGACCTACATTTCTTTGGGCCTGGCTTACTTCACTTAATATAATTTTTTCCAAGTTTTTCCATTTCCTAACAAATGGGGCAATGTCATTCTTTCTGATGGAGGCATAGAATTCCATTGTGTATATATACCACATTTTCTTGATCCATTCATCTACTGAGGGGCATCTGGGTTGGTTCCATATCTTAGCTATGGTAAATAATGCTGCAATAAACAGAGTTGTGCTGTTAGCTTTAGTGTGGTCTTGTTTGTAAACATTAGGGTAAATGCCCAAAAGTGGGATTGCTGGCTCATAGGGGAGCTCTATGTGAAGTCTTCTGAGGAACCTCCATACTGCTTTCCAAAGTGGTTGAACAAGTTTACATTCCCACCAACAATGAAGTAAGGTTCCTTTCTGTCCACATCCCCTCCAGCATCTGTTGTTGTTAGAGTTCTTGATTTTTGCCGTTCTACCTGGAGTGAGGTGATATCTCAATGTTGTTTTGATTTGCATTTCTTTTATGGCTAGGGATGTTGAACATTTCTTCATGTGTCTATTGGCCATCCTTCTTTCTTCTTCAGAGAAGTTTCTCTTTAAGTCTTTCGCCCACTTACTTATTGTGCAGTTGTTTCTTTGAGGATTTGTTGTTGGGTGGTTTAATTTTTTGAGTTCCAAGTATATTTTAGATATGAGACCCTGGTCCGTTGTATGGCTAGTAAAGATCTTCTCCCAATCCGTGGGCTTTCTATTGATCTTGCTAGCTATGTCATTTGCCCTGCAGAAGCTCTGCAACCTTATACAATCCCATTTGTCCAACCTTTCTTTGATTTGTTGTGTTTCCGGGTCTCTATTCAGAAAATTTTGGCCTAAGCCAAGGAGACCCAGGGTTTCTCCTATTCCATCCTGTAATGTTTTCAGAGTGTCTGCTTTGAGTTCAAGGTCTTTGATCCATTTGGAGTTGATTCTGGTGCAGGGTGATATATAAGGTTCTAGCTTTAGTTTTCTACATGTAGTTAACCAGTTTTGCCAGCACCATTTACTGAAGAGGCTGTCTGTCTTCCATTCTATTGTTTTAGCTCCCTTATCGAAGATTAGATGGCTATAGGTCTGTAGGTTCATTTCTGGGTTTTCAATTCTATTCCATTGGTCCTGAGGTCTGTTCTTATGCCAATACCAAGCTGTTTTGATTACTATGGCTTTATAGTAGAGTTTGAAATTTGGTATTGATATTCCTCCAGCCGTGTTCTTTCCGTTGAGGAGCGTTTTTGATATTCGGGGTCTTTTATTGTTCCATATGAATTTTTGGATTGCCTCTTCTATTTCCTTGAAGAATGAGGGTGGAATTTTGATAGGTATTGCGTTGAATTTGTAGATAGCCTTGGGAAGTATTGCCATTTTCACGATGTTAATCTTTCCAATCCAGGCAGCTCGCCACTTTTTGTGCTGTCCTACTTTTTTCTTCCTGCAAGCTCTGGGCCTAGGATCCCAGGATCGACTATGGGTGAGAGGCTGCAGCCCAGTCTAAGGCAATTGAAGCTGAGGTAGAGTTGCCACGACCTGAGTTCAATCTCCATAGTTGGCAAAAAAAAAAAAAAGAATAAATAAATAAATAATTTATTTAACTAAATTGAAAAAAATCCCCCTGGTTTGGAATTTCTGCTAATTTTCTTTCCTAACCTGGGATTTGAACTCAGGATCTTGGTAAATCTGTAGCAATGTGAGGGAAGGTGCAGAGTTTCTACTACTTGAGTTCAAATCCTATGCCAAGCCAAAAATAAAAAACAAAAATTAAGTCACTGACCTCAGCTTGGGGTGGGGGCATAGCTGTGGAGGTGGGAGGGAAGGGATGGCAAGGGGAAAACAAAGGAGGAGGCAGCAATGCTCAATAGTAAATGTACTCATTACTTTGCTCATGTAACTGTAACCCCTCTATACCACATTTTTACAACAAAAAAAATGCACAAAAAAGGAAACAATTTAGAGCTCGAAGAAGCACTTTGCAGGGAAGGGAAGGATGTCTGAATAGATATACAAAATTATACACTGCTGTTTTTAAAATGTTCAGTATGGAACTGAATAAACGTAACTGCTTCCATTAAAAATAATTAAGTCACTGTCTTGGAACTGGGGCTAGTATTTCTGCCACTGCTGGGATTAGATCTCACCATCCAGGTAACTCTTTTGCATCATAGGTGAAGGGGAAGCTCACTGTCCTTGAGGAAAAGAAATTCAAGTTAGAGTTCCCAGTGGCTGAATTAAGTCCATATAATGGAAAATAATATTTATGTACATGTGTAATATATGTTACGTATTATATGTGTATGTTTAATACAAGCTATGTTTTTTTATTATTGATTTTGTATTTCTATATTTTATTCATTTACTTATTTTTATTGTATTAGTATTATTATACACATAATATTTATTACATTTTGCACATCTATTATAGAATTATACACAATAATTTAGGACATTGACTCACTTTTCATTAATACTTTATTAACTGTTGAAACATGATACATAATTAAATGGAGGCATTTGTCTCAGTCTTCACATGTTTAGAGTTTCTCCCAAATATGAGCTTTGTCTTGTTTATCTTTAACACCTTCCTATATGGATTTCTTTAGATGATTTATACTCAGAAGCCTTTCCTTGAGGATAGGCAAGTTGAGGGATAATATTGTAAGGGTGGGACTAGGAATGTGGCTTAGTGGTACACAGCTCGCTCAGCATGCATGAATGCCAGGGTTTGAATCCTCAGTGCCACATACTCAGAAAAAGCCAGAAGCTGTGGTGTGCTCAAGTGGTAGAACACTAGCCTTCAGAAAAAGAAGCATGGAGACAGTACCCAGGCCCTAAGTTCAAGCCCCAGCACTGGCAAAAACAATAGGCCAGATGCCAGTGGCTCACACCTGGAACCCTATCTTCTCAGGAGGCTGAGATCCGAAGACCACAGTTCAAAGACAGCCTAGACAAGGAAAGCCTGTTAGACTCTTATCACCAATGAACCAGCAAAAGACTCCATGTGGTGCTGTGGCTCAAGTGGTAGAGTGTTCGCCTTGAGATGAAGGGCGTAGGAACAGTGCCCAGGCTTGAGTTGGAGACACAAAATGGGAAAAACATGAGGGTTAATCAAAGTACTTTTCCTATTTGCTAATTAGGAGAACATTCTCTAGAAAACAAACGCTGACGCTGATGTACACCAGAATTGGAGTCAGAGCTCAAGGTTCAAGTTTAGCAGATCCATATGCCCAGCCTCTCAGACTCTAGTATTATAACCTTGTGTCCTACAGGGTTCTGAAAGGTCCATTGTTGAAAGGCTTAATATGCTCCCCAAGCCCTTTGTGATAAGCAGTTGACTTGTATTGTCAATGTCATTACAGTTCTGACCTAGCAGAGCACCAGTAGCTAAGGCCTATCACCCTTGCTCAGGGGGCTGAGGTCTGAGGTTCACAGGGTGATGCCAGCCAGGGCAGGAAAGTCTATGACGCTCTGACGTCCACTTCTGAAAGGGCAGCTGTTCAAAAACTTCCTGGGTTTCCCTTGGTGATGAGAAGTTACTTGTATTTGAGTTGAACTCAAGGCTTGGGCACTGTCTCTAGCACTCTACTACTTGAGCCACAGCACCAATTCTAGCTTTTTCTGTGCATGTGCTACAGAGGAGGGATCAAATCCTCTGTAGGGCTTCTTGCATGGCAGGAAAAAGCACTGTCTCACTAATCCACATTCCCAGCCCTCTCATCTTTTTCTTAATGGTAGTTTCTACATAAGTATGCTACCATTTTACATCCCCCAAGTTTAATTTTCTGAATACCCGTTATTTCAAAAACCCTGATCTTCTCTTCCTCTGCCTGATTTGTGACTGTTCTTGCATTGGCCTCATAATAATATGCAAATAAAGGCAGCTGAGATCTTAAGTTTGCATCATATAAGGACACAGGCCTGGAACTCTGGTAGAGAAAAGCCATGGGTCTGAAAAGAAGAGAATGATGCAGTATGTGCAGCAAGCCTATCTGAAAAATAAATCTGTACATAAAAGGAGAAGCATTACATACAATCTGTTTGCACTCAGGGAGGTAATATACACACATAAGTAAGTAGGACACTGATACATAAACTTGGCCTTCTCTTTTTGAATTTCTTTGGTGGCCATATCAGGGCTTAAACTCAGGGCCCTATGTGTTCCTCAGCTGTTTTGCTCAAGGCTGAGACTCTACCACTGCCACAGCTCAACTTCCGGACATCTGGTCCTTAATTGGACATAAGCATCTGCCAGGTTTTTCCTGCCTGGTCAGGCTTGTATCTCCTGCTCGGCTTTCTTTCTCAAAGCTAGAGCTCTACCCTCTGGGCCACTGATTCACTTCTGGTTTTCTGGTGGTTTATTGGAAATAAGAGTCTCGCAGACTTTCCTGCTCGGGCTGTCTTCGAACAGAGATCTCCTGAGGAGACTTCAAGTGGCTTTCCTCAGGGATTCGCTGAGGATCTGCTCCACACAAACCCTTAGTCTAAATCTCGAGAGGTACTAGAGAAAAAAGGAAACATGAAGATGCTTCTAGTATGTTCTAGATACTTCAGGTTGGAGACACAAAACACTCAAAATTATTAGATTATTTTATTGGCAGACAGCATGAGGATCGCTCCAGCTTTTGGTCCTCTCGTGCTGAGACAGTAAATTCACTGCAGCTCAATGCTAAGTGACTGAACTGGCATGTCCTGTGGACATTTGCTGCCAAAATCATTTGACACTCATTTCTCACTTTTGGCTTCAAACCTGTGACCAGAGGAGAAGAGGAGGAGAGAAAATCCTTCTCAGAGAAAGCACCTATAAAGAACATTGAGTAGTTTACTTATAAATTCAAGGCATTGGAATGATGCTGTTAAGTAGTCAGATTGTCCAGATTAAAAAATGAAGAAGAAAAGAAAGGCAGGTACCAGTGGCTGCTGACTGTAATCCCTGCTCCTCAGGAGGCTGAGATGTAGAGAATCTGAGTTTGAATCCAGCCAGCATAGGAAAGTCCATGACACAGTTATTTGTAAGAGATCACAGAAAACCCAGAAGTGGGGCTGTGGCTCAAGGTTAATGCACTACTCTTGAGCAAATGTAACTCAGGGACAAGGCCTATGCTCATAGTTCAACCCCAGGACCCGCTTCCATGTATTTGTGTATGTGTGGATGTATTCCTATAGGTGAAATTCTACAGTACCTATGATGAAAGGCACCAAGCTAGAAAATTTGTTTTCAATACAATGATTTCATAACACAGAGACTGCTTTCATGACAGTGCATTTCCCTAGGCTCTCCTCACAGTTCCCAGTGCAGCCTGAGGGTTTCTCTGCCTCCCAGGCCTGCTGGAAGAAGTCTCTCTCACTGTCTGTACAGGCAGACAAAAGGCCTCAGTCCTGTACAGCTGTGTAACAAACAATTCCATATGGGTCAATTAGTGAGGATGAGTGTGGATGGGCTCTGAAGGTCAGGACAAAAAATCCTCTTTGTACCCCAAGCTATCTCTCTGCCCAGTGCTCCGTTTTAACAGGAAGCCTTCATTTGTGCCACCTCCTGTGGCAGGCCAAGTTCTCAGCACTAATCCTGCCTTTGTAAGACTATATTCTGGTGCTTAGATACAGTGCTCAATATAATTCAGGAGTCCTTCTGGCAGACAACTAGGGCACTTAACCTCAAGAAAAGTTTCATTGAGGGTGATGAAGGGCTTATGATGCCTCTGCTAGGTTTCCGGAAGCTTTGGAAATCCAAGCACATGTCTGATCTCACCATGCTTCCTGTCATCTAGGACTGCTGAAGCACATTAGGTTTTGAAACCTTTGACCTCTCCTAGTTGAGCCCTGGATGGCAAAGTTTTGGGGTTGAACACAGGACCTGGGTGCTGACCATGAGCTCAATGCAGGAGCCCAGTGCTTTACCATTTTGTGTCACAGCTTTTACTTCTGGTCTGTGTGTGGGTGTGGGTGTTCGAGCGTGCACACATACAGCAGTCCTGGAGCTTGAACTCAGGACCTGAGCACTGTACCTAATTTCTCTTACACAAGAATAGCCCTCTCCCACTTGAGCCACAGAGACACTTCATGCTTTTTTCTAGTGATGTGTACCTGAGAAATCAAATCCAGAGTATCATAGATGCAAAGCACTCTACCCCTAAGCACATTCCCAGCCCTCTTCTTCAGGTTTGTTATTTTCTTTCTTTTTTGTTGTTGTTGGTTGGAGCAGTTGAAGTCTGGGCCTGGGTGCTGTGCCTCAAGTCTTGTGCTCTACCACTTGACCCAAAGCACCATTTCAGACTTTCTCATGGTTCATTGGAGTTAAATGTCTCAAGGACTTTCCTTCCCAGGCTAGCTTTGAACCATGATCCTCAGATCTCATCCTCCTGAGGAGCTAGGATGACAAGCATGAGTGACAAGCATCCAGCTTCCACTTCAGGTTTCTTAGTGGTGAATTGGAGATAATAGTCTCATGGGACCTTTTGTGTCTGGCATAGTTTGTAAGCCAGATCCTCAGATCTCAGGTTCCTGAGAAGGCAGGCTGACAGACCTCAGCTATAGACCCCTAGGCTGTGGCACTCTACTGCAAGGGGGTCCTTGGCACCACGTAGTTTAGTGCTAGCCATGTGCCCAAGAGGTAAGGGTCAGTACCTATGCCACGAGTTCAAGGTTCATGACTGAGAAAAACAAAACAAAACAATTGTCTGCAGTAGACAACTCACCCACTCTTTAGTAATACATAATTTTGTCTCTGCCATGGGGACATATCTGCATCTCAATATTCTTGTCTGCATAATCATCTCAGTTGTGTAGCTCTTACAAGGACCATATGAAAGAGTGCATTCTGTGAAGGACACAGCAGATGGCACTCTTTGAAGGACTCAGTACACAACATCCTGTGAAGACTTACCACCCAGCACCCAATGCAGGACTCAGCACACTGCACCCTGTGAAGAACTCAGGACACAGCACCCTGTGCCAGACTCAGCACAGAGCACCCTATGAAGGATTCAGCACATAGCTCTATTCCACAAGCTGTCATTAGAATTAGGTTGTTTTCATCGGTATCATCATTCTTTGAGGAACGTTTCATGAATCACACAAGTTCACATCTAATGGTTTAGTGGGGTATTTTTGGGGGGGGCTGGCTACCCATAGAGCTTGAACTCAATGCATGGGGATACTGTTCTAATAACATATGCTCAAGGCTAAGGCTCTACTACTTAGAGCCACATCTCCAAGAGTCTCACATACTTCCTACCAGGGCTTGGTTTTAAAGCTTCCAAGCAGCCAGTAGGATGGGGGCAAGCCAGCAGCATCTGGTTCTGTGGAGCTGGGTTGCAGCTGTTTACATCTGCCTAAGTCAGGTTAGGTGGCAACTGTCAGTGCCAGACTCCTAGCTTGTTCTGTGATGTGGTATTTGAAGTCCTGTCCTTCTATAATTGTAGTTAGAACATTCTACCATTTTTTGGTGGCAGTGGTGGGGCTTGAGTAAGGGCTTAGACACTGTCCCTAAGTATTTGTGCTCAAGGCTAGCACTCAATTGATTGAAAGACAGCAGAAATTCCAGGTTTCCTGCTTATGTGGCACTGAGAAATCGAACCCAGGGGTTTGTGCTTACTAGGGGAGCACTCAATCACTGAGCTCCAGGAGTAAAGGAGGTATAAATAGATAGATTGTTGTATATAAATATTATATACACAAAAGAGAGATGTCGATATTATTACATTATAGATAATATTACAACCAATTATTAGGTATTAAATTATATCTCTATTTAATGATGTGTCCCAGCTAACAATTAATAAAGCATTAATTAATACTCAATATCCTATTGTTTATCACATATGTGCATACATCCATACATATAATTAAATATTTTATAGAATGAGGTAGGTGTCTATATATTATTAAATTATGCATCATGTGCTACTACCAATTATTAGGTATTTATGTCTCCATGCAATTTTTATTCTGTTAATACTTAATAAAACGTTAATTAAACTTAATCCACATCCTATAATTACCGCATCTAATTTTATCCTACAATGATTCATTACTAATTCAATCTGTTTATCATTTATTGTAGTGACAATTCTCTACCTATGACTTTTGTTACCTTTGTGACATTCTACTTACATAGCATATTGATTTGTATCCAAATTATACATCCTACCTGACACTGAACACTTTCAAAGAAAAGAAAATTATGTGTCACGCTTGGCTTCCCACTCCATGATTACATTTTTGGCAGTGTTGCATCTAAATTCAGGGCCTAGAAGACTCAATTCATTTATGTGTGGCTGCCAGCACAGCAGCCTCTAGCCAATTCAGCTGCCAGGTTGTTCCCAGGCCCTGAGATCGAGCCACATATATTGACTCCATATTGTGCTTAGTATAGCTATTCATTTTTTTGTTTTATTCATTTATTTACCATTTATTTTATTGACTGTTCTTACACATGGACTATTTATTACATTTATTACATAGGATGGATTTGCCGATGTATGAACTTCACACCTGACATCCAGGACTTTCACAGCAAAGGAAAACCTGTGTAACCAAGGGTTTCTTACTCTATGAATCAATTTTTGTGGGTGCTGGCATCTGAACTCACAACCTACAAGGCCCAATTCATGAATGGGTGAGTGTCAGTACGCCAGCCTGGGGCATATTGAGCTGACAAGCAGTTTCCAGCACCTGAGATCGAGCCCCAGAGGTTGACAAAATAAGAACAGATTGACATGCAGATGGTAGTACACAAATAAATATAGATCTTTATAGAGTGCCAGAGATGTCTATACATTATTCAGTTGAATAGGCTACATTCCTACCAATATTTGGGTATTTTTAATGCCTCCATGTAATTTATATTATTGTTTTCATCCTTAATGAATTGTTAATTAAATCAACCACTGTCCCGAAACTATTGTGTACATGTAATTAATAGTATTCTTTTAATGTATCAAAAACATTCATGAAAATCCATCGGCCTCCTAAAATCTCTCTAATTTTATAGTAGCATCATTCAGGAGCAACTAATTAAACCTTGACATTCATAACCTTCCATCGGTATTCCTATGAATAGGAATGAGACTATTAGGATCTCCGGCCATTTGTAGGGGTCAGGACCAAGCTTTGAACCCCGGGCCTATGTTGCCTAGTTGGCCTATGGCTTCCCTGGTAGCCCTCCAGCCTTCAGCAATGCCAGGTTTCTAACACTTTTCAGCCATGTCATTCAGACACAGGAAGATCACCTTGCAAGGAAAACAAATGTAAAACCGGCAGCCATCTGCAAGTTGCAGGTTTTTCTTCTTTGTTTCTGTGTTGTTTTATGTATTTATTATTCCTGTCAGCATTTGTGCCCCGGGAACTCAGTTTTGGCTGTGCGTCTGTAGTAGGAAGACCCCTACTCAGGCAGGCAAGCCCACCTAGTCGTCCGGAGTGACAGAGCCCACCGCAACAAAGTTGATATTAAAGAAGCAACTTTATTGAGAAGGTTCCTGCATTGACTGGCCAGGGCCACAGCACAGGCTCGGGAGCTGATACTGCGACCCCTAGCGGCCCACGTGCTTAGGTTTTTAAAGGCAAATATCACAAGGTGAAGCCTGGTCACATAGGCAACCAAAGAGATTTTTCACACACCCAAAAGATTGCAAAGTCATACCAGACCACACGCAGGTGGCCAGTGAGGTTACACTTTGTCACATAATGGCTGTTTAAACCAGCCTATCACTTTTGGTTTAAATGACTCTCGAATTCAATGGTAAAGCTTAAGGTAAACATACACAAAGGAGTTTAGTGGAGTTTAACATAAGCATGTGTAAAAGGTAGAGTTTATAGTAAACTCGGGATGTCTCCAGCATGCCAACCAGCATGCGGGCATGAGCCAGATTACTGGCTACCTGTTTAATCGGTCAGTCTTTAACAGAACAATGAAGGTGGGTTGAGTTGTTAAGGGGAGGGGGACCTAGAGGCATTCTTTTCATTCCAAGAACTGAGCTGGTTGGAGCCAAGGTTTTTGTTCTTTTCTATAATCCCTAAAACAAAAACAAAACCTGTAAAGAAGCTGTCCCAGCTCAAGTCTCCTCTCAGGGCCTAGTTCAGATCCAGTGGCTGCACCCCAGCCTGGAGTGATTCAAGCTGAGGCAGAGTTGCCATGCCCTGAGTTCAAGCTCTGTGCTTGACAAATTAAACACATTAAAATATTTTAAAAATTATGAGGCTGCTTGGCTAGCAATTCATGCCATTTTATCTGCCAGTCCTGGGATTTGAACTCAGGGCCTAGGTACATCTACAGCACTGTGGGAGAAGGGGAAGCTCACCATGCTGGTAGACAAGCAAGTCAGGCCTGTTCCCTTGGCCTGAATTCAAGTCCTAGCTCTTGCAAAAATAATATTTGTATGCATTTTAAATACAGGATTCATATTTACATACACATGTTTACTGCATATTGCAGTTAGTGTGGTTATTCATTTTATTTTGTGTTTTATTTATTTCTTATGTATTTTAGTGAATATGATTACACACATAACCTTTTTTACATCTTATTACATAGGACATAGATTTGTCAATGTATTATACCTCATTCCTGAGACCCAGGACTTTCACGGATAAGGAAGACAAATGGGACATTTGGCTTCTTCAACCAGGATTACTTAAGTTTTTGGCAGTTCTGTGATTTGAACTCAGGGCCTAGAAAGCCCACTTCATGAATGGGGAGTGGGTCAATGTTAGCACACCAATCTGATGCAAATGGAGTTTTTGGTCAAATTTGGCCCTAGGAGTGGCCAAGATATAAACACATAGATGTGTAAAATGCAGTGTGTTTAACTACATATGTATATGCATCTATAAACATATACAGAGAGAGACAGATAGACATTTATGTAGATTCTAGTGTATAACTCTATATAAAGAGTGATGTCTATATCTTACTTTTATATATTCTATTGCTACTAATTATTTGGTCTAAAATTATTCCTCCATTAATTAATCACAGTAGAAGACTTAACAAAATATTAATTAAATTAACCAATGACCTATATTTAATGCATACAATCTTATATTAGAAAGACTAGTTAACTAGTAATTCAATTAGCACATTTCAAACATTCTATTACTGTTCCTAGCGATAGGAACCAGTTTCCTAGGATCTTCAGCCATGTGTATGTGGGAGTCCCAGGATCGAACTCAGGGCGCAGGTGTCAGGGTTAACCTCAGGCTTCACTGACAGCCCACCAGCCTCAGCCATGCAAAGACATGTACAATTTTCAAGCCAAGTCAGTGAGACCGAGGATGGTGACTGTGCAAAAGAAACAAAGGTAAAACTGTTGTGTAAAACATTCTGTTTTTTCCTCTTCCATTTTGATTTGTTTGTTTGTTTGTTGGCCAGTGCTGGGAGTTGAAATTGGGTCCTAGGATCCTTGGATCATCTGACGGTGTAAAAGCTGCACCACAGCCTAGGGTAATCTAGGCTGAGGCAGAGTTGTGAAGACATGAGTTCAAGCCCCGTGCCTGCCCCCCCCACCAAAAGTTTAGGTCCTGGCTTGGAATTTGGGATATTTTATCTGCCATATCTGGGATTTGAAATCAGGGCCTGGGTAACTATATTTTGCTGTGGGTGAAGTGGAAGCTCACCCTCCTTGAATAAAAGAAAGTCAAGAGCATTTCCCAGGGCATGAATTCTAGCCCCAGGACTGGCAAAATAATATTTATATACATTTATAATATACATCATATATATGTATTTGCATAGGTATTACATATTGTACCTAGGAAACAATATTTTCACAGACAGCAGAACTGGTCAACATTGGCTTCTTACTCCACCTATTGTCTTTGACACTGCTGGGATTTGAACTCAGGGCCTTGAATGCCCAGTTCATCAAGGGATCAATGTAAGCACAGCAGCCTCAAACAAATTCACTGCCAGGGAGTTCCCAGGACCTAAATTTAACCTCCAGGAGTGGCCAATATATAAATAGATAGGTGCATAAATTGCTGCAAATACATATATATGCATAGAGAGTGAGAGAGAGATGTATATGTATATTCCAGTGTATATTTCAATATATGAATATATTTATAGAATGTGAGATGTTTATATATAATTAAAGTACATGTAATATATTACTAATAATTATTAAGTATTAAATTATGCCTTCATTTAATGATGTATCATGGTTTAAGGCACAATAAAGTGCTTCCTTGTGCAAAAGGAGCTCAGGGAAAATGCCTAAGCTCACAGTTCAAGCCTCAGGACCTGCACCAAAAAAAATAAATAGAGCCAGTAACTCCATGTGACTGTGTATGTGTGAATGTATTTCTATTGGTGAACATCAAGAGTCACTATGAAGAAAGGCACCCAGCTAGGAAATTTGCTTTGAATAGCATGATTTCATAGCCCAGAGGGTGCTTTCAAGACAGTGCATGTTCCAGGGCTCCCCTCCCTGTTCCTAGTGTAGCCTGAGGGGTTCTCCACACCCCAGGCTGCTGGAGGAAGTCTGCCTCATTGTTGGAACAGGCAGACAAAAGGTCTCACTCCTGTACAGTTCTGTAACAAAAGACTCTATCTGGGCCAACTAGTGATGATGAGTGTGGGCAGGAGAAAAAGGCCTCTTTTCACCCCAAGATATATGTCTCCCCAGTGCTCTGTTTTGACAGGAAGCCTTCATTTGTGCCACCTCCCGGGGCAGGCCAAGTTCCCTGCACTTATTCTGTCTTTGTTAGCCTATGTTCCAGTGTTGAAACAAACTGCTACAATTAATTCAAGATTCCTTCTGGCAGACAACAACTAGGGAGCTGAATCTAATGCAATGATTCATTATTGGCAACAGTGCCTCCCCAGGATTACGGAAGTTTGCTACATCTAAACACATTTGCAAAATCACAATGTTCCCTGTTATGTAGGGCTGGTGGAGCTCATCAGGTTTTGAAACCTTTGACCTCTCCTAGTTGGGCCTTGGGTGGCTAGGTTTCCAGATTGAACACAGGGCCTGAGTACTGACCATGAGCTCAGAACAGAAGCTCAATGTATAATAGGAAGACCCCTACTCAGGCAGGCAAACCCACCTAGTTTTCTGGAGTGACAGAGCCCACCGCAGCAAAGTTGGTAACAAAGAAGCAACTTTATTGAGAAGGTTCCTACACTGACCGGCCAGGGCCACATCACAGGCTAAGGAGCTGATACTGCCACCCTGAGCAGCCCCCACTCTTTGGCTTTTAAAGGCAAAATCCATGAGGTCGAGCCTGGTCATACACAGTGACCAATGAAATCATACCATACAAAAGGATTGCATGGTCATACCAGACCACACACAGGTGGCCAATAGGCAGAGCTTACTGTAAGCATGTGTGAAAGGCAGGGTTTACCTCCATAAGCAGGTGGTGTCGGGTAGTTGCAGCCAGATTATAATCTAACTGTTTTAGGGGTCAGTCTTGGGGAGGGGGACCTAGAGGCATTCTTTCCATTCTAGAGGCATTCTTTCCATTCCAGGAGCAGGGCTTCTTGGAGCCAAGGTCTAGTTAACCTTGTTTAAAGTTTTTTTTGTTGTTGTTGTTTGTTTTTTCTAAACTCCCTAAAACAAAGGCAAAGCCTGGAAAGAAGCTGTACCAGTTCAAGTCTCCTCTCAGGGCCTACTTCCCAGTGCTTCACCCTTTGATGTCGTGGTTTCACTTCTGTATCTGTGTGTGGGTGGGGGAGGGTATGTTGTGTGCATATACTAGTCCTGGAGCTTGAACTCAGGACCTCAGTACTGTACCTGAGTTTCTCCTGTACAAGGATAGCACTCTACCACTTGAGCCACAGAGCCACTACAGGCTTTTTTCTAGTAATGTGCCACTGAGGATTCAAAGCCAGGGTTTCAAACATGCAAAACACTCTACCCCTAGGACCCATTCCCAGCACTGCACTTCAGGTTTCTTTCTTTTCTTGTAAGTGGGAGGAGTTGAAGTCTGGGCTGGGTGCTGTCACTCAGCTCTTCAGCTTAAGTGGAGAGCTCTACCATTTGAGCTACAGAGCCCATTCAGGTTTTCTGGTGGTTCATTGGAGATAACCATCTCAAGGAATCTCCTGCTCAGGCTGGCTTTGGACCTTGAGCCTGAGCTCTCAGCCTGCTGAGTAAGTAGCTAGGATGACAGGCATGAGTCACTGGCACCCAGCTTCCACTTCAAGTTTCTAAGTGGTGAATAGGAGATGATAACGTCATGGGACTTTTTGTGTGTGGGATAGTTTTGAACCCAGATCCTCAGCTTCCTGAGCAGGCAGGATGATAGACCTCTGCTAAAGACACCTAACCCGTGACACTTTGCTGCAAGGGAGTCCTTGGCTTGGCACAGTAGAGTGTTAGCCATGAGCATAAGAGGAAAATCAGTGTCCAGGCTCTGAGTTCAAGGTTCATGATGGAGAAAACTAAACGCAGACAATTGTCTGCAGGAGACAACTCAATAGAATTCAGTATATACATAAACTTGGCTCTGCCTTGGGAAATATCTGTGCCTCAAGTTTCTCACCTGCACAATCATCTTACTTGTGGAGCTCTAACAAGGATCAGATGAAAGAATAAACCCCCTGAAGGACTCAGCACCCAGCACCCCAGAAAGGACTCTTCATATAGCTGTATCCCACAAACTGTCATTAGAATTAGGATGTTTTCATCAGTATCACCATTCCTTCAGAAACGTCACGAACCAAACAAGTTCACATCTAATGGTTTAGAGGAGTGGTTAGTTGGGGGATGGGGGAGGAGGGTCATCAGTCTCAGGGGTTGCACTCATAGGGTTGTGGATACTGTCCTAAGATCTTTTCCTCAAGGCTAGAGCTCTACCACTTTGTGCCAGAGCTCAGAGTCTCACAGACTTCTTGCCAGGGCTGAGTTTTCAAACCACCAGTGTCAGATCTCATCCCCTGAGCAGCTAGGGTGAGCCAGCAGCATCTGGTTCGATGGAGTTGGTTTGCAGCTGTTAACCTCTGGCTGTCAGGATAGATGGCAGCCGTCATCTTCAGATTCCCGGCTTGCTCTGTCATGAAGTATCTAAAGTCCTGGCCTTGTATAGTTGCAGTTAGAACATTCTAACTTTTCTTTGGTGCTTGAGTGACAGCACCACTTCCGGCTTTTTCTGTGCACGTGATAGTGTGAAAACGAACCAAGGGTTTTATACATACTAGGCAAGCACTCTACCACTGAGCCCCAGGAGTGACAAGTGTAGAAATAGATTTATAGATAGCTTATATATATATATATATATACACACACACACACACACACACAGATATATATGTATGTAAAAAATAAGAAAGATATCTGTATATTATTAAATTACATATACTATATTACTATCAATTATCCATAATTAAATTATTCCTTCATTTCTCATTGATGAAAATATAATAAAATATTTATTGAAAATTAGGCAATGTACTATGATTATTGTTTTTAATTTTTAAGTATAATCATATACTAACTACTAATGTAATTGTTACTTTTACAACATTCCATTCATATGGATGTATGTCAGAATGCGTTTCTTAGGATATCCCGCCATTCGTAGGTGGAGGTCCCAGATTTTGAACCCTGGGCCTATTTTGCTGGTTTTGGCTATGGCTTGCCTGATAGCCCACCAAACTTCAGCAGTATAAGGTCACATACTCTTTCTGGGCCCTTTCATTTAGACCCAGGATGGTCACAATGCAAAGGAAAAAAAAAGTAAAACCTCTTTTTGGACCTTCCCAGTTTTATCTTGATTCTTTCCCCCCCTTTCTCTTTTTTTCCTTTTTGTTGGTTGTGGGCCAGAAATCTGGGTCTGGACACTGTTCCTCAACTATTCAGCTCAAGACTAGTGTTCTACCACTTGAGCCATAGCACCACTTCCAGCTTTTTTCTCTTTATGTGGTGCTGAGGAATCGAGCCCAGGGTCTTACGCATGCAAAGCAAGCACTCTACTACTGAGCCACCTTCCCTGCCATTCTCCTTTTTTTTAAATCAGTCCCAAGATTTGAACTTGGGTCCTAGGATCTCAGAATGGGCTGTGGGTCCATTGGCTGCACCCCAGCCTAGGGTGATCGAAGTTGAGACAGAATTGCCACAAACTGAGTTCAAGCCTCAGGTCTGGACAAAATAAATTAAGGCCGTGACTTGCTCCATTTGCTGCATTTTTCTGGCAGGCCTGGGATTTGAACTCAGGGTCTGGGTAACTCTGTGACACTGTGGGGGAAAGGAAGCTCACTGTTGTTGAAGACAAGAATTTCAGACCATTTTCCAGGCCTGAATTTAAGCACCAGCACTGGAAAAATTAATATTCATATATGTGATCTTTTAATATACATGGGCTTATTCCATATGACATTTATTACCCTTATTTATTCATTATTTATTTTATTTAGTATTATTACATATATAATATTTATTTCATTCATTACATCTTATCACATGGATATATTTGCATATGGATTATACTTCATACTGAGACCCAGGATTTTTACAGAGAAGGAAAAAAAATGTGTCAAAGTAGGCAGGAAGACAGATATCAGCCACAGATGCCTAGACTGTAACACTTTTGTAAGGGTAACCTTGGGTCCCCTTGGTAGGGTGCTAGCCATGAGCCCAACAGGGAAGGGTCAGTGGCTAGGCCCTGAGTTCAAGGTTCATGACCAAGAAAAATAAACCAAAACAATTGTCTGCAGGAGACAACTCACTAGAGTTCAGTACATACATCATTTTAGCCCTGACATGGGGACATATCTGAGCCTCAAGGATCTCATCTGCACAATAATCTGGAGCTCTTACAAGCACCAAGTGCAAGAATGCAGTCAGTACACCATTCCTCATATAAGACTCATGACATAGCTGTATCCCACATGCTGTCATTAGAATTAGGGTGCTTTCATCAGTGTCACCAAACTACACAAAGTTCACATCTAATGATTTAGAGGGGTGGGTTATTTGTAGGGAGGGGGCGGTGAGTCAGCCACGGGGATTCCACTGAAAGTTTGGGGGTACTGTCCTAAGATCTTTTGCTTAAGGCTAGAGCTCTACCACTTTGAGCCACAGCTCAGAGTTTTGCAGACTTCTTGTCAGGGCTGGATTTTAAAACCACCAGTGTCTGATTTCAGCCCCCCAGTATCTTGAATGTCAGGGCTGAGCGAGCCAGAAGCATCTGGTTCTGTGTAGCTTGGTTGCAGCTGTTTACCTCTGGCTAAGTCAGGTTAGATGGCAGCTCACAGCACCAGACTCCTAGCTTGCTCTACAATGATGTATTTGCAGTCCTATTCTTATATCTTTGCAGTCAGAACATTCTATTGTTTTGTTTTGGTGCCAGTCCTGCATCTTAAGTAAGTGTCTAGACACAGTCCCTAATCTTTTAAGCTCAAAGCTAGTACTCGACTGCTTGAGCAACACCATGACTTCTGCATTTTTCTGTGCAAGTGGTAGTGAGGAATGGAACCTAGGACTTTGTACATACCCAGTGAGCACTTTAACACTGAACCCCAGGAGTGACAAGTGTATAAACTGATAAATTTGTAGGTTGGTAGATAGAGATAGATGGCTCAGTGGTAGAGTGCTTGCCTTGCAGGCCTGAGGTCCTGGGTTCAATTCCTCTGCACCACATAAGTAAAAAGAAAAAAGCCGGAAGTCGTGTTGTGGCTCAAGTGGTAGAGTGCTAGCCTTGAGCTGAAGAGCTGAGGGACAGTGCCCAGGCCCAGAGTTCAGGCCTTATGACTGGACCCCCCCCCCAAAAAAAAGAAAATTAGTCAATGTAGAGTAATTGTTGTGTATAATTTTAGAATATAATCATATACTAACTACTAATTTAAATGTTACTTTTATAACATTCTATTTGTACGGATGTATATCAGGATGAATTTCTTAGAACCTCCCACCATTCATTAGTGTCAGTTCCAAGATTGGACCTCCAGGTCTAAGTTGCTTGTTTCAGATATGGCTTCCCTAATAGCCCACCAAACATTAGCAATGCAATGTCATGTACACATTCTGGGGCTTGTCATTTAGACCCAGGATGGTCACAATACAAAGGGAAAAAAAAAAAGTTAAACCACCTTCTTGAACTTCTCAGTTTTATCCTTCTCCTTTTTATTGTTATTTTTTTTCCAGCTCCAAAATTTCAAGTAGGGTCGTAGGATCCGGTGATCAGCTGTTGCAGAGATGAAAAGACCTGAGTTCAAGCCCTGTGCTAGGCCATAAAAAAAGTAATAATAACAATAAGAACCTGGCTAGGAAATTGCATCATTTTTCTAGCAGGCCTGGGATTTGAAGTCAGGATCTGGGTAACACTATGACACTATGTGTGAAGAGGAAAGCTCACCGTCTTTAAAGACAAGAAATTCATGGGGCTGGGAAGGTGGCTCAGTGGTAGAGTGCTTGCCTTGCATGCATGAGGCCCCTGGTTCAATAACTCAGCACCACATAAGCAGAAAAAGCTGGAAGTGGCACTGTAGCTCAAGTGGTAGAGCGCTCGCTCACCTTGAACTGAAGAGCTGAGGGACAGTGCCCACGCCCAGCTTTCAGGCACCATGACTGGCAAAAAAAAAAGAAAAGAAAAAAAGAAAAAAGAAATTCAGACCAGTTCCCAGGACCTGAATTGAAGCCCCAGCACGGGAAAAAATAATATTCATATATATGAGATCTATTTACATACATAGGTTCTACTGCATATGACATTTATTACCCTTATTTATTTGGTATTGTTACACATATAACATTTCCTTTATTATATCATATCTCATAGGATACATTTGCATATGGATTATACATCCTATTGAGACCCAGGACTTTCACAGAGAAGGAAAAAAATGTGTCAAATTCCCTTCTTACTCCACAAATAAATTTTTGGCCATGCTGGAATTTCAACTCAGCCTACATTGCCCAATCCATAAATGGGGTACAGTCTTAGCACACCAGCCTACAGCAAACTGAGCATCCAGGAAATTCTGAGGAACTGTGATCAAGCGACAGTAGTGCTCAATAGATGTGTAGCTTGATATTATATATATATATATATATATATATATATATATATATACACACATATATATATATATACCTGCACCTATATGTATATATATATTTACACACACTTACAAAGAGGGAATGTGAAGATGTTATTAAATTATATATATGTTATAACCAATTATTAGTTACTAAATTATGACTCCATTTAATGAGGTATCATGGTTGAGTACTTACAAAAGAATTAATTAAAAATTAGTCAATATCCTTAATCATACCTTGGTGCTAGAATGAAGATTTAAGTCCAATAATTTTTGTGTGGCATTCTAAAATAGAATCATGAATTAACTGCAAATTTAATTATTACTTTTATAACATTCCATTAGCATTCACATGAACAGGAATGAGTTCATCAGGATCTCACTCCATTTGTGGGTGACAGTCATAGCATTCGATTTCCAGGCCTGGGTAGGTTACTTTGAATGCAAAACATTGGAATGACACCTTGAAGATTTCAGATTGTCATGATTAAAAAAGAGAACAACAAGAAGAAAAGAAAGCCAGGTCTCAGTGGCTCCTGCCTATAACCCTAACTCCTCCTGAGGCTGAGATGTAGAGAATGCCAATTTGAATTTATCCGGGGCAGGAAAGTCCACAACACTCTTCTTTTTCTAACAGATCACAGGGGAAAAAAAAATATGAGTGGGGCTGTGGCTCAAGGGCAGAGTGCTATCCTTGAGCAAAAGGAGTTCAGAGACAGGGCCTAGGCTCATAGTACAACCCTGGACCTGCCTAACCCCCCACCCCCCCCCCCCAAAAAAGGATAACTCCATGTCTCTGTGTATAGATGGATGATGTATGGATGATGGGCATTCAGCAGGTTGCCCATGTCCATCCCCCCAACATGGGCAAGTCCTTAGAGAGTCCTAAGTCTGAGCCAGCAGCTTGAACAAAGCATCCTTCTCTGCCATTTAATAACTGAAGCCCCGCCAGGTTTGCCTGGGCTATTCAACAAGTGCCTTATGTTCTGGCTGAGATGTCCCATCGGGACACCTAGCAGCCAGCCACTGCCTCCAGGGAGACCACAGGTCCTAGGCTGTAGGAGTTGTCAAAGGTTCTTGCTCCATATTCTCTATCCCTCTGTCAAATATGTGAGCCTACTCCTCTGGGGCCTGGTGTCTGTTACTCATTCACCATTACTCATTGTCGAGTCACAGGTTGGTCCCAAATCTTAGCAAATATATGAAATAGCCAGCAATTTCTGCACCAAAAGGGGTAAGCCAATAAATCCCACCCTCATAGTTCCTGTCAGAAGTGAGCCTTGGGCTGCAAATGTGGCTTATTGGTAGAGTACTTACCTAGCACACACAAAAGTCTGGGTTTGATTCCTCAGGATCACAGAAACAGAAAAAGCCAAAAGTGGCACTGTGGCTTAAGTGATAAGAGTGTTAGCCTTGACCAAAAGAAACTCAGGAACATACCCAGACTCTGAGTTCAAGCTCCAAGACTGGCAAAAAAGTGAGCCTGTTGAGACATATTCTTCTGGTACTCATAGGAAGGCCAAGGTTAGAGGTAAGAGATAGGGTAGAAGACAGTTGCTGGTGTCTCACACCTGTAATCTTAGCTACTCAGGAGACTGAGATCTGAGGATCAAAATTGCAAGCAGGAAAGTCTATTGAGACACTTTTCTTCAATTAAACACCCCAAAGGTCAGAAGTAGAGCTGTGGTTCAAGTAATAGAGTGCTAGCCTTGAGCACAAAACCTCAGGGATAGCATCCAGGCCATGAATTCAAACCCCAATCTGGCAAACACACACACACACACACACACACACACACACACACACACACACACACACACACACACCCCAAGCTAGAGCATTTGCCAGTCAGCCTGCCGAAGTTCTATCTCTAACCCTAAGACTGGCACACACACACACACACACACACACACACACACACACACACCAAGCTAGAGCATTTGCCAGTCAGCCTCCCGAAGTTCTATCTCTAACCCTAAGACTGGCTCACACACACACACACACACACACACACACACACACACACACACACACACACACTAACATCCTTAGCAGGTGCCAGTGACTCATACCAGCAATCCTAGCTACTCAAGAGGCTGAGCTTTTAAGATGGCAGCTTGAAGCCAGCCCAGGCAGAAAAGTTCGTGAGACTCTTATCTCCACTAAACTACTAAAAAAGATGAAATGTGAGCTGTGGTTCAAGTGGTAGAGTGTTAGATTTGAGCAAAGGAAGCTCAGTGCCTAGGCACCTTCCCCTCCACCCCCCACCCCTGCACCCCGCCCTCAGGCCATAAATCCAGATTTTGGTCATCCTAGATCTCACTTCCACTCCTGCCACTTCTACAGCATCCACAGAAGTGGCCTGTTTCTGGCCAGCTCTGGGTTAAGAAGTGAACATATACAAGGGGGGCATACCCAGGTCAAGGCTAATGCCCCAGAACATTCAGGTATTGGCCATACCAGTCTCTCCTCCCCCAATTCCCTGGCCCTGGAATCTAAAGTCTGTGCCTCTGTATTATGGGCATCCAGCATTCTCTAGAAGGATTGGAGAGGCCCAGCTGGGGCTGGAAGATAGACATGCCTGTGATAAAGTACGTTGACATTTCCTAGACACCACCAGACACTTCCAAGCCACCTTGGGGTCACCTCCAATGTAGCCCAGAATCCTCCTTGCTTGGGCAGCCTTCAGTCCGCTATCAAGCTGGAGTTGGCCAGAGCCACCAGCAACCCCCTCCCCCCACTCACTGCCAGCCTGCTGAGAGGGACATGCAGCCAGAGGTCTAGCTGAGGAAAAGGGCAGGACATCCCATGTCTGAGTTCCCTACCCAGAGACAGGCAAGATTTATTGCAGCTGGCCCGGCTGACCCAGAATCCCCTGCAGGCAGCAAAAGATTTGGACAGCTGGACTTGGGCCCCAAAGAAAAGCTTGAACTCAGGTCTCTGGCAATTTAGCACTCATTGTAGACCCTGATAGGAGGCTAAAGGCAAGGTCGGTGTGGAGGAGGGGCACCATCTGAGGTCAGAAAGAGGCAGACAGGCACCCAGGAAGGGGACAGAGAAAGATGAGCGACACACACACACACACACACACACACAAATATGGCACTGGTGTCTCACACCTGTCATCCTAGCTACTCAGGAGGCTGAGGTCAAAGCCAGCCAGCACAGAAATGTCTGTGAGGCTCTTATCTCCAATGAACCACCAAATAGCTCAAGTGTTAGAGCTCTAGCTTTGAGCACAGAAGCATAGGAACTTCACGTAGACCCTGAGTTCAAGGCCCAGGTCTTCTACATCCAAACACACAGACACAGACACACACAGACAAAAGACACACAAACACACAGACACACACAGTGGTAGCCCAAACCCTCAGCAGTCCCTGAGCACCCTGAATATTCCACCCCAGAGATGATGGCACTACCATCTTCTGACCAACTGTAGACAAACCTCAGAGCCTCTCACATGTCTGAAATGGTTCACAACACATCATGGCATTTCTACTGTACACACTGTTATGCAGAAAATTCAGCTACCTTTTGTTTGGTTGTAGGTTATGGGGTTTGAACTTTGGGCTTGCCAGCAGGCCCTTAGCTCTTCAGATGAAGTTGTGTGCTCTACCACTGGAGCAACAGCACCACATCTAATTTTCTGGTGGTTCATTGGAGATAAAGTCTCACAGACTTTCCTGCCCACGCTGGCTTTGAACCA
This sequence comes from Dipodomys spectabilis, assembly GCF_019054845.1. Lineage (NCBI taxonomy): Eukaryota > Metazoa > Chordata > Mammalia > Rodentia > Heteromyidae > Dipodomys > Dipodomys spectabilis. Next base: position 3,160,169 of record NW_024870955.1, read on the forward strand.
TGATCCTTAGATATCAGCCTCCCGAATAGCTTGGATGACAGTTGTGAGCCACTGGCAGCGCCCGGCTACACCCAACTTCTTTTTTTTTCTTCAGCTCTTTTCTTTCTTTTTTTATTGTGAAAATACTGTACAGAGGGGTTACAATTACATGGACAAGATAAGGAGTATATTTTTTACCAAGCATTGTAGCCTCCTCCTTTGTTTCCCCTTCCCATCCTTTCCCAGCTTCCCTCCACCCCACAACCAAACCTCCCCTCCCCCACAAAGTTGTAAAGTTCGTTTTTGATATGACAACTTGTACTTCTTATTGATGCAAGGGTCAGCCTGTATCCTTATTTAAACGACTTGTTTTTCCCCTTCCCCTCCACAAATTATACCATAATTAAATACAGTGAAAGCAGGGGTTGTACTGTGGGGGAGGGACATACAAAGCAACAAAGCAATAATCTTATAAATGCATAGGAAACAAATGCATGAAAGAATAAAACATTTAAATATATACCTTAGGGTTCATTTTCCTAACATTACCTTATCTAACCTTTTCTGCTTGACTCATATATATACTAAATATTGCAAATAAAGGAAACCATGGTACCTAAGTATCTTTGGGCTTGGCTTACTTCACTTAATATAATTTTTTGCAAGTCTTTCCATTTCCTAACAAATGGGTCAATGTCATTCTTTCTGATGGAGGCATAGAATTCCATTGTATATATATACCACATTTTCTTGATCAACTCAGCTACTGAGGGGCATCTGGGTTGGTTCCATATCTTAGCTATAGTAAATAGTGCTGCAATAAACATAGTTGTGCTGGTAGCTTTAGTGTGGTCTTGTTTGTAAACATTTGGGTAAATGCCCAAAAGTGGGATTGCTGGGTTATAAGGGCGCTCTATGTGGTGTCTTTTGAAGAGCCTCCATACTACTTTCCAAAGTGGTTGAACAAGTTTACACTCCCACCAACAATGCAGTAAGTTTCCCTTCTGTCCACATCCCCTCCAGCATCTGTTGTTATTAGAGTTCTTGATTTTTGCCATTCTAACTGGGGTGAGGTAGTATCTTAATGTTGTTTTTATTTGCAACCTTACTACTTCACCATCTCTTGCAAGCAAGGAAGGGGTATGTTTCTTTCTCGTTTGGTTTTTTGTTTTTCGTTTTGGTTGAGGCGCTTGAACTCAAGGCTTGGATACTGTCCCTGATGTCTAATTTTCCTCAAGGCCAGTGCTCTACCATTTGAGCCACAGTGCCACTTCCAGTTAGAGATTGGAGATGAGGCTCTGGAGGTAGTTTCCTGTTTGGATGGAAAATGAGATCCTCTGGATCTCAGCCTCCCAAGTGGCCAGGATGACAGGTGTGGGATGACAGATGTGAGCCACCGGCTCATGGCTTAAGGTGTCTAGTCCTTCAGAATTTCCACCTAGTCCTTCTCTAGACACTACCACCTAGGCACCCCTCTACCTCCTTCAGGGAAAGCAAAGGGAGGCTAGAATCTGGGTGGGACCATGGGGATTAAAGGGCCCGCTCCCCATCACTAACCCCCTCTAAGCTCCCATCTGCCTCCTCCAGATTGCCTGGTCTTCCAGGGTGGATCAGACCCACTAGGAGTTCTGGGGCTTGCCCTATGTCCCCATGCCCCACCCAACTGATACCTGAGCACTTCTGGGGCCAGCTGCTCCATGTTCCGGTGGAAGACATTGGGAGGGTTGCTGATAACTGGGCCTAGGAGTGCCCAGGGCAGAAGGAGTGTCCAGCTCCCCTCTGTCAAAGGAGACACAAAGCACGGATGGATCTACTAAGAGCTTCAGGGCATAGCCATCCACCTGTCACAAAGGTCCCTGGGAAAACTGTTTTATGGTGACAGCCCTGGGGCCTGAACTCATGGCCCGGCACTGTCCCTGACTTTCTGTGTCTGCAGGGGAGTGCTCTTTCACCTGAGCCATGGTGCCACTTCCAGCTTTTTCTGTGTATGCAGGACCGAGGAATCGAACCCATGCTTTCCTGTGTGCTAGGCGAGCCCTCTACCTCTAGGACGCAATCCCAGCCCTAGATAGCTGATCTTCTGTGACCCCTCAGGCCTGTCTTGGGACAGTCTCGCACATCTATACCAAGTCTCTCACCAGCAGCCCTGGTTGGAAATGAACACGCTCTGCTATGTTGTCCATCATCTGTAGCACCTTTGTTCTCTGTGCTTCCTTCAGATTCTCCTTGTTAAGCAAGACCCCCTTTTCAAGTGCTGTCTCCAAGAAGCCCTTTCCAATCACCTTGGAAAAGCTGGAGCCTCTCCGCTGTGCAAGCTGCCAGTCTTGTCAGGCTCTGCCCTCCAGCCAGTGTGGGTTGAGAATGCACGAAGGGGAAGGCCTGGATTCCACCACCAGATTTCTCAAGGCCCTGATACACCACCCAGGGGCAGCTGTTGTATCACACTCCGTGAGAGGGGCCTGGAGCAATCTGTGGGCAACATGACAGGGCCATTTCTTTTTGTGGGCTTGAACTGAGGATCTGGGAGCTGTCTCTCTGAGTTTTATTGCTCAAGGCTGGTGCACTACCACTTGAGCCACAGCTCCACTTCTGGCTTTTTGGTGGTTCCATGGAGAGAAGAGTCTCTCTGGCTTTCCAGCTTATGTCTGGCTTTGATCTTTGATCCTCAGATCTTTGCCTCCCAAGTCACCAGTATGTCAGGCTTGACCCTGAGCCAGAGGTGATGGGCACCAAAGGCTTTTTGGTTTTTGTTTGCTTCCGTTTATCTCCTGTGAACTAGCAAGCCCAAGTTAAAATAATCAGTTACAGGGGATCAAATTCTTCTCCTAGGTCAGTTAATCCAAGGAGATAAAGTGTCTTTGGAAAAGGCTAGTCTGAGTTGGCTTAGGGGTGTTTGTGTGTATGGATGTGTGTGAGTGTTGGTGATACCTACCCTCTTCTGTGATGCCTCATCCTCCCAGCAGGGAGTGCATCCAGAATCCTGACCCCAAGGGAGGTGGATGAGGGAGAGTACCTAAGGTTACATCCAGGGGGATGATCCCAATTCTGTCCTGCAACAGATAAAGCCTGGACAGATAAAGGAGAGAAGGAGAGAGTTAGGGGAACATGAAAGGGAGCCCCTTATCTTTGGCTACATGTACCAGTGAGAAAACTCAATGCATCTTTCTTGGTAGTCAGATAGAAAGATGTACACTATTCATTTATTTTATGATTGTGTTAGTCCTAGGACTTGGATTCAGGGTCTGGGTGTTATCCCTGAGCTTCTTTTGTTCAAGGCTGAGGCTCTACCACTTGAGCCACAGCACCACATCTGGGTATTTTGTGTGTTGGTTTGGGGAGGAAGGTGGTTTATGGGAGATAAGAATCTCCTGGACTTTCCTTCCCGGGCTGCTCTGAGTCACAACCATCAGACCTCAGCCTTCCAAAGAGCCAGGATGATGGATGAGAGCCATGAGCTCCTGACCGCCACCATCCATTTATAATCCCTTAGGCTTAGGGCCAGGCCACCCACACTAGACCTCCTTGTTGGGAGTAGGAAGCAGACATGACTGGGTTTGATACTTCAACAGCCTACCTATCTTTGAGCATTGTTCTGGGTCAGTCCGATGGAGGCTTCTTCCTTATCCACAGCAATGACTTGGCTCTGTCACAAGAACAAATGTCCCCCCAGGAGGTGTCAGGTCTGGGGTCTTTCCTCTGAACCCCGACCCCTTAACCAAAATGACACTCCCCAGCAAAGGGTAGTACACACAGAGTGTATTTATTGTCTTATAGCCAGGGTCTTGTCAGATAGGTGGGGGTATAGGTCAGAGGCCCGGATTGTGCTGGGCAGGGGGACAAGGTGACACCTTCTCATCCACTTTCCTTCAACGGTGTAGCAGAGGGGTGTGGGGAAGGACTCATGGGATGGACAATGAATAACCGTCACGGTCTATCCAGGGAACAGAGGGGCTTACCTCATGAAGCTGCTTTAACAGGTTGAGCAAAACAGCTCCTGACCCACAGCCCACCTCCAGAATGAGAGGGCCACCTTGGGTTCCAGCCACATGGGAATGCTGGGCCACCTCCTCCAGCACTCATTCAACCAATTCCTGAGAGAGAGGGAGAGAGAGAGACAGAGACAGAGACAGAGAGAGAGAGCGACAGAGGTTCAGAATTACACTTAAGCCAGGTGCCAGTGGCTCAAACCTATAATCCTACCTACACAGGAGACTGAGATGTGAAGATCTTGGTTCATAGCTGGCTCGGGAGGAATGTCTGTGAGACTCTTATCCTCGAAGAAGCAACAGAAAACCGGAAGTGATACTGTGGATCAGGGGGTAGAGTATTAGCCTTGTTCTGAGGAGCTCAGGGATAGCAGCCAGGCCCAGAATTCAATCCCCACAAATGAGAAGAAGTGGACTTCCCACCACAAGAAGTGGACTGAATAACACCCACTGTCCTAGGAAGCATGGCAGAGATATCAGGCCAAGATTCCTGTCAGCTGGAGGTCATGAGCAGGTCACCTGGCTTCTCTATGACTCATTTTCCCCAGCTGGAAAAATGAATAGAATGAAGGATCCCTTCCTCATGGGGACAGGGTAATGATGAAAGACAGCCATGTTTTGTTTCATAATTCCACACCTGTTGCATGATTAATAACAGACCCCATCTGAGCCCTTTCCTAGCATCTTCCTGTCATATGCTCACAGAATTATTGAGAACTGTATCTGACACCTGCTCCCTCTGTGCCTGGCCCTGCTCCAGAGATCCCTCTGTATTAGTCTCTTATTTACTCACAACTGTCCCATGAGGAGACTGCGGTCCGAAGGTTGACATCCAACCCAGAACTTCACCTGTGGTCAAGAATTGGCTGCCGTGAACTAAGAGTTAGGGTCTATCCATCTAAAATGATGACTGAGCAGGGCGCTAAATGTCTACCACCCCCCCCACACACACACACACATACACAAACACACCTCCACCATCCTTTGCAGACAAAGATGTTTTACTTTCTTTCTTTTTGTTGGTTGTGGGGCTTGAACTCTGGGCCTGTGTGCTTGAGCTCTTCAGCTCAAGTTCAGCACTGTACTACTTGAGCCACAGCACCACTTCTGGTTTTCTGGTGCTGTATTGGAGAAAAGAGTCTGAGGGTCTTTCCTCCCCAAGCTGGCTTTTACCCTGATCCTAAGATTCAGCTCCTGAGTACTTAGAATGATAGCCATGAGCCACTGGAACCCGGGCAAAGATGCTTTTCTATGCCTGTCATCCTATCCCCTCAGGAGACTGAGATCTGAGGACTGCAGTTGGATGCAACCCTTGGCAGCATAGTCATTCAGAACTCTTTTTTTTTTTTTTTGTCGGTCGTGGGGCTTGAACTCTGGGCCTGGACACTGTCCCTCAGCTCTTCGGCTCAAGGCAAGCGCTCTACCACTTGAGCTACAGCGCCACTTCCGGTTTTCTGGTGGTTTATTGGAGATAGGAGTCTCACGGTCTCTCCTGCCTGGGCTGGCTTTGAACCGTGATCCTCAGATCTCAGCCTCCTGAGTAGCTAGGATTACAGGCGTGAGCCACCAGCGCCCGGCTTTCATTCAGAACTCTTATCTTCAATTAAACACCCAAAAACCTTGCAAGTGGAGCTGTGGCTCAAATGGTAGAGTGCTAGCTTTGAGCATGAAACAAGGGATGGGACCCAGCCCCAGTTTTAAGCTTTTTCTAGCATAGACCCACTCAAAAAAGGGAAGCAGGTGAGCACACGGGAGCTCAAAGCTCACACATAATACTCAAGACTCACAGAATAGACCTCATCATGATCGGATTCTCTAGATTCTATGTCCTAGGTCATGGCAGTCTTAGATGGGACTGACCATGCACCAAGTCAGGACATTCAAGCACAATCTCATACTGAGGATCCCGTGACCTAATCAAGGACTCAAGATCTATCACTGTCCTGCCTTGACAGTGGGCAGTCAGGTGAGATCTAGTTATCCAAACAAAGGATATGGGAATGAATGAATTTCTCAGCCAAGGGATGCAGACTGAAGGGCTCTAGGTCCCTCTCTCTCAGGGAGGAGAAAAGGGCTGATCCATCTCAGGAATGTTCCTGGGTTTGAGTATCCTCAAAGAAACAACCCTGCTCAGAGCCCAGTGCCTCTGGTTTTCTCACCAGCCTCGACCTTCAGTCCGCCCTGTTTAAATCCCACATCTGCCCTCTAGACTAAAGGCTGAGCCAGCAAGGAGACCTACCTCTACCTCTCAGAAAGGCAGTCACAGGGCCCAAAGTCCCCTAGAGGAAGTCTCAGAGCAACATGGGTCTGACTCTTGCCCTCATTCCCTGGGTGTCCTGTTCCAGTGGCACACTTACCTCTGTCTCTGGTTGAGGAATGAACACTGGGGGTGTCATCTTCAGATTGAGCCAGCAAAAGTCCCAGTCCCCAAGGATGTACTGCACAGGCATCCTGCAGTGGATGACAGACAGGTTGTCAACGGTGAACCCAGAGTGCCAGGACTTTTAATAGCCATGTGGCTGGGTTGAAGATTCTATCACTGATGGTCTATGTTGTCAGTTGAAGTCATGGGTCCAATGACCTGACACACTGGATCTGGGATTGTCCTCCCTCTTCATCTTCCTGCTTATCCCTTGCCACCCCGGTCTTGCCACTCCCTCACCCTATACCTCCCTAGCCCTTGGACAGTTTCTTCTTATCTGACCAGAAAATAAACTCCGTGAGCCAGGGGAGATTGAAACTCTGTGACCCACCCTGAGCCCTAGGGTCTACCGGAGGCTGTTTCCCTCTGCAGTCAGCGACCACTCAGATTTGGATGTCATGAAGTTGCTGATGTCATGAATGGGTCAGTGGCTTGGTCCTATACACTAGCTTTAGGCTCTGAAACTGTCCCCACAGAGATTGTGAATGGTTGGCTCCCTTGATCCAAGGACTCCAAACCAAGGCTTGCATGCTCCCTTCTTCCTTCCTTTCCTCCTTTTCTCTCTCTCCATCCTTCCCACCTCTCTTTCTCTTTCCTTTCTTTGTGTCACTCCTGGGCATGAATTCAGAGCCTACGTGCTGTCCCTGAGCCTTTTTACTCAAGGCCAACAGTCTACAGCTTGAGCTACTCATCCACTTCTGGCATTTTCTTTTTGGTAGTCAGTTGGAGATAAGAGTCTTACAGGCTTTTCTGCCTGGCCCTTAAGCCTCAATCCTCCTATCTCAGCCTCCTAAGTAGTTAGGATGACAGTTGTGAGGCACCAGCATCCAGCTCAAACCAAGATTTCTTCATGTGCTGTGGAACCAGCACTGGAACTTTTCATCGTGTATGACCCCCACTCTCTCCCCCCCAGGAACTGGCAGACACTGTAACATTTTGTTAGATAAATAGATGAGCATCTGTCTATGACAATACTACAGAAAAGTCCCATCCAACTCAGGTAAGCATCCTGGGTGGGGGTAAAGCCTGATGCAGCTCTCCCACAGTTCTCCCTCCTTTGTCTTCCCACCCTCCTGGTGCTACCGCACTTAACTCTTTTGGTTCCAAGGATGTGAGCCATGATGTACTCACTGTATTCTGGGGCCTCTGGGATGCCTATCTTCTCAAAGATCTCTGTCCAGCCACTGACCAGCTGTATGGCACTCAAGTCCCCACTCAGCTGTGAACAAGGTTGTCGTGAGGCAAAAGCCTGGCTCAAGGGGCCTCCTGTGCACTCCCTAGGGCCAGACAGGATGGTCCGCCATATCCGGCCCCCAATTTTCATGTTGCAGAAAAGGATCCCTGAGGCATCCTGGGTCTCTGAATCTCCCAGAGTCCAGTACAGGTCCTGGGAATTGTCTCTGCTCACAGCGATCAGGCTACAGATGGCAAGGTCACAATCTCTGCTCCCCACAACATCCTCGACTGTAGTGCTCACCCTAGAGAGAGCCAGAGGAGAATCGGCAGCTGCTGCAGAAAGGCAGTCAAGGCACGTCGTTCATAGCAGGAGACCCTTTGGCTCAGGAACTCTGCTTGTGCTGCTTGAATGTCATTGTTTGGTGGCTGAAATGGTCCATCTCATTTGACCCAGTATCCCAAGCATTAGTGGAAATTGCCAGATTCAAGAAAAAACCCTGGAAGGGGCTGGGAAGGTGGCTGAGTGGTAGAGTGCTTGCCTTGCATGCCTGAGGCCCTGGGTTCGATTCCTCAGCACCACATAAAAAAACAAAAAAAAAAAAAAAGAAAAAACCCTGGAAAAGCTGGCATTTCAACTTGTCCCAATCAAACTTAAAGGGTTCCAAAGTCAGTGGTCCCCTTTTCCTTCCAGACAGCCTACAGCAGGTTACAGAAAATGGCATTCAGAGAGCCCTAGCTAACTGCCATGCCCTGATCCCAAGTAGGCTCCAGCAGGGGGAACAACACACTTGCCTACCATTGCCCAGCTAGAAACAGCCCAGGAGGGACACAGATTGGAGTCTGCAGGACTCCAAGGAGGAGGACTACCCACCAGTTCACTGCCCCTAGAGGGAATCCATGTCACCATTGAGAGCCCGGAGCCCCCTGCCCAGATACCCGCGTACACCATCAATACCCTGGGTAAGATTCCCCTCTCATCCTCAGTTGTGGTGAACCATCTGCTATGTCACACCGTTCGTCACTTCCCAGACCCTCCTAGATTCACAGCCTCTGCCCTACTACCTCCCATCTCGTTCTCTATTTACATTTGGCAGATTCATTCCCAACCTTGAATTAGCTCCAACTATACACACCAGACCAGACTGTCTGGCTGGGAGAGTGCACCTGTGATCACAGTAGCCTCATGAGCCTTCTGGCTGAAGACAGAAGAGCAGGTGTCCACTCTGGTCTGTGGTTCACACAGGCCTCCTAGGGGAGACCCACGCAGGTCCAGCAGCTACTGTGGGCTGCAGGAAAGGGGAAGAAAGAGGTGGAAAGGAACATCTACTGAAACCTTCTCTAAAGGAGCCATGAAACGGTGAAAGAGAAAACAAAAATTATGGCTGGGCTCATACTGGGCATTAATTGAAAAAGAATAACAAATACACACATACACACAAATAAAATGCTTTTGCTCTTTTTAGACATGGTGACCGTACAATGAGAAAGATAATCTCTCTTTCTCTCTCTTTTTCTCTTGCACACACACTCACACACACACACAGATTCAGAGCAGTGTCTCTCCTGAGTTTGTTGGTTTCTCATCTGGGCAATGTACTAGCTGGAGCACAGGGGTTCCCTTGTCAGAATCAGGGGATCTCACCCAAGGGGAACAATGCTCTAATAATACAGAACCACCCTGATTCTCCCTTTCTCCAGGGTCAGACCCTTCCCATTGGGAACAACCAGCCTTGACTCCCCATTCACCAAAACCCGAGGCCAGGGCGCTGGGTGAAGGAGTCCCGAGACACGTGACTTCTCAGAGCCTGGACAGAAAACAAAGCAGGTGCCTCCAGAAAGGTGTCTGACCTGGGGTGGGGTTGTTTTTATGGACTTTGATTGGGTCCTAAAGGCTGTATACATAGTTGGACTCCCTACTTCCCTCCTACATACTTCTGGGCAACTTGGCAAATTCTTGGGGAGGACTAGGAGACCAGATGGACTGGGAGCACTAGCAGAAGCTGGCAGAACTGGGAAATGTGATCACCCAGTCAGAACTGTTGAATGCTGGGGTTGGGGGAACAGGCCGGTTGTATGTGTGTCAGAGGGGGTGTGTTTTTCTCCCAAATACCCACTTTCTATCTGACCCCAGTGCCCTCACCTCTCTAGTGGGCTCTTCTGGGAATGTCCTCAGGTGAAAGGGTGACTGAGCACAGAAGACAAGGGCTCACAGAGCAACGGGGTCTATCTTCTGCATCCAACACCCCCCTGCCCAGCAAAAGGGAAAAGAACCGAGAAGGCAGGTGTGGAGGTGCAGCTCCCCACCTCTGATTAAAGCCACCAGGTTCCCACCAGAGAGAGGAACGGTGCAGATGCACAGCTGTGTGGCTCCCACTGCTCCAGGCCAGGGGCTCTGTGGTGCCCCCACCTCCCCATCCCTGCAGCTCCCCTTTTCCTGGAATACTGGCCACTAGGGATGAGGGTGGGATCCCCGGTGGACACCCACCTCCTCCCCCCACCCCTGGGGTGCATTTGAGGCAGAGCCAGGACACACTGTGGGGCACGGGGGAGGCGCAGGCAGGAAGGAAGGGGGAGGCAAGAGGCAAGGGTCTGGGTCTGCGAGGGTTGGGAAGAAGGGTAGAGTGGGGGACGAGGTTTACAGGGGGGGTTGTGGGGTGCGGGAGTGCAGGTCGCCACTCACGTGTGCTGCTGGGAATAGCTGTAGGCTGTGACTCCGGGTGGCGCCGGGAGTCTGAGGACCGACGGCCAGAACCAAGTCAGGGTCACAAGCAGGCCAGGGCACAACAGCTCCGCCAGGTGACTGCTAGAGGCTCCGCGGGTCCGAGCCAGCAGCGCCATATTTGAAACGCAGCGCGGGCGCATGGTGGAGCTGCTCACAGCCTCTGCTCCTCCTCAGCCACCACCGCAGCCTCAGCAGCCTCCTAACCTGTGGCCCTCGCTGCCTCAGCAGCCACTGCCTCTGCCGTGTTCCCCGCACCGGGACCTCAGACTCAGGGCCACCATGGCTGGGCGCATCCGAGGGGCTGCGTGTGGCGATGTGCCTGCCGTGCAGGCTCCACATGCTCTGCGTTCCTGCCGTGCAGGCTCCACATGCTCTGCGTTCCCGGCCAGGACCCACACTATGATCCCAGCAGCAGCCAGCCACTGAAGCTGTTTCCACGGGTGCTAGTGCTCGTGCTAGTGCTCAAGCTCGCTCTTCTCCCAGCTCTCTCTCGGCCCCACACTCCTCTCCTGGGCCACCCTGCCCCGGCTGCACACACACCTCTGCCCCCTTGGGTTCTGGCGATTGCTGCCACCAAAGTGCGCTCCTGGGCCCCGCCCCCTCCTCCACTGGGCCCCGCCCCCCAGCCCTGGCCACAATTGCAGCCCTGACTGGGCCCTGAGGCTTCTAGACCATGGCAATTGCAGAATCGAATCTCACCTCAGCCCCACCAGTGGAGGAGACTCTCCTCCATCCTTCTCCACTCCACACACCAAGCAGGTGCATGGTGACACTCGTGTGTGTATGTGTGTTTGTGTTTGTGTGTGTGTATGATTGTTGTGGATAATCACCTCTCAAGGACTCAGAACATAGCACCCTTTGGGATGACTCAGCACACAGCACACTTCCAAAATCAGCACAAAGCACCCTGTGTAAATGACTCAGCACACAGCTCCCTTTGAAGGACTCAGCATGTAGTATGCTCAGTAGAGTACTCAGCACACAGCACCCTTTGAAGGAGGGAGTCTATAGCCTACAGTGTAAAAAACTCAGTGCATGGCCGCTTTGAAACACTCAGCACATAGCACTCTTTCCCAGGGACTCATCACACCCTGTGTTGAAGCACGCTGTGTAAAACACCCAGTGTACAGCTTCCTTGGATAAACTCAGCACACAGAACAATTTTGAAGGACTCAGCATATACCACACTGTGGGAGCTCTCAGCACATAGCACCATTTGAAGGACAGTACAGAGCACCCTGTGTAAAGGACTTGGCACACAGCACTCAAAATACACCTCATCCCTCTCTTCTCAAGGGCTCACACATAGCAGGACCCTTTAGGATGCATTAGCACATCAAACCTTTTTTTTTTTTTTTTAATTTAATTTTATTTTATTTGAGAACATACTGTACAGAGGGGTTACAATTACATGGGCAGGATAATGCATACATTTCTTACCAAGCATTGCAGCCTCCTCCTTTGTTTACCCTTCACCTCCCTTCCCAGCCTCCCCCCTCCCTCCCACCCAATCATACCCCCCCACACCCCCCCCACCGACATTGTAAAGCTGGTTTTGACATGACATTTTGTACTTCTCATTGTTGCAACAGGTCCACCTGAATCCTTAAACGACTTGTTTGTCCCCATCTCCTCCACATGTTATACTGACATCAAATATAGTGAAAGCGGGGGTTACACTGTGGGGGAGGGACATACAAAGCAACAAAGAAATAATCTTATAAATGTGTTAGAAACACATGCATGAAAGAAACAAAAACATTAAAATACATATTTGAGGTTTCGTTTTCCTAACATCACATTCTCTGACTTTTTCCGCTTGACTCATACCTATACTAGATATTGCAAATAAGGGAAACCATGGGACCTATGTTTCTTTGGGCCTGGCTTACTTCACTTAATATAATTTTTTCCAAGCCTTTCCATTTCCTAACAAATGGGGAAATGTCATTCTTTCTGATGGAGGCATAGAATTCCATTGTGTATATATACCACATCAAACAAGGCCACACTAAAGCTACCAGCACAACTATGTTTATTGCAGCATTATTTACCATAGCTAAGACATGGAACCAACCCAGATGCCCCTCAGTAGATGAATGGATCAAGAAGATGTGGTATATACACACCACACCTTTTGAAGGACTCAGCATACAATACGTTGTGTAATGGACTCAGCACAAAGCCCCCTTTATAAAACCCAGGATAGATTGGGCTGGGAAGGTGGCTCAGTGGTAGAGAACTTGCCTTGCATGCCTGAGGCCCTGGGTTCGATTCCTCAGCACCACATAACCAAAAAAACAGCTGGAAGTGGCGCTGTGGCTCTAGTGGTAGAGTGTTAGCCTTGAGCTGAAGAGCTGACGGACAGCAACCAGGCCCAGAGTTCAGGCCCCATGACAGGACCCCCAAAAAATGCAAAAAAACCCCAAAAAAACAGAATGGCCCACACTTCTCAGGGACTCAGCACATAGCACCCTTTGGGATGACTCAGCAAATAGCACCTTTTTGAGGACTCAGCACATAACTCCCATGAGGGAAGGACCCAGTAAATAGCGCCTGGTGAAGGACTCAGCACATAGCTGTATGTCACAAGTTCAGCTGTCATTAGAATTAGGGTGCTTTCTTCAATATCACCATTCTTCAGAAACACTTCACAAATCCTACTAGTTCACATTTAGACAAGCTGTGTTTTATGGGGGAAGTAAGCTGGGGGTCTTGAACTCAAAGCTTGGGGGCCCTGTCCCTGAGCTCTTTGGTTCAATGCTAGAGCTCTACCACTTGGAGGCACAGTTCCAATTTTGTTTTTGGGGGTTGTTCTTTGCCAGGTCTTATGATGATAAGTAAGGCCAAGTTGGGGTATCTGTGGGCAAAGGCTCTTAGCTTAGCCAGGAGCTGACCTCTTCCTTCCATGTTCCGCTGTGGCCACCAGGGGGCAGGAGTGGCCCACCATAGGGAATGTATCTGCGAGTTGTGTTTACTCTTGCTTATGGAGGGCCCCCATCATGCTTCAAAGCCACCCTGGACAGGAAAGTTCTTGAGATTCGTCTTAGCTACAATTAACCATCGAAAAGCAAGTGGGGCTGTGACTCAAGTGGCACAGCACTAGTTTTGAGCAAGAAAACTCAGGGATAGAGCCTAGGCCCTGAGTTCACACACACACACACTACATGCATGCAAAATCAGAGATTTCTACACTGCAGTTTTTGGGTATTCTCTACTTTTTCCCCCACTAAGCCTGGTGGCTGCTGGCCCAGGTGTTTGGTGCATACAAAATCACCTGGCATCTTCAATTTTGGAGGAACAGAATGGCTAGAAGGTCAGCCTTCCCCCATACCAGCTCCTTGATTGGGTCATGGTCTATCCAGGCCCTTTGGAGCTCCTTTACAGACTCACCAAGATGCCTTCAAAAGGCATCACATACTGGGCACTGGTGGCTCATGCCTGTCATCCTACCTACTCAGGAAGCTGAGATCTGGAGGATCATGGTGCCAAGCCAGTCTGGGCAGGACAGTGTATGAGACTCTTATCGATGAACCATCAGGAAAAAAAAGTAGCATTGTGGCTCAAGTGGTAGAGTGCCAGCCTTGAGAAAAAGAGCTCAGGGACAGTGCTCACGGCCAAAAACAACACAGAGAGGCATTGCATGCTGTCTTTGGGATTGGTATGGGCCAAATATAATTGGAATTAATCAAGTCCTCCAAGACAAAGCAGTACCTCCTTTAGTCCTGTGCTCCTCCATCTCTTCTCTTCCCCTGGCCTTGTCCGTGCTTTGGGTCAGCATGGGTCTGGCTGGACGGGAGGGCTCCAAGGAAGATCCCAGAGCAATCACCCCACTTCCTTCTGCCCTGCTCACCATGCTGCTTCTGCTCTTTGCCATAGACCTTCTTCCTGGTATTCATCCATGAGGTCATCACCACCATCATAGTGGTGAGTGGTGGGTCTGGCCTAACTAGGGGCAGTCAGAGGTGGAAGTAGGTCTGGGACTAGGAGCTTCCCCTTTGGGTGTGGGCTGAGGCCTGGGCTGACTTTTATTTCATCCTGAGCCTTGCAGTGCTAGGGAGACAGTGTAGACTTTACATTGAGTCAGGTAAGATCACAATCTGGAGGACCATTTGTGTGGGGAAGGATGTGAGACTCAGTGGGCCACGGTTGTTGGTACTCTCTTGGGACTCCCCTCTCCCTCTCTCATCCCTCAATGGTAGAAGAGAAACTTCAACTCAGCCTGTGGGAGGAGGGGGCGGGGATATATTTTGGAATGAACCAGACTTGGGCTTCATATTCATCCTAGCCCCTACTTCCTATTTATCTGAGGAATGGCCATATGGGTTTGGGAGAGGGTAAAATCATCCTAGCTGAGAATGTGGCTCAGTGGTAGAGTGTTCGCCTAGCATGCCTGAAGTCTTTGGTTCTATTCCACACAGAAAAAAGCTGGAAGGGGAGGTGGGGCTAGCCTTGATCAAAAACAGGTAAGAGACAGTGGCCAGGCCTTGAGTTCAAGCCCCAGGGGTGCAAGAACAAATCTTTCTTTCTAGGCTTTTTTTTTTTTTTTTGCTTTGAAAACAATTTATTCTTTGTGATAAGCAAAACATAGGCCTCTTTCCTGGCCACCAATGGGCCATTATAGGTCCCTTGAGTTTGGGCCAACTCCCTTCAGCCTCTGCCCTACCCTACTCTCAGTTTAACCTTCCTGTTACCCGGTAGATGGAGGCCTGAGAGAAAGCCACTTGGTCACCTACTTCTGGTGGCTGCCAAGGCTTTTGAGAGTCAGTATGTCACATAGAGAGTCATCCGCATCAGTCTACAGGAGAAAGTGAGGGAGCACTCCTCCCCTGAGCCTGGGAGCAGTGGGCGGATCTGGATGTGGGGCATCTGGGGCAGGACTTACTCCTTGAGGGAGTCCACTATGGGGTCGGGAACCCTGACCTCTCCTCTGGCAGTCTCCATGCTGTCTTCAAGTTGCTTCTGAAGCAGTGTTGGGGAGGAGGGTGGGAGGCTCAGCCTGTGCTGGCACCTGGAGACTGCTGTCTGTGCCTTCCCTGGCGAGGAGTGACAGCAGCTCCGCAAAACTCTCCTCTTCTTGATCTTCTCCTGGGACAGCCAGTGCATTCACTAGGCTTTGTCCCAACACAGCTCATTCAGGACCAACATCTGCTCTTTACACACCATGAGGTACTCCTTGATAGTTTGGATGTGTGCCAACAGCTGGCTGCATCAATGGGGAAGCTCACCTGCTGGAATCTGGAAGTCCACCTCATCAGGCAGGTCATGGATGAAGCAGATTTTCTTCTCAGATGCCCATGTCCCGCTTCCCATTCCCACTCATGCTGTGGTGGCAGCTCATGGGGTTGAGGGCCTGTGGCTCCAACTCAGTCTGGCACTGAGCTGCTGGGTTGGCTAGGGGGTGCCTGAAGCTGGCCCGCCATTCTTGTGTCAGGAGTTTCCCCCTGTGGATCTCATCCTCCAAGAGCACTCTCAGAGCCATGTCACTCTTGGTCTGGGGAACATCTCCATCCTGTGTGATGGTCACATGGGGGGGGGGGGATTCGCCTCTTTACCTTTTGCTTCTCCAGGGCTCATGCCTTCCTCTTCCCCAGGGAAAGCCAGCAAGCTCAGCTGGGCCTGCCAGCACTCCTCCTGTGATCTGGTGGCTTCCAGGCACTTGAGAGTGTCCTGCCACTTCAAGGACATCACCTGGTCCCTCCAGTTTGTTGAGCCCTGCACTTGCTTCAGCTGCTCCAGAAGCTGGGTCTGCCTCTCTAAGTGCTGCTACAGGACCTCCTTCTCAGAGCACAGCCGCTCATTGGAGACAATGTGCCATTCACAGGAGGCTCCGAACTCCTGCACTGGCCCAGGGACTGCTCCTGCTGCTCCTGAGCTGCTTGTCTCTCTCTCTCTCTCTCAGCCACCACTTTTCATTTCTCTATCTTTGCCTCTGAGCAGTCCTACTGTTCCCGCAGATGTTTCTTCATCTGCTGCTCTGAGTCCAGGATGCTGGCAAGCTCCTCCTTCTCACTGCTCACCCTGTGGAGAGCGTCCCACAACAGGGCCAGCTTTTCCTCTGGTTGTCCATCCCACACACATGCACATCGTGGGGTCTCAGGGATCCCCTGCCCATCCTAGACTTTGTCCTCCAGTCTCTGCAGTTGCTCTTGCTGCTGCACATTCTGAAGACGGAGACTGGTTTTCCTGGACCTGGATGTGAAGTTGTTCCTCCAGGTTTTTCAACTCCATCTTCAGTACCTAATGCGCTCCAGCACTTGTTGGAACTTGCATGTTCTCTTCTTGTTGTTGCTCCTCTGTATCTACAGCAATTCCAGCTTCTCCTGCAACTCTGTGTTCAATTGCTCCAGGTCATCAAAGTTTCTAGTATTTTCCTCGAGCTGAAGGGTCATATCATTCAGCTGTTTGAAGAACATTTTGTTCTCCTCCTTTGCAGCAGTGACCGCAGAAACCGCTATCTCCAGCTCTGCCACATGCCACTCTGTAGCTGACAGGCAGCTGGTGAGAGCTTCCTGCTCCCTTTCTCTGTCATCAGTGGCCTGCTGCACTTGGGCCAATGCACATTGTTAATCGCTTTCTGCTGAAACCAACGGCTGTATGGGTGCCTTGTGGATCTCTACCTCCATTTTTGGTGCTGCATGTATCTGGTCTATCTTCTCCCTCTCTTATTCTCATTGACCTTGTGGATCTGTCTTTCCCTGCTTCAGTGGTTGGATCTTGGCAAAGAGTGCCTGTTTTCTTCTTTTTGTGGTCCAGGGTGGGCACACATGCGGGTAGCACCTCTGTGGATCCTTGGTGGTATTGGGACCCTTGAAACTCTGGACCCTGGTGGCTGTGACTGTGTCCAAAGGCAGGGGAGGCCCATGGTCGGCATCACCTTTGGCCGGACTCTCCATTCAATCCGTGTGGGGAGCCAGGGTGAACGCAATTAGACGCTGCCCGCTCCCTTGTTGCTTTGAGGTAAACAATTCCATATTAGGCAGTGCTTGGCGGGACGGTGGGTCCTGGGCTTTGCGCATGCCCGAGACACGTAAAGTCCCCAGCCAATCCCGTGGCACTTGGTGACGGTGAAAGGCGGACGACCAATGATAGAACGACACGTGTCCCTATTCCCTATATAAGCGGCCATGTTTTTTGTGCACGCTCTCTTGCGCTCAAGCTCTCCCTTCAACTAAAAGGCTCTCCAATAAAGTGTGATCTGAGAAGACTCCTGGTGTGGTGGTCGTTCTTCCTCGCTGGCCGAGAAGGCGTTCGCCGCAAGTGGTGCCGAAACCCGGGACCTGCGCAAGAGGTCGAACAGGAGCCAGAACTCAACACACGGAGAGGAGACGTCGGTAAGTATCCCTAGGTATGTTGTTTTCTACTATGGACTATTGGTTGTTTGCATTGCTGCTTCCTTTGTGGTTTGTCTTTCTGGTGGTTCTCTGTGACTGTCTGCGTTGTGGGGATGACCACAAAGAGGGGGTCTCAAGGAGACCCCTGTACCCTTTTTTGAAGGAATTTTCAAACTGGTTCTCAGCCCTACATGTGGAAGGGCAGGACCAAGAACGCAGTGATCCTGTGAGTGACTCAGGGGAAGAAATGTTAGAGGAGGAAGGAGAGCAGCTCGATCCAGCTGATAATGAAGACTTAGAAGAGGCTGCGGCTGAGTATGAGGCAGACAGATATGGGGGGCAGCGTCCCCAAACGATAAGAGTACCGCAGCAGCCAGAAAGGAGGAAAGGAGCTGGCCCTCACCCGTCGGCCCCTCCCCCGCCGTACCCGCCGGTGGGGCGGAGTCACTTTATAAAAGGGAGCACCTGGTCGCGGCTGGCGGCCGCCTTTCCAGTTTTTGAAAATCCAATTACTAATGAAAGAAATTTTGAGCCGGTTTCCTACTCCCAGCTTAAGGATTTAGTTGAGGCAGTCCGGACTTATGGAGTGACGGCTAATTATACCATAGCCTTACTCCGAAGGCTGACTGTTAATGCCATGACGCCTACAGACTGGTTCGAGGTGGCCCGCACCTGCCTTAACCACGGGCAATTTCTTGATTTTCGATCTATTGTTCACGATAAGGCTCAAGCTCAATATAGACAAAACGTCCATGATGGGCATCCTGATTGGACTGTAGACATGCTTCTTGGGCAGGGACCCTTTGCCGTGGATCAACTAGGGTATCCCTTTGAAGTGTACCAGCAAGTGAATACCCTTTTTTACAAATCCTGGCGAGCTCTTCCAAACAAGGGGGAGGCGGCGGGCAATTTAACAAAAATCACTCAGGCCCCTAATGAACCATTTTCCGACTTTGTTGCTCGCATGCTGGAGACAGCTGAGCGGGTGTTAGGAAATTTGGAGACAGCCATGCCATTTGTGCAACAAATCATTTTTGAACAAAGTACTCAGGAATGTCAGAGGGCAATCACCCCAGTTAGAACTCAAAGCCTGGAAGCGTGGGTAAAAGCTTGTAGAGAGGTGGGTGGCCCCCTGACCAATGCAGGGCTGGCGGCTGCTGTTTTGTCGGCTGCCAGGGCCGCAAAAGATAATAAGGGAAAAGGATGTTTTCGGTGTGGTCAGTTGGGACATTTTAAACGGCAGTTCCCACAAAATGGTGCTCCTACACAAAACACGCCCAGGCCGCTAAGGACTCCGGGGGTGTGTCCTCGTTGTAAAAAGGGGAAGCATTGGGCCAACGAATGCAGGTCAGTTAGGGATATTGATGGACATCTCCTCCCCCAAATTGGTTCAAACACTCATTCGGAACCAGAGCCAAAAAACGGGAAAAGGGGCCCTCGTCCCCAGGGCCCGAAAATTTATGGGGCATTTCAGAGTCCGGTTCCCGAACAACCCCCACAACAACCCTCCAACCAAAGAGAGCAACCTCAGGCTCCGCAGGGTTGGACCTCTGTGCCACCTCCGGACTGGTATTAACCCAACAGATGGGAGTTCAGATTGTGGAGACGGACATGACAGGGCCCCTGGATAAGGACACTGTAGGAATAGTTCTAGGACGCTCCTCCTCTACTATGAGGGGGCTAATAATTTACCCAGGGGTAATTGACCCAGACTATACGGGAACCATTAAGGTCCTCTGTCATGTCCCCCGCGGGGTAGTGTCTATTTCCCCCGGAGACAGAATTGCACAACTTCTGGTTTTGCCTTCCTTGCACGGCAACTTCCCTGCTAAGGAGATAAAGAGAGGTGATGGAGGGTTAGGCTCCACTGGAGTCGACCTTACATGTCTGTCCTTAGCTTTGGACCAAAGGCCCATGTTAACTCTTCAAGTGGAAGGAAAAAGATTTGAGGGACTGGTGGATACAGGGGCAGATAGAAGCATCATCCGAAGAGGGGAGTGGCCAAAGCGATGGCCAACTCAAAAATCCTCCCAAACCTTGCAAGGGCTGGGCTATGCTGAGGCCCCACAGTTAAGTGCTAAAGAATTGACTTGGAAAACGGACGAAGGCCAGGTTGGGAGGATGCAACCCTTTGTGGTTGATGTCCCCGTTAACCTTTGGGGAAGAGATGTACAGCAACAGCTAAAGTTAACTTTGACTAATGATTATTCAGAGGCCAGTCAGAACATGATGAAACAACAAGGATTTGTTCCAGCCTTGGGACTTGGACGATGTCTCCAAGGATGCAAGGAGCCAATAGAGCCACTTCCTAAGCAGGATAGAAAGGGTTTGGGTTTTTCTTAGGGGCCCCTGAAAACAAAGCTTCCACTAAAGGTGCGGTGCCCATACCTTGGTTATCCCAAAAAGCAGTGTGGGTTCCTCAGTGGCCCCTCTCTCAAGAAAAGTTGGAAGCAGCACAAACCCTTGTTCAGGAACAGCTACAGTTGGGGCATGTTGAGCCTTCCGTGTCATCCTGGAACACCCCAATTTTTGTAATAAAAAAGGCCTCTGGAAAATGGAGACTGCTACATGACCTTCGAGCAGTAAATGCTCAGATGCAGATCATGGGACCGGTGCAAAGGGGGCTCCCCCTGCTTTCGGCATTACCTAAAGAATGGCCTATTTTAGCCTTAGATATTAAGGATTGTTTTTTCTCCATACCGCTCCATAAAAAGGACAGGGAGCGCTTTGCTTTTACTTTACCTTCAGTTAATCATGAAACTCCGGATGCTCGCTACCAGTGGAAGGTTCTCCCTCAGGGGATGGCTAATAGCCCAACAATTTGTCAATTGTTTGTAGGAGCTGTGTTGGCCCCTGTTAGAAAAAACTTCCCAAAGGTACGGATTATCCATTATATGGATGATATCTTGTTGGCTGCTCCTTCAAAAGAGACTCTTCATAAAGTATTTGGGCAGATAACAAAGACCTTAGCTGAGAAGGGATTGATAATTGCCCCTGGAAAGGTTCAACAGACTAGTGTTGTTCAATTTCTGGGAACCATTGTTTCTCCCAATGAGATTAAGCCGCAAAAGCTCTTTATTCGAACTGATCACCTTAAAACACTTAATAATTTTCAGCAATTGGCAGGAGACATTAATTGGATAAGGGGATTTCTTAATCTCCCTCGGTCAGAGTTGTTACCTTTGTTTGCCATTTTGGAGGGTGACCCTGAAGTCACCTCCTCTAGGTCCCTGACACCTTTAGCACTAAATTCCCTACAAAAGGTTGAGGCAGCTTTGTCTAGGGCTCAACTTTCACGGGTTGATTTAAAATTACCTATCGATTTATGTATATTAAAAACGAAAAATTATCCCACGGGGGTTCTTTGGCAAAATGGCCCCTTGTGGTGGCTTCATGGCAACTCGGTGGGAACAAAGACAGTCCAATATTTTCCTGAATTAGTGGCTAAACAAGCACTTTTGGGCATAAAGTATTGTTTGATGCACTTTGCAAAGATCCCAGATAAATTAATCATTCCATATACCCGTGAGCAAGTTGAGATTTTGGCCGCTACAGTGGATATGTGGGCGATTCTTGTTTGCTCATTCCCCAATATTATTGATAATCATTATCCTAAACATCCTTTGCTTGCCATAGTTAAAAAAGATTTAATATATTTTCCTGTTGTTACTTTAAAGAAACCCTTGGCTGATGCTTTAACCATTTTTACGGATGGATCAAAATCTGGACAAGGTGCCTTCCTTGTTCAAGGACGCCGACAGCCGGTGGTCTTTAATTTTCGGCCAAACGTCCCACAGGCTGTTGAATGTTTAATTGTGCTTGAAGTTTTTAAAAGATTTGATCAACCTATTAATTTATTTTCTGATTCACTATATGTAGTAAATGCTGTTGCTTCCCTTGAAGTTGCTGCTTCAATTAAACAGGCTAGTACAATTTCTAATGTTTTGCTACAGATTCAATCCCTTATTTTAGACAGAAAACACCCTTTTTATATTGGACATATTCGTGCTCACTCTATGTTGCCGGGCCCAATGGCAAAGTGTAATGACTTAGTGGATCAAGCAACTCGGGCTGTGGCTCTGGTCGCTGCTGATCCTGTAAAATTGGCAGAGGATTTTCATAGGTTGTATCATGTGCCTGCAAATACCCTTAGGAAAAGATATAATTTGCCCAGACATGTAGCTAGGAAAATTGTTAAAGCCTGTAAATCTTGTGTTACCTTTCTTCATCCTCCCCATGTGGGGGTAAACCCCAGGGGGTTGAGACCTAACGCCTTATGGCAAATGGATGTTACTCATTTGACAGAATTTGGTAAGTTAAAATATTTGCATGTGTCTGTGGACACCTTTTCTGGTGTCATTCATGCCACACCTTTGGCAGGAGAAAAGGTGTCTCACGTTAAAATACACTGCTTGGAAGCTTGGGCAGCTTGGGGAAAGCCCCTTAGACTTAAGACAGATAATGGCCCTGCTTATACTTCCCAGGGTTTTCGTGCCTTTTGTGCACAACTGCAAGTTGCCCACACTACCGGGTTGCCTTATAATCCTCAAGGACAAGGTATAGTGGAAAGAGCCAATAGAAGCATAAAAGAAATGCTTCAAAAACAAAAAGGGGGAATTGCTGAGTCAGCGTCCCCCAGGGAAAGACTTTCCCTTGCGCTCTTTACCCTCAATTTTTTAATTTTAAATGATAAAGACCAGTCTGCAGCAGACCGGCATGTGACAAGAGACTCTACAGACAATAAAGACATGGTTATGTGGAAGGATGTCATTGATAACAAATGGTATGGACCGGATCCGGCTATTACGAGATCCAGGGGAGCTGTTTGTGTTTTTCCACAGGATCAAGAAACACCACATTGGGTCCCAACTCGGCTAACAAGATTGGTCAAGGAAACTCAGGACGAAAAACAGGATGATCAAGAAGGCGTTGAGCGTGATAATATTATTGATGGTCAAGACCTATCACAGTCAAGGAGAGCTACGATGGGGGATCCTATCGGTGTTCCCGAGGCCGATGCCAGTTAGGCATGATGCCCGCCTTTTTGCGGATTGCCATTGTGACTGTCAATTCCACGCAAATGGATCCCGGATTTGTGGAGGGGCTCCAGTCCTGGATTTCCTCCGCTGTTTCCTGGTTCAAGGAATGGGTGGGGGTGGGGTTTATTTTTAGCTTGCTGCTTGGGCGGATGCGTGGTCTGCCTATGGTTGGTCTGTCGCCTTCGAGCCCAAACCAGTAGGGACAAAGTTGTTATTTCGCAAGCACTAGCCGCTTTGGAGAGTGGATCCTCACCCCAGATCTGGCTTTCAGCCCTTAGAGGCCATTAAGCCTCACAAGCTTGCATAGCCTTTGCACCCCGAGGGATCAAGGGATCTCATTGCACCGGGACAGGTATGCAACTTGCAATTTGGGACAGGGTGCGAGGCAAGTGCACTGCACTTGAGGAGGACCACCTCCTCAAGAAGAGCATGTTGGGCTGCAAGTGGGTTGATGCCCAAGATCCCACCTCTGCAAAAAAGGCATCGGACGGGCCTGGTCATCACTGGGGAAGGCGCCCCTCAGGCGAAGGCCAGTGCAAGGTCCTCTCATTAATGTTTTAGACAGAGGCCCAACCTCTACTCTTACCTGTTGCCAAAAAACAAAAAGGGGGAACTGTGGGGAGCCAGGGCGAACGCAATTAGACGCCGCCCGCTCCCTTGTTGCTTTGAGGTAAACAATTCCATATTAGGCAGTGCTTGGCGGGACGGTGGGTCCTGGGCTTTGCGCATGCCCGAGACACGTAAAGTCCCCAGCCAATCCCGTGGCACTTGGTGACGGTGAAAGGCGGACGACCAATGATAGAACGACACGTGTCCCTATTCCCTATATAAGCAGCCATGTTTTTTGTGCACGCTCTCTTGCGCTCAAGCTCTCCCTTCAACTAAAAGGCTCTCCAATAAAGTGTGATCTGAGAAGACTCCTGGTGTGGTGGTCGTTCTTCCTCGCTGGCCGAGAAGGCATTCGCCGCAAACCCGGCTCCCCAGTGGTGTTTGTCTTGGGGATCCCTCGCTTTTTCCTGTTCTTTGTTTTCTTGAATGTTTCATGTCTGTCCAGAGGATACTGCTGGTGTTCTTGTGGCAGTTTCTTGCCCACAGTTCTCTCATTGATTCTTATTGTTTCAGACATCTGAGCAATGGGATGGGAAAGTTGGGCTGGCCACGTTGCCAGGCTGTAGGAAATCCTCTATTCTCTCACTCACCGACTAGGACATCATTTCCTACTCTACCTCAAAGTCACCTGGAGTCTCTTGCTTACCACTCAGCCACCTCTACCTTCCTCAACTGCTGGTAGTGGTGTCAACCAACAGAGGGAATCCAGGTGTAACTGGGAAGCATGGAATGTGGGCGTGGCCACTATTCTTGTATCCTATTGGTCAAAAAGAACCATGAAAGAATGGGGGTGTGCCTGGAATCCTGGGATGCAGACAGAATGGACAGAGTCAAGATGACAGCAGCCCATTTACCAGGAAAGTCTGTCCAATCCAGTTGGGGACAAGAGGGAGACCTGCTTTAGCCAGATGCCTGCACAGATTGTTGTGTATGTCTGTTTGTTGCCAATCCTGGACCTTGAACTCAGGATCTGGGCCCAGTCCGTGAGCTATTCTTGCTCAAGATTAGCCCTCCAAGCCACACAGCTCTACTTTTGCT
Source organism: Dipodomys spectabilis (assembly GCF_019054845.1). NCBI lineage: Eukaryota > Metazoa > Chordata > Mammalia > Rodentia > Heteromyidae > Dipodomys > Dipodomys spectabilis. Next base: position 3,184,474 of record NW_024870955.1, read on the forward strand.
TTGTTGGCATTGAGGTTGGACAGGGGTCTCAAGGACTTCCCTTCTTAGGGTGACTTTGACCATGATCCTCCTATCACAGCCTTTTAAGTATCAAGGAGGACTGGTGAGAGCCACTGGTGCCTGGCTAATCATTGATCAGGATTATGGCTTCCTCAGTAGCCTGCAAGCCTTCAGCAATGCAAGGTGAAGTATCCTTTGGAACCGGATCTCTCAGACCCAGATGGCCATAGTGCAAAGGAAGAAACTGTAAAAATGCCATCCCGCCACTTTTTTTCTGTGCATTTCCCCCCTTGCACAAGGCCTGAAGTTCTAGGATCCCAGGATAGGCTGTATTTCCAGTGGCTGCACCCCAGCCTATGGTGATGGAAGCTGAGGCACAGTTGCCATGACCTGTTCAAGACCCTGTTTGGCAAAAAAAGCAAGAAAAATAAAATAAAATAGCTCCCTGGATTGCAATTCACGCCATTTCTCCTACCTTTGAATTTGAACTTAAGGCCTGGGTAACTCTGAAGCACTGTGGATGAAGGGGAAGCTCACCATGCTTGAAGCCAAGAAAGTAAGGCCTGGTCCCTAGGCCTGAATTCAAGTCCCAGCCCTGGAAACATTCTGTTTATATACATTGTAAAGGTATGATTTGTACTTATGTATAAATGTTCAGTCCATGTCCTGTTTGTTGTGGTTGTTTATTGTATTTTTGTTTTATTCATTTATTTTCCATTTTTTCATTGTGAAAATATTGTACAGAGGGGTTACATGGGCAAGATAATGAGTACATTTCTTATGAAGCATTGTAGCCTCCTCCTTTGTTTCCCCTTCCCATCCCTTCCCATCCTCCCCTCCGCCCCCACCCAATCCTCCCCACTCCCCCCTGAAGCCCCACACCAAAGTTGTAAAGTTCATTTTTGACATAAAGACTTGTACATCTCATTGTTGCAATGGGTCCACCTGTATCCCTATTTAAATGAATTGTTTTTCCCCTTCCCCTCCACAAATTATACCGACATCAAATACAGTGAAAGCAGGGGTTATACTGTGGGAGAGGGTCATTCAAAGCAACAAAGAAATAATCTCATAAATGTGTTAGAAACAATCACAAGAAAGAAAAAATCATTTGAGCACATATCTTAGGGTTCATTTCCCTAACATCACCTTATCTGACCTTTTCTGCTTGACTCAGATAGATACTAGATATTGCAAATAAGAGAAACCATGGGACCTATGTTTCTTTGGGCCTGGCTTACTTCACTTAATATAATTTTTTCCAAGTCTTTCCATTTGCTAATAAATGGGGCATTGTCATTCTTTCTGATGGAGGCATAGAATTTCATTGTGTATATATACCACATTTTCTTGATCCATTCATCTACGGAGGGGCATCTGGGCGGTTGCATATCTTAGTTATAGTAAATAATGCTGAAATAAACATAGTTGTGCTGGTAGCTTTAATGTGGTCTTGTTTGTAAACATTTGGGTAAATGCCCAAAAATGAGATTGATGGGTCATAGGAGCGCTCTATGTGGAGTCTTTTCAGGAACCTCCATACTACTTTCCAAAGTAGTTGAACAAGTTTACATTCCCACCAACAATGCAGTAAGGTTCCCTTCTGTCCACATCCCTTCCAGCATCTGTTGTTATTAGCGTTCTTGATTATAGCCATTCTAACTGGGTGAGGTGGTATCTCAATGTTGTTTTGATTTGCATTTCTTCTATGGCTAGGGAGGTTGAGCATTTCTTCATGTGTCTATTGGCCATCCTTCTTTCTTCTTCAGAGAAATTTCTCTTTAAGTCTTTTGCTCACTTATTTATTGGGCAATTGTTTCTTTGAGGATTTGTTGTTGGGGGATTTAATTTTTTGAGTTCCAAGTGTATTTTAGATATGAGATTTTTTTATTAACTGTGATGACACACATTCCATTTATGATATTGATGACAACCCACCACATAGTATCTAGATTTGCAGATGTGTTCTCCATCATGTGTGACACCCAAGACTCTCAGAGAAAAGGGAAACAGGTATCACACTCAGCTTCTTACTCCATGATCCAATTGTTGGCAGTGCTGGGATCTGATCTCAGGGCCTGGCAGACCCAATTCAGACCATGAATGGGTGTGTCAACACGGCAACCTCTAGCCAATGAAGCTGCCAAGGCATTTCCAGACCCTGAGATTAAGCCACAGGAGTGGACAAAATAGCCATACATGGATAGACAGGTGGTTGAACACCAATAAATATATATTTGTACAGAGTGCCAGAGACATCTACTTAGGATTCAATGACATCAACTAAGTTCCTACTAACTCTTAGGTCTTTATTATGCCACCATTAAAGGAATAGTATTCTTTTCATGCTTAATAAACCATTCATTAAGAAGAATCATTGTCCTCAGATCATTGCATCTAATTTTGGACTAGACCAAAACACGCAGAAACTTTTCATTCAATCATGAGTTTCTTAATATTTCATTGTTATTCCCATGCATAGGAACAAGTATCTTGGGATCTCCCACCATTGGTAGGTGTCAAGGCCAGGATTCAAGCTCAGGGCCTATGTTGCTGCATGGGCCTATGGCTTCCCTGATAACCCATTAGCCTTCATCAATGCAAGGTGAAATACCCTTTGCACCTGTGTAATTCAGACCCAGGGTGGTCACTGTGCAAAAGAAAATATAAAAAATACATCCTGCGACATTTTTTCTGTCATTTTTCTGTCATTTTTTCCTGTCATTTTTCTGACATTTTTTCCTGCAAAGTTTCAGAGCCTAGGATCCCAGGATCGGCTACAGGCCCATGGGAGCTGACAATTCTGAGGTGATCGAAGCTGAGGCATAGTTGTCATGAATTGAGTCAATTCCCATGCTTGGCAATATTAATAATAATAAAAAATAATAACAACACACCCTGGCTCAGAATTCTGACCATTTTTCTGCCATCTCTGAGATTCCAACTCAGGTCAGGGTAACTTTGTTGCACTCTGGGGGAAGGTGAAGCTCACCATCCTTGAAACTACAAGGTCAGGCCTAGTCCCAGGGCCTGAACTGAAGCCCCAGCACTGGCAAAAATCATATGCTCACCTATTTTACACATAGGATCTCTCTTTACATAGAGATGTGGAATGCATCATGCATTCAGTGTAGTTATTCTTTTTATTGTGTGTCTTAGTCATGGATGTATTTTGTATTTTATTACATATGATGAAAGCTATAACTGTGCTGACATGGATGGCAACTGATTCCCATGAATATAGAGTTGCCTATATAGCATTCTGCATCCTAGCTGAGACCCAGGACTTTCACAGAACAGTGAAACAGTTGCAAGGATTGGCTTCTCACATCAGAATTCATCTTTTGGCAGTGCTGGGATCTGACATGGAGACTGGCAGGCCCAATAGGCGAATGGGTCCAGGTAAGCACACCAGCATGTGAGCCACTAAGGAGCTAGGTCGTTCCCAGGACCTGAGATTGAGCCCCGCAGTGGGAGGGATAGTAGGGAGCACAATAGTCATCCATGCAAAATCTGAAGGTAGTATGTAAATAAGTACATATTTGTATAGAGTAGGAGAGATGGCGACCAGTGATGGAATCCAATCTACCTTGTGACTAACGATTCTTGGATCTTCCCCAATGCCTCCATTTCATGACTGTGATGATTATGACCATGTTTCATCAACTCTTCATTAAAAAATAATCGATACCCCATGAGTCTTGCCTATCATTTCCTACTCGCATCAAGCAGGAACTACTCATTCATAGATGAGACCCATCGAATTCCATGACTCTTCCTAGGTTTGGAAATGAGTATCTCAGGATCTCATTCCATTCCCTCAATGTATGGGTGCTGACCGGGAATCGAACTTGGGGCCTACGTTGCTGGGTTGGCCTCTGGCTCTTCTGATAGCCAACAGGCCATCAGCCACACCAGGACACCTTCACTCTGCAGGCCACCTTGTTTGGACCCAGCATGGTCAGCATGCAAAGGAAAATAAATGTAAAAGTGCCAGGTGGAACTTCCCACTGTTTTTACTCCCTCTAGAGGCTCTTTTTTTCCCATCAAGCCCGGGATCCTAGGGTCCGATGTCTGTGGGTCCAGAGGCTGCAGCCTAGGATGATCGGAGCTGAGACAGAGTTGCCATGACTTGAGTTCAAGTCCCGGGTCTGGCAAAAAAAAAAATTAAAAAGTTATGAATGAAGCACTCTAGCTAAGAACTCACAGTGTTATACTGCTAGAGCTGGTATTTGAACTCAGGTCTGGGGAACTCCATTGCACTGTGGGAGAAGGGGAAGCTCACCATCCTTGAAGACTAGAATGTCAGCCCTGGTCCAGGGCTTGATTTGAAGCCCAAGCCCTGGACAAAATAACAAGCCCACCTCATTAACACATAGGATCTCTATTTACATACAGGTGTGGTATGCATCTTGCATTCAATGTAGTTATCTTTTTTTATTTTGAGTGTTATTCATGGATGTATTGTGTATTTTATTGAGTATGGTGACAGGTATATCTGTGCTGACATGGATGACAATTATTCCCATGGCTATAGAGTTGCCTATATAGCATTCTCCATCCTCGCTGAGGCCCAGGACTTTCACAGGACAGGAAAACAGGTGGATCGATGTGCTTCTCACATCAGGGTGAAGCTTTTGGCAGTGCTGGGATTTGACCTCAGGGTCTAGCAGGCCCAATTGGTGAATGGGTCAATTGGAGCACACCAGCCTGTGAGCCACTATGGAGCTAGGATGTACCCAGGTCCTGAGACTGAGCACTGGAAGAGGGGATCAATATAGTCATGAATTCATAATTTAAATAAGGATCTATATTATCATACATGGATGGGTGACATCTTGCATTCAGTGTACTCGTTCTCTTTATTTTGTGTCTTATTCATGGATGCAATGTGTATTTTATTGATTATGATGACAGATATAACTGTGCTGACATGGATGGCAACCCATTCCTTTGGGTATAGGGTTGCCTATGTAGTAATCTCCATCCTCCCTGAGACCCAAGTCTTTCTCAGGACAGGAAAACAGATGGATCGATGGGCTTCTCACATCAGGTTAATCTTTTGGCAGTGCTGGGATTCAAACCCAGGGCCTAGCAGGCCCAATTGTTGAATGGGTAAAAGTGAGCACACTAGCCTGTGAGCCACTAAGGAGGTAGGCCAGTCCCAGGACCTGAGATACAACCCTAGGAGGAGGGGATTGGGAGGGGTGGGAAATAGTCATGCATTTATAAGTGCAAGTTAGTATGCAAATAAGTACATATTTTTATAGTGTAGGAGAGATGGCGACCTATGATGAAATCTACCTTGTGACTACCAATTCTTGGATCTTCCCTGATACCTCCATTTCATGACTGTGATGATTATGGTCACGCTTCATCAATTTTTCATTAAAAATAATCGATACCCCATGAGTCTTGCCTATCATTTCCTACTCACATCAAGCAGGAACTACTCATTCAAGGATGAGATTGATTGCATTCCACAACTCTTCCTAGGTCCGGAAACGAATGTCTCAGGATTTCCGGCCATTCTCTCATAGTAACAGGGCTGACTGGGATTCGTCCTCGGGGCCTCCATTGTCTGGTTAGCCTGTGGCTCCCCTGAAAACCAGCAGGCCTTCAGCCATGCCAGGTCAACTTCACTCTGCAGGCAGCCATGTTCTGACCCAGAATGGTCACCATGCAAAGGAAAATAAACATAAGAGCACCAGGTGGAACTTCCCGCTGCTTTATTTCCCCTCCCGGCTTCTTTTTTTCCCCAGAAAGCCCCAGGGTCCTAGGGTCCGAGGACGGGCTGTGGATCCAGAGGCTGCACCCTAGGATGATCAGAGCTGAGGCAGAGTTGCCAAGACTTGAGTTCAAGCCCCGGGTCTAGTAAAAAAAAAAAATTAAAAAACTATGAACGAAGAACCCTAGCTCAGAATTTGTTCCATTTTACTGTGAGAGCTGGGATTTGAACTCAGGTTTGGGTAACTCTGTTGCATTGTGGGGGAAGGTTAAGCTCTCCGTCTTTGAAGAATAAAAGGTCAGGCCTGGTCCTGGACCTGATTTGAAGCCCCAGCACTAGACAAACCCACCTCATTTAAACATAGGATCTCTATTTACGTACAGGTGTGGTATGCACCTTGTTTTCAGTGTAGTTAATCTTTTTATTTTGTGTTTTATTCATCTATGTATTGTGTATTTTATTGAGTATAGGATGACATATATAACTGTGCTCACATGGATGACAACCTATTCCCCTGGGTATAGAGTTGCCTATGCTTTCTAGATCCTAGCTGTGACCCAGGACTTGCATAGGACAGGAAAACATCTGCAAGGTTTGGCATCTCACATCAGGATGAACCTTTTGGCAATGCTGGAAGTTGAACTCAGGGCCTAGCAGAACCAACTGCCAAATGGGTCCACAAGAGCACACCAGCCTGTGAGCCACTAAGGAGCTAGAGCATATCCAGGACCTGAGATGTAGCCCCGGGGTGGGGGTGGAGCACCATATTCATTCCATTCATAAGCTGAAATTAGTATTCTAATAAAGGCCTGTTTGTATAGCGTAGGAGATGTGGCGAGCTGTGATGGAATCCTATCTTCCATGTGACTACCGATTCTTGGATTTTTCCCAATGCTTCAATTTCCTGAATGTAATTATTGTCACACTTCATGCAGTCTTTTTTTTTGGGGGGGGGGGGGGTCCGGTAGTGGGGCTTGAACTCTGGGCCTGGGCGCTGTCCCTCAGCTCTTCAGCTCAAGGCTAGCACTCTACCACTTGAGCCACAGCGCCACTTCCGGCTTTTTTTTTCTTTTTTTTTGCTTATGTGGTGCTGAGGAATCAAACCCAGGGCCTCGAGCATGCAAGGCAAGCGCTCTACCACTGAGCCACCTTCCCAGCCCCACTTCATGCAGTCTTAATTAAGATCTTGCCTATCATTTCCTATGAGAATCATGCATGAACTTCTCAACTCTTCCCTAGACCTGAAATCAAGCACCAGTACTGAAAAATATAACATTTATAGACATTTTAAATATTTGAGTTATATCTCTATATTCTTTTTAAATCGTGTTTGTTGGAGTGATTCATTATATTTTATTATTGATTGATTGATTGATTTAGCATTTATATTATGGACTGTGAGTACACCTATAATATTTATTACATTTGTCCCAATCTATTCCATAGCATATAGCTTTGCAGACATAATATGTACATCATACCTGACACCCAGCACTTGCACAAAAAAGGAAAACAGGTGTCACACATGGAATCTTACACCAGGAAGAAACTTTTGGCAATAATGGGACCTTGACTGAGGGACTAGGAGGCCCAATTCATGAAGGGGTGAGTGTCAGCACAGCAGCATCTAGCCCATGCAGGTGCCAAGTGGATCTCAAGACCTGGGATCAAGTTCCAGGTTTGGCCAAAATAGCAAAAATATTCTATGCAGATAATGGTATACAAATAAATACAAATTTAGATATTTACATATGGCCAGAAATGTCTATTTAGTGTTCAATGACACATACTACGCTCCTACGGATTCTCAGGTCTTTAGTGAGGACTCCATTTAATCAATAGTATTCTTTTAGTGCATAATAAACTATGAATTAAAATCAGTCCATGTCCTGTTATTATTGGGTCTAATATTCTGCTAGACTGATTGATGAACTACTCATCCAACCATGACATTGTTCACATTCCTCTGGTGCTCCTATGGATAGGCAATAGTTTCTTAGGCTCCCCAGCCCTTTGTAAGTGGCGTGACCTGGAACTAACTCACGACCTAGGTGTCCAGGTTGGCCTATGGCTTTGCTGCCAGCCTGCCAGCCTTCAGCAGTGCCAGGTAACCTACAGGTTGCAGCCGTGTCATTTGGAACCTGGATGGTCACCATGCAAGGAAGGAAAACCAAGAAACCGCCAACCATCCACAGATTGCCGTTTTTTTCGGTGCTATTTTCATTTTGTTTTCCTGTCAGCCCCCGAGGCGTACCATTCCATGATCCGCTGTGGGTCCAGAAGCTGCACCTTCCCAGCCTAGGGTGATGGAATCTCAGGCAGTGTTGCCACAACCTCAGTTCAAGCCCCGTGATTGGCAATCAATCAATCAATAAAATTTTAAAATATTAAAAATAGCTGGGGGCCAGTGTCTCACACCTGTAATTCTAGCTACTCGTGAGGCTGAGGATTGTGGTTCAAATCCAACCCAGGCTGTAAAACCCATGAGATTCTTATCTCCAATAAAGCACTAGAAAACCAGAAGTGGTGCTGTGGCTCAAGCGGTAGTGCACTCGCTTTGAGCTGAAGAGCCCTGGGTCAGCGCCCAAGGCCAGAGCTCAAGCCCCACGAAAAAAAAATTGTAAAAATACTAATGAAGCTCACCAGCTTGGCATTCATACCTTTTATTTTTCCTGTAAGGCCTGGGATTTGAACTCAGAGTCTGGGTAAATCTATTGCCCCGTGGGGGATGGGGAAACTCACCATCTTTGAAGACAAGCAATTCAGGCCTGTTCCCTAGGCCTGAATTCAATCCCCAGTCCTGTTAAAGTAATGATTAGTATCTACATACTTATGTTTACCGCATATTATTTTACTATGTATTTATTTTATTTTTTGCACTATTCATTCATTCATTATTTATGTTGACTATTATTACATTTATAACATGTATTAAATTGATTACATCTTATGGGAACTATACAGATTAGCATATGTATTATATATCTTACTTCAGACCCAGGACATTCACAGAAATTCTATAGTAGATGATCCCATGCTTAGAAAAACAGAAAGAATCCATCAACCAAAGTCAAATTCATCCCTAGACACCCCAATGGCTCACATCTATAATCCCAGCTACTCAAGAGGTGAGAACTGGAAGATGAAGTTTCAAAGCCAAGTCAGGCAGAAAAGCCTGAGAGATGACATCTCCAATTAACTGGCAAAAAGCCAGGCTACAGGTATGGCTGAATTGGTAGAAAATCAGCTATGAACAATCAAGCCAAGAAAGAGCAAGCTCAATTCAAGTGCAGAGGGAGGGGAGTAGGGGAAGAAAGCAGAGAGAAATCCTCCAAAAACAGAGAACAAAACAACAGTACACACATCCCACCTAATTTATGGTACCAACAAACTGAAAATAAAAAATCAAGCTTGTGCAGTTATATAACTTTACATGAGCACATATGCTTTTAGGTACACTTCAAAGCTATGTTTTAATAATATATATGTAGATATATTAAAATGTATGTATATATATATATATATATATATCTTTAAATAAACTAAGAAAGCAGCCAATGAATAAATACTTCTGAATTAGTGCCTTACCCATGCCATTATAAATTATTTCTATTAAAAGTGTATTCCAAGTTTCTTTCCTCAGAATCAATCTTTAAGAAGTTTGTTCATGCACCAGGCAACAGTGGCTCATGGCTATAATCCTAGCTACTTAGGAGGCTGAGATATGAGGATGGTGGTTCAAAGCCAGCCTGGGCAGGAAAGTCCGTGAGACCCTTATCTCCAATAAACCGAAAACGGCACTGTGGCTCAAGCGGTAGAGCACTTGCCATGAGTTGAAGAGCTGAAGGTGGGCAGCCAAGCTCAGAGTACATGCCCCACCACTGACAAAGAAAAAAAGAAGAAAGAAGTTTGTTCATACAGATCATAAAATTCTAACCTTCTGAGCTTGAGGAAACTTGCCTTCCTTTTCTTCCAGGGTCTTATGCTCTTTAGGCAAGTACTCCACTACTGAGCTACATCCCAGTCCCAATGTTTTTGTTTTTCATTTTACAATTCACTTTATTCCCAAAATGCTTACAAGTACCTACTGTCCTCACAGAAGTGAGTTTTTATTCAGAAACCCAACCTTTTGTGGTATGAGAACTCAACTAGTGTATTTTGTGGTAGGCATGGAGGAAAACTCACACGATGCAATTGCAGAGAGTTTATAGTTATAGAAATAACTCTAAATAGAAATAACATCAACTGTCCCTCTAGGGAGGAATGATGTACTCATTTTCATTCTCACTCTTCATGGCAAATGGAAACATCAATGTGCTATGCTGAAATATAAGTGTTTAAACCCCTTTTTGAAAAACTCTCATGTTATAAAATCAAAATGTATGAAACAAAGGTGAACTTTAAAGTGAACTTTAAAAAATATGAAAAAAGCTAATAAAGCTCAATGGCTTGGAATGTGTGCTATTTTTCGTATGCAAGGCCTGGGATTTGAACTCGGGGTCTGGGTAACTCTGTTGCACTCTGGGGGAAGGGGAAGCTCTCTATGCTTGAAGATCAGAAAGTCAGGCCTCTTCCCCAGGCCTGAATTCAGGCCCCAACCCTGGAAAACATAGTCCTTAAATGTATTTTAAAGATAGGATTGAACTTCTAGACAGGTGCTCAGTCTATATCACGTTTGGTGTGGTTATTCATTGTACTTTTTGTTTCATTCATTTATTTACAGTTTATTTTATTGATTGTGATGACACCTAACCATGTATTACATTATTTACACCCTATCACATAGCATTTAGATTTGTAGACTTGTTCTCCATCATGCCTGACACCCACACTCTCACAGAAAAGGAAAACAGGTGTCATACTTGGCTTCTTACTCCAGGAGGAAATTTTTGGCAGGCTTTGAGATCAAGGCCCAGGCGTGGCCAAAATAGCCCTACATGGATAGGCAGGTGGTAGTACACCAATAAATACATATTAGTACAGAGTGCCAGAGCCGTGTATCTAGTATTCAATGACATCTGCTACGTTACTACCAAGTCTTAGGTAGTTATTATGCCTCCATTGAAGGAATATTATTCTTTTCATGCCTAATTAACCATTCATTAAGTTCAATCAGCTTCCTAGGATTATTGCGTCTAATTTGAGTCTAGACCGCTGCACGAACTATTCAATCATGAGTTGGATACCATTCCATCGGAATTTCTATGCACAAGCAGGAGTCTCTTGGGATCTCCTGCCAATGGTAGGTGTCAGGACCAGGATTTGAACTCAGGGACTGTGTTGCGGGGTTGGTCTATGGCTTTCCTGACAGTCTGCCAGTCTTCAGCAATGACAGGTCACCTGTGCATGGCATCCATGTCATTCAGACCTAGGATGGTCACCATGCAAGGAATCAAAGACTAGAAACTGCCTACCATGTGTGGCTTGGTGCTTGTTTTAGTGTCATTTTCATTTTGTTTTCCTGTCAGACATTGGGTCTTAAGATTCCAAGTTCAGCTTTGGTTCTGGAGGCTGCAACCCAGGCTAGTGTGATGGAAGCTGAGACAGAGCTGTCACGATCTGAGTTCAAGCCATGTGCATTGCCAAAAACAAACAAAAAAATTAAATTAAAACAATTACAACAATTAAAAAATTAAAACAATTTAGAAATTAAAAAAAACAATTATTTATCTCCCTGTTTTGCAATTCATGCCATTTTTTCTGCCAGGCCTGGGATTTGAACTCAAGATCTGGGTAAATAGTAGCACTGTCATGCTAGAGGAAAGCACATCATATTTGAAGCCAAAAAAGTCAGTCCTGTTCCCTAGGCCTGAATTCAAGCCTCAGTCCTGCAAAACATACTTCTTGTATACATTTTATTTACATTTTAAAGACAGGATTTATACTTCCATATAGTCAGACAATATCATGTTTGGTATGGTTATTCATTTCATTTCTTGTTTTATTCATTTATTTACCATTTATTTTATTGACTCTTTTGACCCCTATCCCGTTTATTACATTGTTTACTTCCTATCACATAGCATCTAGATTTGTAGATGTGTTCACTATCATGCCTAAAACCCAGGACTCTCTCAGAAAAGGAAAGCATGTGTCACACTCGGCTTCTTACTCCAAGATTAAATTTTTGGCAGTGCTGGGATCCGAACTTGGGGCCTAGCAGGCCCAATTCATGAATGGGTAAGGGTGAGCACGGCAGCCTCTAGCCAATGAAGCTGTGAGGTGGTTCCCAGGCACTGAGATGGAGCCCCAGGTTTGGCCAAAACAGTGATACATAGATTGGCAGATGGTGTTAAACAATTAACACATATTGGTAAAGAGTGCCAGAGCCATCTATCTGACTGAATGACGCCTACTACATTCCTACCAACTCTTAGGTATTTATTATATTGTCTTTGAAGTAATATTATTCTTTCCATCCTTAATAAACTATCAATTAAAATCAGTCAGCATCCTAGGATTATTACATCCACTTTTAGACTCGACTGATGCATGAAGGACTCTTTCAATCAGTATTCCTATGCATAGGAACAAGTCTCTTGTGATGTCCTGCCATTGGTAGGTGTCAGGACTTAGATTTTTAATCCAGGGCCTATGTTGACAGGTTGGCTTATGGCTTCCCTGGTGGCCCACCAGCCTTCAGGAATAGCAGTATAGCAGTTCAGCTCCACTTTGCAGCCATGTCATTCAGACTCAGGATGGTCACCCTGCAAAGAAAAAAATAACGTAAAACCCCCAGTCCCCTGCAGCTCGCCTCTTTTTGTGGTGTCCCACTTTTTTCTTCCTGCAAGCTCTGGGCCTAGGATCCCAGGATCGACTATGGGTGAGAGGCTGCAGCCCAGTCTAAGGCAATTGAAGCTGAGGTAGAGTTGCCACGACCTGAGTTCAATCTCCATGGTTGGCAAAAAAAAAAAAAAAAGAATAAATAAATAAATAATTTATTTAACTAAATTGAAAAAAATCCCCCTGGTTTGGAATTTCTGCCAGTTTTCTTTCCTAACCTGGGATTTGAACTCAGGATCTTGGTAAATCTGTAGCAATGTGAGGGAAGGTGCAGAGTTTCTACTACTTGAGTTCAAATCCTGTGCCAATCCAAAAATAAAAAACAAAAATTAAGTCACTGACCTCAGCTTGGGGTGGGGGCATAGCTGTGGAGGTGGGAGGGAAGGGATGGCAAGGGGAAAACAAAGGAGGAGGCAGCAATGCTCAATAGTAAATGTACTCATTACTTTGCTCATGTAACTGTAACCCCTCTATACAACATTTTTACAACAAAAATTGTACAAAAAAGGAAAGAATTTAGAGCTCAGAGAAGCACTTTGCAGGTAAGGGAAGGATGTCTGAATAGATATACAAAATTATACACTGCTGATTTTAAAATGTTCAGTATGGAACTGAATAAACATAACTGCTTCCATTAAAAATAATTAAGTCACTGTCTTGGAACTGGGGCTAGTATTTCTGCCACTGCTGGGATTAGATCTCACCATCCAGCTAACTCTTGTGCATCGTAGGTGAAGGGGAAGCTCACTGTCCTTGAGGAAAAGAAATTCAGGTTAGAGTTCCCAGTGGCTGAATTAAGTCCATATAATGGAAAATAATATTTATGTACATGTGTAATATATGTTACGTATTATATGTGTATGTTTAATACAAGCTATGTTTTTTTATTATTGATTTTGTATTTCTGTATTTCTATATTTTATTCATTTACTTATTTTTATTGATTTGTATTATTATACACATAATATTTATTACATTTTGCATATCTATTATAGAATTATACACAATAATTTAGGACATTGACTCATTTCTCTTTTCTTTTTTTTTTTTTAAATTTTATTTTATTTTATTTGAGAACATACTGTACAGAGGGGTTACAATTACATGGGCAGGATAATGCATACATTTCTTACCAAGCATTGCAGCCTCCTCCTTTGTTTACCCTTCACCTCCCTTCCCAGCCTCCCCCCTCCCCCCCAACCAATCATACCCCCCCTCCCCCACCTCCGACATTGTAAAGCTGGTTTTGACATGACATTTTGTACTTCTCATTGTTGCAACAGGTCCACCTGAATCCTTAAACGACTTGTTTGTCCCCATCTCCTCCACATGTTATACTGACATCAAATATAGTGAAAGCAGGGGTTACACTGTGGGGGAGGGACATACAAAGCAACCAAGAAATAATCTTATAAATGCGTTAGAAACACATGCATGAAAGAAACAAAAACATTAAAATACATATTTGAGGGTTCGTTTTCCTAACATCACATTCTCTGACTTTTTCCGCTTGACTCATACCTATACTAGATATTGCAAATAAGGGAAACCATGGGACCTATGTTTCTTTGGGTTTGGCTTACTTCACTTAATATAATTTTTTCCAAGCCTTTCCATTTCCTAACAAATGGGGCAATGTCATTCTTTCTGATGGAGGCATAGAATTCCATTGTGTATATATACCACATTTTCTTGATCCATTCATCTACTGAGGGGCATCTGGGTTGGTTCCATATCTTAGCTATGGTAAATAATGCTGCAATAAACATAGTTGTGCTGGTAGCTTTAGTGTGGTCTTTTTTGTAAACATAAGGGTAAATGCCCAAAAGTGGGATTGCTGGGTCATAGGGGAGTTCTATGTGAAGGCTTTTGAGGAACCTCCATACTGCTTTCCAAAGTGGTTGAACAAGTTTACATTCCCACCAACAATGAAGTAAGGTTCCTTTCTGTCCACATCCCCTCCAGCATCTGTTATTGTTAGAGTTCTTGATTTTTGCTGTTCTAACTGGAGTGAGGTGATATCTCAATGTTGTTTTGATTTGCATTTCTTTTATGGCTAGGGATGTTGAACATTTCTTCATGTGTCTATTGGCCATCCTTCTTTCTTCTTCAGAGAAGCTTCTCTTTAAGTCTTTCGCCCACTTACTTATTGGGCAGTTGTTTCTTTGAGGATTTGTTGTTGGGTGGTTTAATTTTTTGAGTTCCAAGTATATTTTAGATATGAGACCCTTGTCCGTTGTATGGCTAGTAAAGATCTTCTCCCAGTCCGTGGGCTTTCTATTGATCTTGCTAGCTATGTCATTTGCCCTGCAGAAGCTCTGCAACCTTATACAATCCCATTTGTCCAACCTTTCTTTGATTTGTTGTGTTTCCGGGTCTCTATTCAGAAAATTTCGGCCTGAGCCAAGGAGACCCAGGGTTTCTCCTATTCCATCCTGTAATGTTTTCAGAGTGAATTGACTCATTTTTCATTAATACTTTATTAACTGTTGAAACATGATACATAATTAAATGGAGGCATTTGTCACAGTCTTTACATGTTTAGAGTCTCTCCCAAATATGAGCTTTGTCTTGTTTATCTTTAACACCTTCCTATAGGGATTTCTTTAGATGATTTATACTTAGAAGCCTTTCCTTGAGGATAGGCAAGTTGAGGGATAATATTGTAAGGGTGAGACTGGGAATGTGGCTTAGTGGTACAGAGCTCGCTCAGCATGCATGAATGCCAGGGTTTGAATCCTCAGTGCCACATACTCAGAAAAAGCCAGAAGCTGTGGTGTGCTCAAGTGGTAGAACACTAGCCTTCAGAAAAAGAAGCATGGAGACAGTACCCAGGCCCTAAGTTCAAGCCCCAGCACTGGCAAAAACAATAGGCCAGATGCCAGTGGCTCACACCTGGAACCCTATCTTCTCAGGAGGCTGAGATCTGAAGACCACAGTTCAAAGACAGCCTAGACAAGGAAAGCTTGGTACACTCTTATCACCAATGAACCAGCAAAAGACTCCATGTGGTGCTGTGGCTCAAGTGGTAGAGTGTTCGCCTTGAGATGAAGGGCGTAGGAACAGTGCCCAGGCTTGAGTTGGAGACACAAAATGGGAAAAACGTGAGGGTTAATCAAAGTACTTTTCCTATTTGCTAATTAGGAGAACATTCTCTAGAAAATGATCGCTGACGCTGATGTACACCAGAATTGGAGTCAGAGCTCAAGGTTCAAGTTTAGCAGATCCATATGCCCAGCCTCTCAGACTCTAGTATTATAACCTTGTGTCCTACAGAGTTCTGAAAGGTCCATTGTTGAAAGGCTTAATATGCTCCCCAAGCCCTTTGTGATAAGCAGTTGACTTGTATTGTCAATGTCATTACACTTGTGACCTAGCAGAGCACCAGTAGCTAAGGCCTATCACCCTTGCTCAGGGGGCTGAGGTCTGAGGTTCACAGGGTGATGCCAGCCAGGGCAGGAAAGTCTATGACGCTCTGACGTCCACTTCTGAAAGGGCAGCTGTTCAAAAACTTCCTGGGTTTCCCTTGGTGATGAGAAGTTACTTGTATTTGAGTTGAACTCAAGGCTTGGACACTGTCTCTAGCACTCTACTACTTGAGCCACAGCACCAATTCTGGGTTTTTCTGTGCATGTGCTACAGAGGAGGGAGCAAACCCTCTGTAGGGCTTCTTGCATGGCAGGGAAAAGCACTGTCTCACTAATCCACATTCCCAGCCCTCTCATCTTTTTCATAATGGTAGTTTCTACATAAGTATGCTACCATTTTACATCCCCCAAGTTTAATTTTCTGAATACCCGTTATTTCAAAAACCCTGATCTTCTCTTCCTCTGCCTGATTTGTGACTGTTCCTGCGTTGGCCTCATAATAATATGTAAATAAAGGCAGCTGAGATATTAAGTTTGCATCATATAAGGACACAGGCCTGGAACTCTGGTAGAGAAAAACCATGGGTCTGAAAAGAAGAGAACGATGCAGTATGTGCAGCAAGCCTATCTGAAAAATAAATCTGTACATAAAAGGAGAAGCATTACATACAATCTGTTTGCACTCAGGGAGGTAATATACACACATAAGTAAGTAGGACACTGATACATAAACTTGGCCTTCTCTTTTTGAATTTTTTTGGTGGCCATATCAGGACTTAAACTCAGGGCCCTATGTGTTCCTCAGCTGTTTTGCTCAAGGCTGAGACTCTACCACTGCCACAGCTCAACTTCTAGACATCTGGTCCTTAATTGGACATAAGCACCTGCCAGGTTTTCCTGCCTGGTCTGGCTTGTATCTCCTGCTCAGCTTTCTTTCTCAAAGCTGGAGCTCTATCCTCTGGGCCACTGATTCACTTCTGGTTTTCTGGTGGTTTATTGGAAATAAGAGTCTTGCAGACTTTCCTGCTCGGGCTGTCTTTGAGCAGAGATCTCCTGAGGAGACTTCAAGTGGCTTTCCTCAGGGATTCGCAGAGGATCTGCTCCACACAAACCCTGAGTCTAAATCTCGAGAGGTACTAGAGAAAAAAGGAAACATGAAGATGCTTCTAGTATGTTCTAGATACTTCAGGTTGGAGACACAAAACACTCAAAATTATTAGATTATTTTATAGGCAGACAGCATGAGGATCGCTCCAGCTTTTGGTCCTCTCGTGCTGAGACAGTAAATTCACTGCAACTCAATGCTAAGTGACTGAACTGGCATGCCCTGTGGACATTTGCTGCCAAAATCATTTGACACTCATTTCTCACTTTTGGCTTCAAACCTGTGACCAGAGGAGAAGAGGAGGAGAGAAAATCCTTCTCAGAGAAAGCACCTATAAAGAACATTGAGTAGTTTACTTATAAATTCAAGGCATTGGAATGATGCTGTTAAGTAGTCAGATTGTCTAGATTAAATAATGAAGAAGAAAAGAAAGGCAGGTAGCAGTGGCTGCTGACTATAATCCCAGCTCCTCAGGAGGCTGAGATGTAGAGAATCTGAGTTTGATTCCAGCCAGCATAGGAAAGTCCATGACACTGTTATTTGGAAGAGATCACAGAAAACCCAGAAGTGGGGCTGTGGCTCAAGGTTAATGCACTACTCTTGAGCAAATGTAACTCAGGGACAAGGCCTATGCTCATAGTTCAACCTCAGGACCTGCTTCCATGTCTTTGTGTATGTGTGGATGTATTCCTATAGGTGAAACTCTAGAGTAGCTATGATGGAAGGCACCAAGCTAGAAAATTTGTTTTCAATACAATGATTTCATAACACAGAGACTGCTTTCATGACAGTGCATTTCCCTGGGCTCTCCTCACAGTTCCCAGTGCAGCCTGAGGGTTTCTCTGCCTCTCAGGCCTGCTGGAAGAAGTCTCTCTCACTGTCTGTACAGGCAGACAAAAGGCCTCAGTCCTGTACAGCTGTGTAACAAACAATTCCATATGGGTCAATTAGTAAGGATGAGTGTGGATGGGTTCTGAAGGTCAGGCCAAAAAGTCCTCTTTGTACCCCAAGCTATCTCTCTGCCCAGTGCTCCATTTTAACAGGAAGCCTTCATTTGTGCCACCTCCTGTGGCAGGCCAAGTTCTCAGCATTAATCCTGCCTTTGTAAGACTATATTCTGGTGCTTAGATACAGTGCTCAATATAATTCAGGAGTCCTTCTGGCAGACAACTAGGGCACTTAACCTCAAGAAATGTTTCATTGAGGGTGATGATGGGCCTATGATGCCTCTGCTAGGTTTCTGGAAGCTTTGGAAATCCAAGCACATGTCTTATCTCACCATGCTTCCTGTCATCTAGGACTGCTGAAGCACATTAGGTTTTGAAACCTTTGACCTCTCCTAGTTGAGCCCTGGATGGCAAAGTTTTGGGGTTGAGCACAGGACCTGGGTGCTGACCATGAGCTCAGTGCAGGAGCCCAGTGCTTTATCATTTTGTGTCACAGCTTTTACTTCTGGTCTGTGTGTGGGTGTGTGTGTTCGAGCGCGCACACATACAGCAGTCCTGGAGCTTGAACTCAGGACCTGAGCACTGTACCTAATTTCTCTTGAACAAGAATAGCCCTCTCCCACTTGAGCCACAGAGACACTTCATGCTTTTTTCTAGTGATGTGTACCTGAGAAATCAAATCCAGAGTATCATAGATGCAAAGCACTCTACCCCTAGGCACATTCCCAGCCCTCTTCTTCAGGTTTGTTATTTTCTTTCTTTTTTGTTGTTGTTGGTTGGAGCAGTTGAAGTCTGGGCCTGGGTGCTGTGCCTCAAGTCTTGTGCTCTACCACTTGACCCAAAGCACCATTTCAGGCTTTCTCATGGTTCATTGGAGTTAAATGTCTCGAGGACTTTTCTGCCTAGGTTAGCTTTGAACCATGATCCTCAGATCTCATCCTCCTGAGGAGCTAGGATGACAAGCATGAGTGACAAGCATCCAGCTTCCACTTCAGGTTTCTTAGTGGTGAATTGGAGATAATAGTCTCATGGGACCTTTTGTGTCTGGCATAGTTTGTAAGCCAGATCCTCAGATCTCAGGTTCCTGAGAAGGCAGGCTGACAGACCTCAGCTATAGACCCCTAGGCTGTGGCACTCTACTGCAAGGGGGTCCTTGGCACCACGTAGTTTAGTGCTAGCCATGTGCCCAAGAGGTAAGGGTCAGTACCTATGCCACAAGTTCAAGGTTCATGACTGAGAAAAACAAAACAAAACAATTGTCTGCAGTAGACAACTCACCCACTCTTTAGTAATACATAATTTTGTCTCTGCCATGGGGACATATCTGCATCTCAATATTCTTGTCTGCATAATCATCTCAGTTGTGTAGCTCTTACAAGGACCATATGAAAGAGTGCATTCTGTGAAGGACACAGCAGATGGCACTCTTTGAAGGACTCAGTACACAACATCCTGTGAAGACTTACCACCCAGCACCCAATGCAGGACTCAGCACACTGCACCCTGTGAAGAACTCAGGACACAGCACCCTGTGCCAGACTCAGCACAGAGCACCCTATGAAGGACTCAACGCATAGCTCTATTCCACAAGCTGTCATTAGAATTAGGTTGTTTTCATCGGTATCATCATTCTTTGAGGAACGTTTCATGAATCACACAAGTTCACATCTAATGGTTTAGTGGGGTGTTTTTTTTTGAGGGGGCAGGCTACCCATAGAGCTTGAACTCAATGCATGGGGATACTGTTCTAATAACATTTGCTCAAGGCTAAGGCTCTACTACTTAGAGCCACATCTCCAAGAGTCTCATATACTTCCTACCAGGGCTTGGTTTTAAAGCTCCCAAACAGCCAGGAGGATGGGGGCAAGCCAGCAGCATCTGGTTCTGTGGAGCTGGGTTGCAGCTGTTTACATCTGCCTAAGTCAGGTTAGGTGGCAACTGTCAGTGCCAGACTCCTAGCTTGTTCTGTGATGTGGTATTTGAAGTCCTGTCCTTCTATAATTGCAGTTAGAACATTCTACCATTTTTTGGTGGCAGTGGTGGGGCTTGAGTAAGGGCTTAGACACTGTCCCTAAGCATTTGTGCTCAAGGCTAGCACTCAATTGATTGAAAGACAGCAGAACTTCCAGGTTTTCTGCTTATGTGGCACTGAGAAATCGAACCCAGGGCTTTGTGCTTACTAGGGGAGCACTCAATCACTGAGCTCCAGGAGTAAAGGAGGTATAAATAGATAGATTGTTGTATATAAATATTATATACACAAAAGAGAGATGTCGATATTATTACATTATAGATAATATTACAACCAATTATTAGGTATTAAATTATATCTCTATTTAATGATGTGTCCCAGCTAACAATTAATAAAGCATTAATTAATACTCAATATCCTATTGTTTATCACATATGTGCATACATCCATACATATTATTAAATATTTTATAGAATGGGGTAGGTGTCTATATATTATTAAATTATGCATCATGTGCTACTACCAATTATTAGGTACTTATGTCTCCATGCAATTTTTATTCTGTTAATACTTAATAAAACGTTAATTAAACTTAATCCACATCCTATAATTACCGCATCTAATTTTATCCTAGAATGATTCATTACTAATTCAATCTGTTTATCATTTATTGTAGTGACAATTCTCTACCTATGACTTTTTTTACCTTTGTGACATTCTACTTACATAGCATATTGATTTGTATCCAAATTATACATCCTACCTGACACTGAACACTTTCAAAGAAAAGAAAATTATGTGTCACGCTTGGCTTCCCACTCCATGATTACATTTTTGGCAGTGTTGGGATCTAAATTCAGGGCCTAGAAGACTCAATTCATTTATGTGTGCCTGCCAGCACAGCAGCCTCTAGCCAATTCAGCTGCCAGGTTGTTCCCAGGCCCTGAGATCGAGCCACATATATTGACTCCATATTGTGCTTAGTATAGCTATTCATTTTTTTGTTTTATTCATTTATTTACCATTTATTTTATTGACTGTTCTTACACATGGACTATTTATTACATTTATTATATAGGATAGATTTGCCTATGTATGAACTTCACACCTGACATCCAGGACTTTCACAGCAAAGGAAAACCTGTGTGCCCAAGG
Organism: Dipodomys spectabilis; assembly: GCF_019054845.1. Classification (NCBI taxonomy): domain Eukaryota; kingdom Metazoa; phylum Chordata; class Mammalia; order Rodentia; family Heteromyidae; genus Dipodomys; species Dipodomys spectabilis. The sequence goes on from NW_024870955.1 coordinate 3,205,532, forward strand.
GTTTCTTACTCTATGAATCAATTTTTGTGAGTGCTGGCATCTGAACTCACAACCTACAAGGCCCAATTCATGAATGGGTGAGTGTCAGTATGCCAGCCTGGGGCATATGGAGCTGACAAGCAGTTTCCAGCACCTGAGATCGAGCCCCAGAGGTTGACAAAATAAGAACAGATTGACATGCAGATGGTAGTACACAAATAAATATAGATCTTTATAGAGTGCCAGAGATGTCTATACATTATTCAGTTAAATAGGCTACATTCCTACCAGTATTTGGGTATTTTTAATGCCTCCATGTAATTTATATTATTGTTTTCATCCTTAATGAATTGTTAATTAAATCAACCACTGTCCCGAAACTATTGTGTACATGTAATTAATAGTATTCTTTTAATGTATCAAAAACATTCATGAAAATCCATCGGCCTCCTAAAATCACTCTAATTTTATAGTAGCATCATTCAGGAACAACTAATTAAACCTTGACATTCATAACCTTCCATCGGTATTCCTATGAATAGGAATGAGACTATTAGGATCTCCGGCCATTTGTAGGGGTCAGGACCAAGCTTTGAACCCAGGGCCTATGTTGCCTAGTTGGCCTATGGCTTCCCTGGTAGCCCTCCAGCCTTCAGCAATGCCAGGTTTCTAACACTTTTCAGCCATGTCATTCAGACACAGGAAGATCACCTTGCAAAGAAAACAAATGTAAAACCAGCAGCCATCTGCAAGTTGCAGGTTTTCTTCTTTGTTTCTGTGTTGTTTTATGTATTTATTATTCCTGTCAGCATTTGTGCCCCGGGAACTCAGTTTTGGCTGTGGGTCTGTAGTAGGAAGACCCCTACTCAGGCAGGCAAGCCCACCTAGTCGTCCGGAGTGACAGAGCCCACCGCAACAAAGTTGATATTAAAGAAGCAACTTTATTGAGAAGGTTCCTGCATTGACTGGCCAGGGCCACAGCACAGGCTCGGGAGCTGATACTGCGACCCCTAGCGGCCCATGTGCTTAGGTTTTTAAAGGCAAATATCACAAGGTGAAGCCTGGTCACATAGGCAACCAATGAGATTTTTCACACACCCAAAAGATTGCAAAGTCATACCAGACCACACGCAGGTGGCCAGTGAGGTTACACTTTGTCACATAATGGCTGTTTAAACCAGCCTATCACTTTTGGTTTAAATGACTCTCGAATTCAATGGTAAAGGGGAGCTTAAGGTAAACATACACAAAGGAATTTAGTGGAGTTTAACATAAGCATGTGAAAAAGGTAGAGTTTATAGTAAACTCCGGATGTCTCCAGCATGCCAGCCAGCATGCCAGCATGAGCCAGATTACTGGCTACCTGTTTAATTGGTCAGTCTTTAACAGAACAATGAAGGAGGGTTGTTTGTTAAGGGGGGGGGGGGGGACCTAGAGGCATTCTTTTCATTCCAAGAACTGGGCTGGTTGGAGCCAAGGTTTTTTGTTTTTTTCTATAATCCCTAAAACAAAAACAAAACCTGTAAAGAAGCTGTCCCAGGTCGAGTCTCCTCTCAAGGCCTAGTTCAGGTCCAGTGGCTGCACCCCAGCCTGGAGTGATCAAAGCTGAGGCAGAGTTGCCATGCCCTGAGTTCAAGCTCTGTGCTTGAGAAATTAAAAATAAATAAATAAATAAACACATTAAAATATTTTAAAAATTATGAGGCTGCTTGGCTTGCAATTCATGCCATTTTTTCTGCCAGTCCTGGGATTTGAACTCAGGGCCCAGGTACATCTACAGCACTGTGGGAGAAGGGGAAGCTCACCTTGCTGATAGACAAGCAAGTCAGGCCTGTTCCCTTGGCCTGAATTCAAGTCGTAGCTCTTGCAAAAATAATATTTGTATGCATTTTAAATACAGGATTCATATTTACATACACATGTTTACTGCATGTTGCAGTTAGTGTGGTTATTCATTTTATTTTGTGTTTTATTTATTTCTTATGTATTTTAGTGAATATGATTACACACATAACCTTTTTTACATCTTATTACATAGGACATAGATTTGCCAATGTACTATACCTCATTCCTGAGACCCAGGACTTTCACGGATAAGGAAGACAAATGGGACATTTGGCTTCTTCCACCAGGATTACTTAAGTTTTTGGCAGTTCTGTGATTTGAACTCAGAGACTAGAAAGCCCACTTCATGAATGGGGAGTGGGTCAATGTTAGCACACCAGTCTGATGCAAATGGAGTTTGTGGTCAAATTTGGCCCTAGGAGTGGCCAAGATATAAACACATAGATGTGTAAAATGCAGTGTGTGTTTAATTACATATGTGTATGCATCTATAAACATATACAGAGAGAGACAGATAGACATTTATGGAGATTCTAGTGTATAATTCTATATAAAGAGTGATGTCTATATCTTACTTTTATATTTTCTATTGCTACTAATTATTTTTTCTAAAATTATTCCTCCATTAATTAATCACGGTAGAAAACTTAACAAAATATTAATTAAATTAATCAATGACCTATATACAATGCATACAATCTTATATCAGAAAGACTAGTTAACTAGTAATTCAATTAGCACATTTCAAACATTCTATTAGTGTTCCTAGAGATAGGAACCAGTTTCCTAGGATCTTCAGCTTTGTGTATGTGGGAGTTCCAGGATTGAACTCAGGGCGCAGGTGTCTGGGTTAACCTCAGGCTTCACTGACAGCCCACCAGCCTCAGCCATGCAAAGTCATGTACAATTTTTAAGCCAAGTCAGTGAGGCCCAGGATGGTCACTGTGCAAAAGAAACAAAGGTAAACCTGTTGTGTAAAACTTTCTGGTTTTTCCTCTTCCATTTTGATTTGTTTGTTTGTTTGTTGGCCAGTGCTGGGAGTTGAAATTGGGTCCTAGGATCTTTGGAGCATCTGTGGGTTTAAAAGCTGCACCCCAGCCTAGGGTAATCTAGGCTGAGGCAGAGTTGTGAAGACCTGAGTTCAAGCCCCGTGCCTGCCCCCCACCAAAAGTTAAGGTCCTGGCTTGGAATTTGGGACATTTTATCTGCCATACCTGGGATTTGAAATCAGGGCCTGAGTAAGTCTATTTTGGTGTGGATGAAGTGGAAGCTCACCCTCCATGAATAAAAGAAAGTCAAGAGTATTTCCTTGGGCGTAAATTCTAGCCCAAGGACTGGCAAAATAATATTTATATACATTTATAATGTACATCATATATATGTATTTGCATAGGTATTACATATTGTACCTAGAAAACAATATTTTCACAGACAGCAGAACAGGTCAACATGGGCTTCTTACTCCACCTATTGTCTTTGGCACTGCTAGGATTTGAACTCAGGGCCTTGAATGCCCAACTCATCAAGGGATCAATGTAAGCACAGCAGCCTCAAATTCACTGCCAGGGAGTTCCCAGGACCTAAGTTTAACCTCCAGGAGTGGCCAATATATAAATAGATAGATGCATAAATTGCTGCAAATACATATATATGCATAGAGAGTGAGTGAGAGATGTATATGTATATTCCAGTGTATATTTCAATATATGAATATATTTATAGAATGTGAGATGTCTATATATAATTAAAGTACATGTAATATATTACTAATAATTATTAAGTATTAAATTATGCCTTCATTTAATGATGTATCATGGTTTAAGGCACAATAAAGTGCTTCCTTGTGCAAAAGGAGCTCAGGGAAAATGTCTAAGCTCACAGTTCAAGCCTCAGGACCTGTACCAAAAAAAAATAAATAGAGCCAGTAACTCCATGTGACTGTGTATGTGTGAATGTATTTCTATTGTTGAACATCCAGAGTCACTATGAAGAAAGGCACCTAGTAGGAAATTTGCTTTGAATAGAATGATTTCATAGCCCAGAGGGTGCTTTCAAGACAGTGCATGTTCCAGGGCTCCCCTCCCTGTTCCTAGTGTAGCCTGAGGGGTTCTCCACACCCAAGGCTGCTGGAGGAATTCTGCCTCATTGTTGGAACAGGCAGACAAAAGGTCTCACTCCTGTACAGTTCTGTAACAAAAGACTCTATCTGGGCCAACTAGTGATGATGAGTGTGGGCAGGCCCTGAAGACCAGGAGAAAAAGGCCTCTTTTTACCCCAAGATATATGTCTCCCCAGTGCTCTGTTTTGACAGGAAGCCTTCATTTGTGCCACCTCCCGGGGCAGGCCAAGTTCCCTGCACTTATTCTGTCTTTGTTAGCCTATGTTCCAGTGTTGAAACAAACTGCTACAATTAATTCAAGATTCCTTCTGGCAGACAACAACTAGGGAGCTGAACCTAATGCAATGATTCATTATTGGCAACGGTGCCTACCTAGGTTTACGGAAGTTTGCTACATCTAAACACATTTGCAAAATCACAATGTTCCCTGTTATGTAAGGCTGGTGGAGCTCATCAGGTTTTGAAACCTTTGACCTCTCCTAGTTGGGCCTTGGGTGGCTAGGTTTCCAGATTGAACACAGGGCCTGAGTACTGACCATGAGCTCAGAACAGAAGCTCAATGTGTAATAGGAAGACCCCTACTCAGGCAGGCAAACCCACCTAGTTGTCTGGAGTGACAGAGCCCACCGCAGCAAAGTTGGTAACAAAGAAGCAACTTTATTGAGAAGGTTCCTACACTGACCGGCCAGGGCCACAGCACAGGCTAAGGAGCTGATACTGCCACCCTGAGCAGCCCCCACTCTTTGGCTTTTAAAGGCAAAATCCATGAGGTCGAGCCTGGTCATGCACAGGTGACCAATGAAATCATACCATACAAAAGGATTGCATGGTCATACCAGACCACACACAGGTGGCCAATAGGCAGAGCTTACTGTAAGCATGTGTGAAAGGCAGGGTTTACCACCATAAGCAGGTGGTGTCGGGTAGTTACAGCCAGATTACAATCTATCTGTTTTATGGGTCAGTCTTGGGGAGGGGGACCTAGAGGCATTCTTTCCATTCTAGAGGCATTCTTTCCATTCCAGGAGCAGGGCTGCTTGGAGTCAAGGTCTAGTTAACCTTGTTTAAAGTTTTTTTTTGTTTGTTTGTTTGTTTTTTCTAAACTCCCTAAAACAAAGGCAAAGCCTGGAAAGAAGCTGTACCAGTTCAAGTCTCCTCTCAGGGCCTACTTCCCAGTGCTTTAACCTTTGATGTCATGGTTTCACTTCTGGTATCTGTGTGTGGGTGGGAGGGGGTATTTTGTGTGCATATACTAGTCCTGGAGCTTGAACTCAGGACCTCAGCACTGTACCTGAGTTTCTCCTGTACAAGGATAGCACTCTACCACTTGAGCCACAGAGCCACTACAGGCTTTTTTCTAGTAATGTGCCACTGAGGATTCAAAGCCAGGGTTTCAAACATGCAAAACACTCTACCCCTAGGACCCATTCCCAGCACTGCACTTCAGGTTTCTTTCTTTTCTTGTAAGTGGGAGGAGTTGAAGTCTGGGCTGGGTGCTGTCACTCAGCTCTTCAGCTTAAGTGGAGAGCTCTACCATTTGAGCTACAGAGCCCATTCAGGTCTTCTGGTGGTTCATTGCAGATAACCATCTCAAGCAATTTCCTGCTCAGGCTGGCTTTGGACCTTGAGCCTGAGCTCTCAGCCTGCTGAGTAAGTAGCTAGGATGACAGGCATGAGTCACTGGCACCCAGCTTCCACTTCAAGTTTCTAAGTGGTGAATAGGAGATGATAATGTTATGGGACCTTTTGTGTGTGGGATAGTTTTGAACCCAGATCCTCAGCTTCCTGAGCAGGCAGGATAATAGACCTCTGCTAAAGACACCTAACCCGTGACACTTTGCTGCAAGGGAGTCCTTGGCTTGGCACAGTAGAGTGTTAGCCATTAGCATAAGAGGAAAATCAGTGTCCAGGCTCTGAGTTCAAGGTTCATGATGGAGAAAACTAAACGCAGACTATTGTCTGCAGGAGACAACTCAATAGAGTTCAGTATATACATAAACTTGGCTCTGACTTGGGAAATATCTGTGCCTCAAGTTTCTCACCTGCACATTCATCTTACTTGTGGAGCTCTAACAAGGATCAGATGAAAGAATAAACCCCCTGAAGGACTCAGCACCCAGCACCCCAGAAAGTACTCTTCATATAGCTGTATCCCACAAACTGTCATTAGAATTAGGATGTTTTCATCAGTATCACCATTCCTTCAGAAACGTCACGAACCAAACAAGTTCACATCTAATGGTTTAGAGGAGTGGTTAGTTGGGGGGTGGGGGAGGAGGGTCATCAGTCTCAGGGGTTGCACTCATAGGGTTGTGGGTACTCTCCTAAGATCTTTTCCTCAAGGCTAGAGCTCTACCACTTTGTGCCAGAGCTCAGAGTCTCACAGACTTCTTGCCAGGGCTGAGTTTTCAACCCACCAGTGTCAGATCTCATCCCCTGAGCAGCTAGGGTGAGCCAGCAGCAATTGGTTCGATGGAGTTGGTTTGCAGCTGTTAACCTCTGGCTGTCAGGATAGATGGCAGCCGTCATCTTCAGATTCCCGGCTTTCTCTGTCATGAAGTATTTAAAGTCCTGGCCTCGTATAGTTGCAGTTAGAACATTCTAACTTTTCTTTGGTGCTTGAGTGACAGCACCACTTCCGGCTTTTTCTGTGCATGTGATAGTGTGAAAACGAACCAAGGGTTTTATACATACTAGGCAAGCACTCTACCACTGAGCCCCAGGAGTGACAAGTGTAGAAAAAGATTTATAGATAGCTTATATATATATATATATATATATATACACACATAGATATATATGTATGTAAAAAATAAGAAAGATATCTGTATATTATTAAATTACGTATCCTATATTACTATCAATTATCCATAATTAAATTATTCCTTCATTTCTCATTGTTGAAAATATAATAAAATATTTATTGAAAATTAGTCAATGTACTATGATTATTGTTTTTAATTTTTAAATATAATCATATACTAACTACTAATGTAATTGTTACTTTTACAACATTCCATTCATATAGATGTATGTCAGAATGCGTTTCTTAGGATCTCCCGCCATTCGTAGGTGGAGGTCCCGGATTTTGAACCCTGGGCCTAGGTTGCTGGTTTTGGCTATGGCTTGCCTGATAGCCCACCAAACTTCAGCCGTGTAAGGTCACATACTCTTTCTGGGCCCTTTCGTTTAGACCCAGGATGGTCACAATGCAAAGGAAAAAAAAAAGTAAAACCGCTTTCTGGACCTTCCCAGTTTTATCTTTATCCTTTTCCCCCCTTTCTCTTTTTTCTTTTTTGTTGGTTGTGGGCCAGAAATCTGGGTCTGGACACTGTTCCTCAACTATTCAGCTCAAGACTAGTGTTCTACCACTTGAGTCATAGCACCACTTTCAGCTTTTTTCTCTTTATGTGGTGCTGAGGAATCGAGCCCAGGGCTTTATGCATGCAAGGCAAGCACTCTACTACTGAGCCACCTTCCCTGCCCTTCTCCTTTTTTTTAAATCAGTCCCGAGATTTGAACTTGGGTCGTAGGATCTCAGAATGGGCTGTGGGTCCATTGGCTGCACCCCAGCCTAGGGTGATCGAATTTGAGACAGAATTGCCACAAGCTGAGTTCAAGCCCCAGGTCTGGACAAAATAAATTAAGGCCGTGACTTGCTCAATTTTTGCTCCATTTGCTCCATTTTTCTGGCAGGCCTGGGATTTGAACTCAGGGTCTGGGTAACTCTGTGACACTGTGGGGGAAAGGAAGCTCACTGTTGTTGAAGACAAGAATTTCAGACCATTTTCCAGGCCTGAATTTAAGCACCAGCACTGGAAAAATTAATATTCATATATGTGATCTTTTTACTACATAGGCTTGCTTACTCCATATGACATTTATTACCCTTATTTATTCATTATTTATTTTATTTAGTATTATTACATATATAACATTTATTTCATTTATTACATCTTATCACATGCATATATTTGCATATAGATTATACTTCATACTGAAACCCAGGATTTTTACAGAGAAGGAAAAAAAATGTGTCAAAGTAGGCAGGATGACAGATATCAGCCACAGATGCCTAGACTGTAACACTTTTGTAAGGGTGACCTTGGGTCCCCTTGGTAGAGTGCTAGCCATGAGCCCAACAGGGAAGGGTCAGTGGCTAGGCCCTGAGTTCAAGGTTCATGACCGAGAAAAATAAACCAAAACAAGTGTCTGCAGGAGACAACTCACTAGAGTTCAGTACATACATCATTTTGGCCCTGACATAGGGACATATCTGAGCCTCAAGGATCTCATCTGCACAATAATCTGTGGAGCTCTTACAAGCACCAGGTGCAAGAATGCAGGCAGTACACCATTCCTCATATAAGACTCATGACATAGCTGTATCCCACATGCTGTCATTAGAATTAGGGTGCTTTCATCAGTGTCACCAAATTACACAAAGTTCATATCAAATGATTTTTAGGGGTGGGTTGTGTGTCGGGGGGGGCGGTGAGTCAGCCACGGGGATTCCACTGAAAGTTTGGGGGTACTGTCCTAAGATCTTTTGCTCAAGGCTAGAGCTCTACCACATTGAGCCACAGCTCAGAGTTTTGCAGACCTCCTGTCAGGGCTGGATTTTAAAACCACCAGTGTCTGATCTCAGCCCCCCAGTATCTTGAATGTCAGGGCTGAGCGAGCCAGAAGCATCTGGTTCTGTGTAGCTTGGTTGCAGCTGTTTACCTCTGGCTAAGTCAGGTTAGATGGCAGCTCACAGCACCAGACTCCTAGCTTGCTCTACAATGATGTATTTGCAGTCCTATTCTTATATCTTTGCAGTCAGAACATTCTATTGTTTTGTTTTGGTGCCAGTCCTGCATCTTAAGTAAGTGTCTAGACACAGTCCCTAATCTTTTAAGCTCAAAGCTAGTACTTGACTGCTTGAGCAACACCATGACTTCTGGATTTTTCTGTGCAAGTGGTAGTGAGGAATGGAACCTAGGACTTTGTACATACCCAGTGAGCACTCTAACACTGAACCCCAGGAGTGACAAGTGTATAAACTGATAAATTTGTAGGTTGGTAGATAGAGATAGATGGCTCAGTGGTAGAGTGCTTGCCTTGCAGGCCTGAGGTCCTGGGTTCGATTCCTCAGCACCACATAAGTAAAAAGGAAAAAGCCGGAAGTCGTGTTGTGGCTCAAGTGGTAGAGTGCTAGCCTTGAGCTGAAGAGCTGAGGGACAGTGCCCAGGCCCAGAGTTCAGGCCTTATGACTGGACCCCCCAAAAAAAGAGAAAATTAATCAATGAAGAGTAATTGTTGTGTATAATTTTAGAATATAATCATATACTAACTACTAATTTAAATGTTACTTTTATAACATTCTATTTGTACGGATGTATATCAGGATGAATTTCTTAGAACCTCCCACCATTCATTAGTGTCAGTTCCAAGATTGGACCTCCAGGTCTAAGTTGCTTGTTTCAGCTATGGCTTCCCTAATAGCCCACCAAACATTAGCAATGCAATGTCATGTACACATTCTGGGGCTTGTCATTTAGACCCAGGATGGTCAAAATACAAAGGGAAAAAAAAAAGTAAAACCACCTTCTTGAACTTCTCAGTTTTATCCTTCTCCTTTTTATTGTTATTTTTTTTCCAGCTCCGAAATTTCAAGTAGGGTCGTAGGATCCAGTGATCAGCTGTTGCAGAGATGCAAAGACCTGAGTTCAAGCCCTGTGCTAGGCCATAAAAAAAGTAATAATAACAATAAGACCCTGGCTAGGAAATTGCATCATTTTTCTAGCAGGCCTGGGATTTGAAGTCAGGGTCTGGGTAACACTGTGACACTATGTGTGAAGAGGAAAGCTCACCGTCTTTAAAGACAAGAAATTCATGGGGCTGGGAAGGTGGCTCAGTGGTAGAGTGCTTGCCTTGCATGCATGAGGCCCCTGGTTCAATAACTCAGCACCACATAAGCAGAAAAAGCTGGAAGTGGCACTGTAGCTCAAGTGGTAGAGCGCTCGCTCACCTTGAACTGAAGAGCTGAGGGACAGTGCCCACGCCCAGATTTCAGGCACCATGACTGGCAAAAAAAAAAGAAAAAAGAAATTCAGACCAGTTCCCAGGGCCTGAATTGAAGCCCCAGCACGGGAAAAAAATAATATTCATATATATGAGATCTATTTACATACATAGGTTCTACTGCATATGACATTTATTACCCTTATTTATTTAGTATTGTTACACATATAACATTTCCTTTATTATATCATATCTCATAGGATACATTTGCATATGGATTATACATGGTATTTAGACCCAGGACTTTCACAGAGAAGGAAAAAAATGTGTCAAATTCCCTTCTTACTCCACAAATAAATTTTTGGCCATGCTGGAATTTCAACTCAGCCTACATTGCCCAATCCATAAATGGGGTACAGTCTTAGCACACCAGCCTCCAGCAAACTGAGCATCCAGGAAATTCTGAGGAACTGTGATCAAGCGACAGTAGTGCTCAATAGATGTGTAGATTGATATTATATATATATATATATATATATACCTGCACCTATATGTATATATATATTTACACACACTTACAAAGAGGGAATGTGAAGATGTTATTAAATTATATATATGTTATAACCAATTATTAGTTACTAAATTATGACTCCATTTAATGAGGTATCATGGTTGAATACTTACTAAAGAATTAATTAAATATTAATCAATATCCTTAATCATACCTTGGTGCTAGAATGAAGATTTAAGTCCAATAATTTTTGTGTGGCATTCTAAAATAGAATCATGAATTAACTGCAAATTTAATTATTACTTTTATAACATTCAATTAGCATTCACATGAACAGGAATGAGTTCATCAGGATCTCCCTCCATTTGTGGGTGATAGTCATAGCATTCGAATTCCAGGCCTGGGTAGGTTACTTTGAATGCAAAACATTGGAATGACACCTTGAAGATTTCAGATTGTCATGATTAAAAAAGAGAACAAGAAGAAGAAAAGAAAGCCAGGTGTCAGTGGCTCCTGCCTATAACCCTAACTCCTCCTGAGGCTGAGATGTAGAGAATGCCAATTTGAATTTATCCGGGGCAGGAAAGTCTACAACACTCTTCTTTTTCTAACAGATCACAGGGGAAAAAAAATATGAGTGGGGCTGTGGCTCAAGGGCAGAGTGCTATCCTTGAGCAAAAGGAGCTCAGGGGGGAAGGGGGACCAACATGGCGACGGGGCAGTAGGGAAACGCCACAGCTCTCTCCAACCAAAAAGAGAGTTCGAGTTCCAACCTTTAATCTCCCCACGAGACCGACAACAACAAAAAGACGAACACTCAGAGAAAAACCAGAGGTGGAAAATAACAAAAAAAAAGAAAGAGAGGAAAAGAAGAATTTCAGAACAGAGAAGAGCGAAGACCCCTCCCCCAACCTTTACTGGCCGCGCGGCAGTGCGCCAAGCCGCCGGCCAGCCGGCCCGGCGGGGGCTGCCGGAGCCACAGAGACACAGGGGGCTGCTTGCAGATCACCAGGTACCGGATTGCAGAACAGCGGATCGCCAGGAACAGAGAAACCTACCAGCCGGGAGTCTCCAGGAGGATCCCACCCCACCCATCACTCTCCACCGGAGCGGAGAGGCTCCATCCCGCCAAAGCCGCCCGGCACCAGCAGCGCCACAAAGGGACCTGTCCGCAGACCACCCGCCCAATCGCGATCGCAACGACCCGGCGGGGGGCCGCCCAACCCAGCCCGCAACCACCCCAACTGAACTCGGACTGCAACAACAACTGACGGACTGCAACAACAACTGACGACCTACAGGGTGAGTACCCATCAGGGGACAGGGAATCCATCAAGGGAGACCAGAGCTGGAGGGAATCCCCAGACCCTGACCTAGACTCCCTACCCCAACACCCGGACCACAGGACCCACTAAAACTGGGAACTGTTCGAGAGCTCCACCAGCCGGTGGAGCACACTCTGCTGGCCAGGCCAGAGCAAGAGCGCCCCTGGAAGGGAGCTTAAATGCTCAAGCCAGGAACAGTGCCCCTGGGTCAAGACTACCAACAGTAGAAGAAATTTGAACTGTGTCCTCCAGGCTGCATAACCAAGGTGGTATACACATTAGCACAGGCCTAACGAGCACGCTCCAGGCTGGGGCCGGAACCAGGCCAGGGGACCGGCGCCTGAACAAAGCAAAAAGGGTCAGAAGTGGGGCTGTGGCTCAAACGGTAGGGTGCCAGCCCTGAGCTGAAGAGCTGAGGGACAGCACCCAAACCTAGAGTTCAAGCCCACAACCAGCCCAAAACAAACAAACAAAAACACATCAGGAGCCCATAGCAGACTCCAGTATTTGGGAGAGTGCATCCAGAGCATCTGATCTTCCCAAGAGCACCCGCAGGAGCAAACACAAGCAGTCTAGGCTGCTCAACCCTTCCAAAGGCGGGAATTGCTACAGCAGAGAGCTGAGAATCCTAAGTGAATAGCAGCTGGAAATAGGCTCCCAACAGAATCCAGATCAGGCACAGACTCTCTCTACCAATACAGAATCAGCAACCAAGCAAAGACAGACACACCAAAACAAGATTGAAGAGCAGTCTCCTGAACCCCCATGCGAAAATCACAGAGAAAAATCACAAGGTTTACCACTACCCAGGACAGCAAGCTCACCTCAAAAGCCAGCAGCCACGCAGGGGAGAGCCCCAGTGGGAGCAAAGCAGGAATGGAAGACAAAAACTACATCCAAGGGTTGCTGGAGGCAATGACTCAAGAAATAAAACGAGAAATGGATCAGAAATTGAAAGAGCACAAGGATGAACTATCAAAAGATATACAGGATATCAAACAAAAATTGGATGCAAAAATAGAAGCTGCACAAACCTCAGTAAGAAGTGAGATAAACGCCAAATTAGAGGTAATGCATACTGATCTCACCTCATTGAGAGGTGAGATCAGTACTCTGAGAACCAACATTGAATCCATAAAGGGATCCATTTCCACCATGCAAACCACAATAGAAGCCACGGTCAACAGAGTGAATGAAATGGAAGGTAGAGTGTCAGATACAGAAGACAGAATACACCAACTGGACCAAAAAGTGACAGATATGGAAAAATCACTCAAATTAAACCAAAGGGAAATTCAAGAGCAAGCAGATAATGCTAAAAAATTTAACCTTCGCATAATCGGAGTGGACGAAGGTGAGGAATTCCAGAGCAAGGGAATGCAACACCTATTTAACAAGATAGTCAATGAAAATTTTCCCCACCTCAAAAACGACCATCTTAACTACATCACAAAAGCTTATCGAACACCCAACAAGCAAGATCCCAGGAGAAACACTTCTAGGCACATAATAGTAACAATGATGGATCTGAATAATAAGGAAACAATCCTGCATGCAGCAAAAATGAAGAAGGAGCTATACTACAACGGGAAAAAAATTAGAATCACTGCAGATCTCTCCACACAAACAATGAATGCAAGAAAAGCCTGGGAAAGCACCATACGAACCCTGAGAGCCAATAACTGCCAACCCAGACTGATATACCTGGCAAAGCTAGCATTCACATTCGATGGAGAACTGAAAACTTTTAATAGCAAAGAAAAACTAAATGAATACATAAACATTAAGCCAGCATTACAAAGAATTCTAAGAGGGGGGACACAACCTGAAGAAAGCAACCAGGAACTGGGACCTGCCCCAAACAGGCATTACTCAAAGTCTAACTGAGCAAGCACAGGAGGAAAGGAAAGAAGAAAAACTTAGGAAAACGGAATGGCAGGGACAACAATGCATCTCTCTATACTTTCTCTTAATATAAATGGGCTGAATTCGCCAATTAAAAGAAAACGAACTGAGGACTGGATCAGAAAACAAGACCCATCCATCTGTTGCCTTCAGGAGACCCACCTCTCAGCCAAACATACAAACAAACTCAGAGTGAAGGGGTGGAAAAGGATCTACCAATCAAATTCCCCCAATAAGAAAGCAGGTGTAGCTATCCTGATATCTGACAAAATAAACTTTTCATTAAAATCAGTACAGAAAGACAAGGACGGACACTACATATTAATAAAGGGAACAATCCAAGAGGAGGATATAACCATCATCAACTTATACGCCCCAAATATTGGTGCACCCAGATATGTTAAACAAATGCTCTCAAACTTACAGAATAAAATAGATCCCAATACGATAATACTAGGAGACTTTAACACGCCACTCTCACCAAAGGACAGGTCTACCAACCAGAGGATTGGCAAAGAAGCTACCGAATTAAGTGAGGCCATACTTCAAGCGGAATTAACTGACATCTACCGAGTATTTCACCCTAAAACAACACAGTACACATTCTTCTCAGCAGCTCATGGAACTTTCTCCAAAATAGACCATATCATAGTTCATTCAAGGAACTTAAGCAAATACAAAGGGATCGACATAATCCCCTGTATCCTATCTGACCACAGTGGAATCAAGCTAGCTCTCAATAACAAAGCATACCGCAGAAATTTCTCTAATACATGGAAATTGAACAGCACACTCCTTAACAAGGCCTGGGTAACAGAAGAGATCAGAGAAGAAATAAAGCATTTCCTAGAACTCAATGAAAATGAAAACACCTCACAAAGAAACTTGTGGGACACAGCAAAAGCAGTCCTGAGGGGCAAATTTATTGCCCTCAGTGCCCACATCAAGAGAATGGAGACAAACCAAGTAAATAATCTCATGTTGCAACTAAAACAGCTAGAAAAACAAGAAAAAATTGGACCTAAAGCTACTAGACGAAGCCAGATAACCAAATTGAGAGCAGAGATTAACCAATTAGAAAATCAGAAAACCATAACCAAAATAAACCAAACAAAAAGCTGGTTCTTTGAAAAAATAAACAAAATTGATGGCCCATTGGCAAGATTAATTAAAAAAAGAAGAGAGGAAACCCATATTAATAGGATTAGGGATGCCACGGGAAACATCACAACACGTACCCAAGATATCCAAACAATTCTAACAGACTAATTTCAAAAGCTATACTCTCTAAAGGAAGAAAATCTGGCGGAAATGGATGCATTTTTAGAGAAATACAAGTTACCCAAACTGAGCAAAGAAGAAGTTAACCAATTAAATAAGCCAATATCCTATAATGAGATACAGGAAGCTACCAAAAGTCTTCCAACAAAAAAAAGCCCAGGACCAGATGGATTCACAGCAGAATTCTATAAGACCTTTAAAGAAGAACTAATACCCATACTCCTCAAGCTCTTCAGAGAAACAGAGAAGGAGGGAGCTATCCCAAACTCATTCTACGAAGCCAATATCACACTCATCCCCAAACCAGGCAAAGACCCAACCAAAAAGGAGAATTACAGGCCAATCTCCTTGATGAACACAGATGCAAAGATCCTTAATAAGATTCTAGCTAACAGAATCCAGAAACACATAAAAAAAATAATACACTATGATCAGGTAGGCTTCATCCCAGAGACACAGGGATGGTTTAACATACGTAAGTCAATAAATGTAATCCAGCATATCAACAGAGCCAAGGTCAAGAATCACATGATTATCGCCACAGATGCAGAAAAGGCCTTTGATAAAATTCAACATTCATTCATGCTAAAAGCTCTGGAGAAAATAGGAATAGAAGGAACATTTCTAAAAACAATAAAAGCCATTTATGACAGACCAATAGCCAATATTATACTTAATGGGGAAAAGCTACAACCAATCCTCCTAAAAACAGGAACAAGGCAAGGATGTCCACTGTCTCCACTCCTCTTCAACATAGTCCTAGAACCCTTAGCCAGGGCAATAAGGCAAGAAAAAGACATTAAAGGGATCCGCATAGGGAAAGAAGAAGTGAAACTATCCCTTTTTGCAGACGACATGATACTATACCTCCACGATCCCAAAAACTCCATCCCCAAACTTTTAGAAATCATAAGTCACTTCGGCAAAATAGCAGGATACAAAATAAACCCACAAAAATCAGTTGCCTTCCTATACACTGATAACGCACAGGAAGAGAGGGAAATAAAGGGAGCAACCCCATTCACAATAACCTCCCCAAAAATAAAATATTTAGGAATTAACCTAACCAAAGATGTAAAAGAACTATTTAATGAGAACTATAAAAAGTTAAAGAAAGAAATTGCAGAAGACACTAGGAAATGGAAAGACCTCCCATGCTCCTGGATAGGCCGACTTAATATAGTAAAGATGGTGATACTTCCAAAACTAATATACAAATTCAATGCAATTCCTATTAAAATCCCAATGACGTACATCACTGAAATACAGAAAACAGTCCAAAAATTTATATGGAACAACAAAAGACCTAGAATAGCCAAAACAATTCTAGGGGATAAAGACAATATGGGAGGGCTATCCATGCCGAACTTCAAACTCTACTACAGAGCTATAATCACAAAGACAGCATGGTACTGGCACAAAAACAGACCCGAAGACCAATGGAACAGAATAGAAGATCCAGATATAAATCCATAGGCCTACAGCCAGCTGATATTCGACAAAGGAGCCAAAGACATACAATGGAAGAAACACAGCCTGTTCAACCGCTGGTGCTGGGAAAACTGGGCAGCCACATGCAGAAAACTAAAAGTGGACCCCAGCCTATCACCATGCACCAACATCAACTCAAAATGGATTAAAGACCTTAACATTAAACCTGAATCTCTGAAACTACTGCAGGACAGAGTAGGAGAGACACGAACTAATAGGCACAGGAAGGAACTTCCTGAACAGAGTCCCAGGGTCACAACAAGTTGGAGAGAGACTCGACAAATGGGACTACCTTAAAATAAAAAGCTTCTGCACAGCTAAATCTATCGCAACTAAGCTAGAAAGACAACCAACTAGTTGGGAAAAAATATTTACCAGCAATATATCAGACAAGGGGTTAACATCCTGTATATACAGGGAACTCAAGAAACTAATCCCTCCCAAACCTAACAAACCAATTACTAAATGGGCAAGGGAACTAAAGAGGGACTTCTCAAATGAAGAAATAAAAATGGCAAAGAAACACATGAGGAAATGTTCATCATCCCTGGTGGTGAAGGAAATGCAAATAAAGACAACGCTGAGATACCACCTTACCCCAGTCAGAATGTCCCACATCCACAAATCAGCCAACGACAAATGCTGGAGGGGATGTGGAGAAAGAGGAACCCTATTACACTGCTGGTGGGAATGTACACTTATACAACCACTTTGGAAAGCAGTCTGGAGGGTCCTTAGAAAGCTAAAGATTGACCTCCCTTACGACCCAGTCATACCACTTCTAGGCATCTACCCTGAACAACAGGAACCAATATACAAGGACACGTGCACCTCCATGTTTATTGCAGCACTGTTCGCAATAGCTAGGATATGGAAACAACCTAGGTGCCCCACCACAGATGAATGGATCCAAAAATTGTGGTATCTATACACAATGGAATATTATGCAGCCATTAGAAATGACAAAATAATGGCATTTGCAGGGAAATGGATGGAGCTAGAAGGAATCATGTTGAGCGAGGTAAGCCAAGAACGAAGAGACAAACGGTACATGGTCTCCCTCATAAGTGGATGATAAATCCAAAAGGTTAGGTGATACCACAAAACTAACAGGACTTAACAAACAAAGAACTCCTGCTCATCTGGTTGAACCACTACTAAATATCCTCATGCTGCTGATCACAAATATGGTATATAACATGTGAACACTGTTATATATTACAGACTGTGGTAGACAATTTGCTCCAGGGAAGTTAGAATGAACTTGTGACTTTGAAATTATGTAATCATTTAATCACAATAAAAAAAAAAAAAAAAAAAAAAAGAACCTCGGGGAAGGGAGGGAGGGAGGGGATGGTAGGGGGAAAACAATGGAGGGGGTAACAATGTTCAAGAGGAAGTGTACTCATAACCTCACTCATGTAACTGTAACCCTCTGTATAGTAGCTTTACAATAAAAAAAAAAAAAAAAAGGAGCTCAGGGACAGGGCTTAGGCTCATAGTACAACCCTGGACCTGCCTAACCACCCCCCCCCCCCAAAAAAGGAGGCAATAACTCCATGTCTCTGTGTATGGATGGATGATGTATGGATGATGGGCATTCAGCAGGTTGCCCATGTCCATCCCCCCAACCTGGGCAAGTCCTCAGAGAGTCCTAAGTCTGAGCCAGCAGCTTGAACAAAGCATCCTTCTCTGCCATTTAATAACTGAAGCCCCGCCAGCTTTGCCTGGGCTATGCAACAAGTGCCTTATGTTCTGGCTGAGATGTCCCATCGGGACACCTAGCAGCCAGCCACTACCTCCAGGGAGACCACAGTTCCTAGGCTGTAGGAGTTGTCAAAGGTTCTTGCTCCATATTCTCTATCCCTCTGTCGAATATGTGAGCCTACTCCTCTGGGGCCTGGTGTCTATTACTCATTCACCATTCCTCATTGTCGAGTCACAGGTTGGTCCCAAATCTTAGCAAATATATGAAATAGCCAGCAATTTCTGCACCAAAAGGGGTAAGCCAATAAATCCCACCCTCATAGTTCCTGTCAGAAGTGAGCCTTGGGCTGCAAATGTGGCTTAGTGGTAGAGTGCTTACCTAGCACACACAAAGGTCTGGGTTTGATTCCTCAGGATCACAGAAACAGAAAAAGCCAAAAGTGGCACTGTGGCTTAAGTGATAAGAGTGCTAGCCTTGACCAAAAGAAACTCAGGAACATGCCCAGACTCTGAGTTCAAGCTCCAAGACTGGCAAAAAAGTGAGCCTGGTGAGACATATTCTTCTGGTACTCATAGGAGGGCCAAGGTTAGAGGTAAGAGATAGGGTAGAAGACAGTTGCTGGTGTCTCACACCTGTAATCTTAGCTACTCAGGAGACTGAGATCTGAGGATCAAAATTGCAAGCAGGAAAGCCTATTGAGACACTTTTCTTCAATTGAACACCCCAAAAGTCAGAAGTAGAGCTGTGGTTCAAGTAATAGAGTGCTAGCCTTGAGCACAAAACCTCAGGGATAGCATCCAGGTCATGAATTCAAACCCCAATCTGGCAAACACACACACACACACATACACACACACACACACACACACACACACACACACACACACACACACCAAGCTAGAGCATTTGCCAGTCAGCCTCCCGAAGTTCTATCTCTAACCCTAAGACTGGCTCACACACACACACACACACACACACACACACACACACTAACATCCTTAGCAGGTGCCAGTGACTCATACCAGCAATCCTAGCTACTCAAGAGGCTGAGCTTTTAAGATGGCAGCTTGAAGCCAGCCCAGGCAGAAAAGTTCGTGAGACTCTTATCTCCACTAAACTACTAAAAAAGATGAAATGTGAGCTGTGGTTCAAGTGGTAGAGTGTTAGATTTGAGCAAAGGAAGCTCAGTGCCAAGGCACCTTCCCCTCCACCCACCACCCCTGCACCCCGGCCTCAGGCCATAAATCCAGATTTTGGTCATCCTAGATCTCACTTCCACTCCTGCCACTTCTACAGCATCCACAGAAGTGGCCTGTTTCTGGCCAGCTCTGGGTTAAGAAGTGAACATATACAAGGGGGGCATACCCAGGTCAAGGCTAATGCCCCAGAACATTGAGGTATTGGCCATACCAGTCTCTCCTCCCCCAATTCCCTGCCCCTGGAATCTAAAGTCTGTGCCTCTGTATTCTGGGCATCCAAAATTCTCTAGAAGGATTGGAGAGGCCCAGCTGGGGCTGGAAGATAGACATGCCTGTGATAAAGTACATTGACATTTCCTAGACACCACCAGACACTTCCAAGCCACCTTGGGGTCACCTCCAATGTAGCCCAGAATCCTCCTTGCTTGGGCAGCCTTTAGTCCTCTATCAAGCTGGAGTTGGCCAGAGCCACCGGCAACCCCCTCCCCCACTCACTGCCAGCCTGCTGAGAGGGACATGCAGCCAGAGGTCTAGCTGAGGAAAAGGGCAGGACATCCCATGTCTGAGTTCCCTACCCAGAGACAGGCAAGACTTTATTGCAGCTGGCCCGGCTGACCCAGAATCCCGTGCAGGCAGCAAAAGATTTGGACAGCTGGACTTGGGCCCCAAAGAAAAGCTTGAACTCAGGTCTCTGGCAATTTAGCACTCATTGTAGACCCTGATAGGAGGCTAAAGGCAAGGTCAGTGTGGAGGAGGGGCACCATCTGAGGTCAGAAAGAGGCAGACAGGCACCCAGGAAGGGGACAGAGAAAGATGAGTCACACACACACACACACACACACACACACACACACACAAATATGGCACTGGTGTCTCACACCTGTCATCCTAGCTACTCAGGAGGCTGAGGTCAAAGCCAGCCAGCACAGAAATGTCTGTGAGGCTCTTATCTCCAATGAACCACCAAATAGCTCAAGTGTTAGAGCTCTAGCTTTGAGCACAGAAGCATAGGAACTTCACGTAGACCCTGAGTTCAAGGCCCAGGTCTTCTACATCCAAACACACAGACACAGACACACACAGACAAAAGACACACAAACACACAGACACACACAGTGGTAGCCCAAACCCTCAGCAGTCCCTGAGCACCCTGAATATTCCACCCCAGAGATGATGGCACTACCATCTTCTGACCAACTGTAGACAAACCTCAGAGCCTCTCACATGTCTGAAATGGTTCACAACACATCATGGCATTTCTACTGTACACACTGTTATGCAGAAAATTCAGCTACCTTTTGTTTGGTTGTAGGTTATGGGGTTTGAACTTTGGGCTTGCCAGCAGGCCCTTAGCTCTTCAGATGAAGTTGTGTGCTCTACCACTGGAGCCACAGCACCACATCCAATTTTCTGGTGGTTCATTGGAGATAAAGTCTCACAGACTTTCCTGCCCACGCTGGCTTTGAACCATGATCCTTAGATATCAGCCTCCTGAATAGCTTGGATGACAGTTGTGAGCCACTGGCAGCGCCCGGCTACACCCAACTTCTTTTTTTTTTCTTCAGCTCTTTTCTTTCTTTTTTTATTGTGAAAATACTGTACAGAGGGGTTACAATTACATGGACAAGATAAGGAGTACATTTTTTACCAAGCATTGTAGCCTCCTCCTTTGTTTCCCCTTCCCATCCTTTCCCAGCTTCCCTCCACCCCACAACCAAACCTCCCCTCCCCCACAAAGTTGTAAAGTTCGTTTTTGATATGACAACTTGTACTTCTTATTGATGCAAGGGTCAGCCTGTATCCTTATTTAAACGACTTGTTTTTCCCCTTCCCCTCCACAAATTATACCATAATTAAATACAGTGAAAGCAGGGGTTGTACTGTGGGGGAGGGACATACAAAGCAACAAAGCAATAATCTTATAAATGCATTGGAAACAAATGCATGAAAGAATAAAACATTTAAATATATACCTTAGGGTTCATTTTCCTAACATTACCTTATCTAACCTTTTCTGCTTGACTCATATATGTACTAAATATTGCAAATAAAGGAAACCATGGGACCTAAGTATCTTTGGGCTTGGCTTACTTCACTTAATATAATTTTTTGCAACTCTTTCCATTTCCTAACAAATGGGGCAATGTCATACTTTCTGATGGAGGCATAGAATTCCATTGTTTATATATACCACATTTTCTTGATCTACTCATCTACTGAGGGGCATCTGGGTTGGTTCCATATCTTAGCTATAGTAAATAGTGCTGCAATAAACATAGTTGTGCTGGTAGCTTTAGTGTGGTCTTGTTTGTAAACATTTGGGTAAATGCCCAAAA
Organism: Dipodomys spectabilis; assembly: GCF_019054845.1. Taxonomy (NCBI): domain Eukaryota; kingdom Metazoa; phylum Chordata; class Mammalia; order Rodentia; family Heteromyidae; genus Dipodomys; species Dipodomys spectabilis. Next base: position 3,227,237 of record NW_024870955.1, read on the forward strand.
GTGGGATTGCTGGGTTATAAGGGCGCTCTATGTGGTGTCTTTTGAAGAGCCTCCATACTACTTTCCAAAGTGGTTGAACAAGTTTACACTCCCACCAACAATGCAGTAAGTTTCCCTTCTGTCCACATCCCCTCCAGCATCTGTTGTTATTAGAGTTCTTGATTTTTGCCATTCTAACTGGGGTGAGGTAGTATCTTAATGTTGTTTTGATTTGCAACCCTACTACTTCACCATCTCTTGCAAGTAAGGAAGGGGTATGTTTCTTTCTCGTTTGGTTTTTTGTTTTTTGTTTTGGTTGAGGCGCTTGAACTCAAGGCTTGGATACTGTCCCTGATGTCTAATTTTCCTCAAGGCCAGTGCTCTACCATTTGAGCCACAGTGCCACTTCCAGTTAGAGATTGGAGATGAGGCTCTGGAGGTAGTTTCCTGTGTGGATGGAAAATGAGATCCTCTGGATCTCAGCCTCCCAAGTGGCCAGGATGACAGGTGTGAGATGACAGGTGTGAGCCACCGGCTCATGGCTTAAGGTGTCTGAAGGACTAGACACCTTAAGCCAAAAATGGCAAAAAGTCCCATTGTCTTGGATTGGAAAGATTAACATTGTGAAAATGGCAATACTTCCCTAGGCTATCTACAAATTCAGTGTGATACCTATCAAAATTCCAACCTCATTCTTCTAGGAAATAGAAGAGGCAATCCAAAAATTCATATGGAACAATAAAAGAAACCGAATAGCAAAAACGATGTTCAATGGAAAGAACGCTGCTGGAGGAATATCAATACCAAATTTCAAACTCTACTATAAAGCCATAGTAATCAAAACAGCTTAGTACTGGCACAAGAACAAACCTCAGGACCAGTGGAATAGAATTGAAAACCCAGAAATGAACCTAAAGACCTATGGCCATCTAATCTTTCATAAGGGAGCTAAAAAAATAGAATGGAAGAAAGACAGCATCTTCAGTAAATGATGCTGGCAAAATTGGTTAACTACTTGTAGAAAACTAAAGCTAGATCCTTATATATCACCCTGCACCAGAATCAACGCCAAATGGATCAAAGACCTCATAGTCAAAGAAGACACTCTGAAAACATTACAGGATGGAATAGGAGAAACCCTAGGTCTCCTTGGCGCATGCCAAAATGTTCTTAATAGAGACCCAGAAACACAACAAATCAAAGAAAGGTTGGAGAAATGGGATTGCATGAAGTTGCAGACCTTCTGCATGGCAAAGGACGTAGCTAGCAAGATCAATAGAAAGCCTACGAATTGGGAGAAGATCTTCACTAGTCATAAAATGGACAAGGGTCTCATGTCTAAAATATACTTGGAACTCAAAAAAATTAGATCCCCCAACAACAAATCCTCAAAGAAACAACTGCCCAATAAATAAGTGGGCTAAAGACTTAAAGAGAAACTTATCTGAAGAAGAAAGAAGGATGGCCAATAGACACATGAAGAAATGCTTAACCTCCCTAGACATAAAAGGAGTACATTTCTTATCAAGCATTGTAGCCTCCTCTGCAGCCACCTTCTTATACCAAGGGAAAACCCAACTCCTCAAGCCACAAACCAAATGTAACCCTACACTTCAGGCTTTGTCACCAGCATCCAAAACCATTCTTCCATGGATGGAGAGCATATAATTGACACTACCATTCCACCCCAGCTCCCATTCACCCACTCCCTGCCTGCCACAGCGATAACCTCTGGAGTTCTTAGTAAGGCACCACCCACCCTGCTTTGGCTTCACACTGGGGTAAACCTGGGGACTTATTAGAAATGTCTGTACTGTGAGGTCAGCATCTGGTCTCACAACCACAGAAACCCAACTACTTCACCATCTCTTGCAAGCAAGGAAGGGGTGGCTTTCTTTCTTGTTTGGTTTTTGGTTTTTTTGTTTGTTTGTTTGAGGGCTTTGAACTCAGGGCTTGGGTACTGTTCCTGATGTCTAATTTTCCTCAAGACCAGTGCTGTGAGCCACAGTGCCACTTCCGGTTGGAGATTGGAGATGAGGCTCTGGAGGGACTTTCCTGCCTGGCTGGGAAATGAGATCTTCTAGATCTCAGCCTCCCAAGTGGCCAGGATGACAGGTGTGGGATGACAGATGTGAGCCACAGGCTCATGGCTTAAGGTGTCTAGTCCTTCAGAATTTCTACCTAGTCCTTCCCTAGACACTACCACCTAGACACCTCTCTACCTCCTTCAGGGAAAGCAAAGGGAGGCTAGAATCTGGGTGTGGCCATGGGGATTAAAGGGCCCGCTCCCCATCACTAACCCCCTCTAAGCTCCCATCTGCCTCTTCCAGATTGCCTGGTCTTCCAGGGTGGACCAGACCCACTAGGAGTTCTGGGGCTTGCCCTATGTCCCCATGCCCCACCCAACTGATACCTGAGCACTTCTGGGGCCAGCTGCTCCATGTCCCGGTGGAAGACATTGGGAGGGTTGCTAATAACTGGGCCTAGGAGTGCCCAGGGCAGAAGGAGTGTCCAGCTCCCCTCTGTCAAAGGAGACACAAAGCACGGATGGATCTACTAAGAGCTTCAGGGCATAGCCATCCACCTGTCACAAAGGTCCCTGGGAAAACTGTTTTATGGTGACAGCCCTGGGGCCTGAACTCATGGCCCGGCACTGTCCCTGACTTTCTGTGTCTGCAGGGGAGTGCTCTTTCACCTGAGCCACGGTGCCACTTCCAGCTTTTTCTGTGTATGCAGGACCGAGGAATCAAACCCATGCTTTCCTGTGTGCTAGGCGAGCCCTCCACCTCTAAGACAAAATCCCAGCCCTAGATAGCTGTTCTTCTGTGACCCCTCAGGCCTGTCTTGGGACAGTCTCGCACATCTATACCAAGTCTCTCACCAGCAGCCCTGGTTGGAAATGAACACGCTCTGCTATGTTGTCCATCATCTGTAGCACCTTTGTTCTCTGTGCTTCCTTCAGATTCTCCTTGTTAAGCAAGACCCCCTTTTCAAGTGCTGTCTCCAAGAAGCCCTTTCCAATCACCTTGGAAAAGCAGGAGCCTCTCCGCTTTGCAGGCTGCCAGTCTTGTCAGGCTCTGCCCTCCAGCCAGTGTGGGTTGAGAATGCACGAAGGGGAAGGCCTGGATTCCACCACCGGATTTCTCAAGGCCCTGATACACCACCCAGGGGCAGCTGTTGTATAACACTCTGTGAGAGGGGCCTGGAGGCCTGGGCAATCTGTGGGCAACATGACGGGGCCATTTCTTTTTGTGGGCTTGAACTGAGGATCTGGGAGCTGTCTCTCTGAGTTTTATTGCTCAAGGCTAGTGCTCTACCACTTGAGCCACAGCTCCACTTCTGGCTTTTTGGTGGTTCCATGGAGAGAAGAGTCTCTCTGGCTTTCCAGCTTATGGCTGGCTTTGATCTTTGATCCTCAGATCTCTGCCTCCCAAGTCACCAGTATGTCAGGCTTGACCCTGAGCCAGAGGTGATGGGCACCAAAGGCTTTTTGGTTTTTGTTTGCTTCCTGTGAACTAGCAAGCCCAAGTTAAAATAATCAGTTACAGGGGATCAAATTCTTCTCCTAGGTCAGTTAATCCAAGGAGATAAAGTGTCTTTGAAAAAGGCCATGTCTGAGTTGGCTTAGGGGTATTTGTGTGTATGTATGTGTGTGAGTGTTGGTGATACCTACCCTCTTCTGTGATGCCTCATCCTCCCAGCAGGGAGTGCATCCAGAATCCTGACCCCAAGGGAGGTGGATGAGGGAGAGTACCTAAGGTTACATCCAGGGGGATGATCCCAATTCTGTCCTGCAACAGATAAAGCCTGGACAGATAAAGGAGAGAAGGAGAGAGTTAGGGGAACATGAAAGGGAGCCCCTTATCTTTGGCTACATGTACCAGTGAGAAAACTGAATACATCTTTCTTGGTAGTCAGATAAAAAGATGTACACTATTCATTTATTTTATGATTGTGTTAGTCCTAGGGCTTGGATTCAGGGTCTGGGTGTTATCCCTGAGCTTCTTTTGTTCAAGGCTGAGGCTCTACCACTTGAGCCACAGCACCACATCTGGGTATTTTGTGTGTGGGTTTGGGGAGGGAGTTGGTTTATGGGAGATAAGAATCTGCTGGACTTTCCTTCCCGGGCTGCTCTGAGTCACAACCATCAGACCTCAGCCTCCCAAAGAGCCAGGATGATGGATGAGAGCCATGAGCTACTGTCCGCCACCATCCATTTATAATCCCTTAGTCCTAGGGCCAGGCCACCCACACTAGACCTCCTTGTTGGGAGTAGGAAGCAGACATGACTGGGTTTGATACTTCAACAGCCTACCTATCTTTGAGCATTGTTCTGGGTCAGTCCGATGGAGGCTTCTTCCTTATCCACAGCAATGACTTGGCTCTGTCACAAGAACAAATGTCCCCCCAGGAGGTGTCAGGTCTGGGGTCTTTCCTCTGAACCTCGTCCCCTTAACTGAAACGACACTCCCCAGCAAAGGGTAGTACACACAGAGTGTATTTATTGTCTTATATCCAGGGTCTTGTCAGATAGGTGGGGGTATAGTTCAGAGGTCCGGATTGTGCTGGGCAGGGGGACAAGGTGACACCTTCTCATCCACTTTCCTTCAACGGTGTAGCAGAGGGATGTGGGGAAGAACTCATGGGATGGACAATGAATAACCGTCATGGTCTATCCAGGGCACAGAGGGGCTTACCTCATGAAGCTGCTTCAACCGGTTGAGCAAAACAGCTCCTGACCCACAGCCCACCTCCAGAATGAGAGGGCCACCTTGGGTTCCAGCCACATGGGAATGCTGGGCCACCTCCTCCAGCACTCATTCAACCAATTCCTGAGAGAGAGAAAGAGAGAGGGAGAGAGAGAGAGAGAGAGACAGAGACAGAGAGAGAGAGCGACAGAGGTTCAGAATTACACTTAAGCCAGGTGCCAGTGGCTCAAACCTATAATCCTACCTACACAGGAGACTGAGATGTGAAGATCTTGGTTCATAGCTGGCTCAGGAGGAATGTCTGTGAGACTCTTATCCTCGAAGAAGCAACAGAAAACCGGAAGTGATACTGTGGCTCAGGGGAGAGTACTAGCCTTGTTCTGAGGAGCTCAGGGATAGCAGCCAGGCCCAGAATTCAAGCCCCACAAATGACAAGAAGTGGACTTCCCACCACAAGAAGTGGACTGAATAACACCCACTGTCCTAGGAAGCATGGCAGAGATATCAGGCCAAGATTCCTGTCAGCTGGAGGTCATGAGCAGGTCACCTGGCTTCTCCATGACTCATTTTCCCCAGCTGGAAAAATGAATAGAATGAAGGATCCCTTCCTCATGGGGACAGGGTAATGATGAAAGACAGCCATGTTTTGTTTCATAATCCCACACCTGTTGCATGATTAATAACAGACCCCATCTGAGCCCTTTCCTGGCATCTTCCTGTCATATGCTCACAGAATTGTTGAGACCTGTATCTGACACCTGCTCCCTCTGTGCCTGGCCCTGCTCCAGAGATCCCTCTGTATTAGTCCCTTATTTACTCACAACTGTCCCATGAGGAGACTGCGGTCCGATGGTTGACATCCAACCCAGAGCTTCACCTGTGGTCAAGAATCGGCTGCCGTGAACTAAGAGTTAGGGTCTATCCATCTAAAATGATGACTGAGCAGGGCGCTAAATGTCTACCACCACCCCCCCCCCCCCACACACACACATACACACAAACACACCTCCACCATCCTTTGCAGGCAAAGATGTTTTACTTTCTTTCTTTTTGTTGGTTGTGGGGCTTGAACTCTGGGCCTGGGTGCTTGAGCTCTTCAGCTCAAGTTCAGCACTGTACTACTTGAGCCACAGCACCACTTCCGGTTTTCTGTTGCTTTATTGGAGAAAAGAGTCTGAGGGTCTTTCCTCCCCAAGCTGGCTTTTACCCTGATCCTAAGATTCAGCTCCTGAGTACTTAGAATGATAGCCATGAGCAACTGGCACCCAGCCAAAGATGCTTTTCTATGCCTGTCATCCTATCCCCTCAGGAGACTGAGATCTGAGGACTGCAGTTGGATGCAACCCTTGACAGCATAGTCATTCAGAACTCTTTTTTTTTTTTTTTGGTCGGTCTTAGGGCTTGAACTCTGGGCCTGGGTGCTGTCCCTCAGCTCTTCGGCTCAAGGCAAGTGCTCTACCACTTGAGCTACAGCGCCACTTCCGGTTTTCTGGTGGTTTATTGGAGATAGGAGTCTCACGGTCTCTCCTGCATGGGCTGGCTTTGAACCGTGATCCTCAGATCTCAGCCTCCTGAGTAGCTAGGATTACAGGCGTGAGACAACAGCGCCCGGCTTTCATTCAGAACTCTTATCTCCAATTAAACACCCAAAAACCTTGCAAGTGGAGCTGTGGCTCAAATGGTAGAGTGCTAGCTTTGAGCATGAAACAAGGGATGGGACCCAGCCCGTTTTAAGCTTTTTCTAGCATAGACCCACTCAAAAAAGGGAAGCAGATGAGCACACAGGAGCTCAAAGCTCACACATAATAGTCAAGACTCACAGAATAGACCTCATCATGATCGGATTCTCTAGATTCTATGTCCTAGGTCATGGCAGTCTTAGATGGGACTGATCATGCACCAAGTCAGGACATTCAAGTACAATCTCATACTGAGGATCCCATGACCTCATCAAGGACTCAGGGTCTATCACTGTCCTGCCTTGACAGTGGGCAGTCAGGTGAGATCTAGTTATCCAAACAAAGGATATGGGAATGAATGAATTTCTCAGCCAAGGGATGCAGACTGGAGGTCTCTAGGTCCCTCTCTCTCAGGGAGGAGAAAAGGGCTGATCCATCTCAGTAATATTCCTGGGTTTGAGTATCCTCAAATAAACAACCCTGCTCAGAGCCCAGTGCCTCTGGTTTTCTCACCAGCCTCGACCTTCAGTCCGCCCTCTTTAAATCCCACATCTGCCCTCTAGACTAAAGGCTGAGCCAGCAAGGAGACCTACCTCTACCTCTCAGAAAGGCAGTCACAGGGCCCAAAGTCCCCTAGAGGAAGTCTCAGAGCAACACGGGTCTGACTCTCGCCCTCATTCCCTGGGTGTCCTGTTCCAGTGGCACACTTACCTCTGTCTCTGGTTGAGGAATGAACACTGGGGGTGTCATCTTCAGATTGAGCCAGCAAAAGGAAAGTCCCAGTCCCCAAGGATGTACTGCACAGGCATCCTGCAGTGGATGACAGACAGGTTGTCAACGGTGAACCCAGAATGCCAGGACTTTTAATAGCCATGTGGCTGGGTTGAAGATTCTATCACTGATGGTCTATGTTGTCAGTTGAAGTCATGGGTCCAATGACCTGACACACTGGATCTGGGATTGTCCTCCCTCTACATCTTCCTGCTTATCCCTTGCCACCCCGGTCTTGCCACTCCCTCACCCTATACCTCCCTAGCCCTTGGACAGTTTCTTCTTATCTGACCAGAAAATAAACTCCGTGAGCCAGGGGAGATTGAAACTCTGTGACCCACCCTGAGCCCTAGGGTCTACCTGAGGCTGTTTCCCTCTGCAGTCAGCGACCACTCAGATTTGGATGTCATGAAGTTGCTGATGTCATGAATGGGTCAGTGGCTTGGTCCTACACAATAGCTTTAGGCTCTGAAACTGTCTCCACTGAGATTATGAATGGTTGGCTCCCTTGATCCAAGGACTCCAAACCAAGGCTTGCATGCTCCCTTCTTCCTTCCTTTCCTCCTTTTCTCTCTCTCCATCCTTCCCACCTCTCTTTCTCTTTCCTTTCTTTGTGTCACTCCTGGGCATGAATTCAGAGCCTACGTGCTGTCCCTGAGCCTTTTTACTCAAGGCCAACAGTCTACAGCTTGAGCTACTCATCCGCTTCTGGCATTTTCTTTTTGGTAGTCAGTTGGAGATAAGAGTCTTACAGGCTTTTCTGCCTGGGTCTTAAGCCTCAATCCTCCTATCTCAGCCTCCTAAGTAGTTAGGATGACAGTTGTTAGGCACCAGCATCCAGCTCAAACCAAGATTTCTTCATGTGCTGTGGAACCAGCACTGGAACTTTTCATCATCTATTACCCCCACTCTCTCCCCCCAGGAACTGGCACACACTGTAACATTTTGTTAGATAAATAGATGAGCATCTGTCTATGACAATACTACAGAAAAGTCCCATCCAACTCAGGTAAGCATCCAGGGTGGGGGTAAAGCCTGATGTAGCTCTCCCACAGTTCTCCCTCTTTCGTCTTCCCACCCTCCTGGTGCCAACGCACTTAACTCTTTTGGTTCCAAGGATGTGAGCCATGATGTACTCACTGTATTCTAGGGCCTCTGGGATGCCTATCTTTTCAAAGATCTCTGTCCAGCCACTGACCAGCTGTTTGGCACTCAATTCCCCACTCAGCTGTGAACAAGGTTGTCGTCAGGCAAAAGCCTGGCTCAAGGGGCCTCCTGTGCACTCCCTAGGGCCAGACAGGATGGTCCACCGTACCCGGCCCCCAATTTTCATGTTGCAGAAAAGGATCCCTGAGGCATCCTGGGTCTCTGAATCTCCCAGAGTCCAGTACAGGTCCTGGGAATTGTCTCTGCTCACAGAGATCAGGCTGCAGATGGCCAGGTCACAATCTCTGCTCCCCACAACATCCTCGACTGTAGTGATCACCCTAGAGAGAGCCAGAGGAGAATCGGCAGCTGGAGAAAGGCAGTCAAGGCACGTCGTTCATAGCAGGAGACCCTTTGGCTCAGGAACTCTGCTTGTGCTGCTTGAATGTCATTGTTTGGTGGCTGAAATGGTCCATCTCATTTGACCCAGTATCCCAAGCATTAGTGGAAATTGCCGGCTTCAAGGAAAAAACCCTGGAAAAGCTGGCATTTCAACTTGTCCCAATCAAACTTAAAGGGTTCCAAAGTCAGTGGTCCCCTTTTCCTTCCAGACAGCCTACAGCAGGTTACAGAAAATGGCATTCAGAGAGCCCTAGCTAACTGCCATGCCCTGATCCCAAGTAGGCTCCAGCAGGGGGAACACACTTGCTTACCATTGCCCAGCTAGAAACAGCCCAGGAGGGACACAGATTGGAGTCTGCAGGACTCCAGGGAGGACTACCCACCAGTTCACTGCCCCTAGAGGGAATCCATGTCACCATTGGGAGCCCGGAGCCCCCTGCCCAGATGCCCGCGTACACCATCAATACCCTGGGTAAGATTCCCCTCTCATCCTCAGTTGTGGTGAACCATCTGCTATGTCACACCGTTTGTCACTTCCCAGGCCCTCCTAGATTCACAGCCTCTGCCCTACTACCTCCCATCTCGTTCTCTATTTACATTTGGCAGATTCATTCCCAACCTTGAATTAGCTCCAACTATATACACCAGACCAGACTGTCTGGCTGGAAGAGTGCACCTGTGATCACAGTAGCCTCATGAGCCTTCTGGCTGAAGACAGAAGAGCAGGTGTCCACTCTGGTCTGTGGTTCACACAGGCCTCCTAGGGGAGACCCACGCAGGTCCAGCAGCTACTGTGGGCTGCAGGAAAGGGGAAGAAAGAGGTGGAAAGGAACATCTACTGAAACCTTCTCTAAAGGAGCCATGAAACGGCGAAAGAGAAAACAAAAATGATGGCTGGGCTCATACTGGGCATTAATTGAAAAAGAATAACAAATACACACATACACACAAATAAAATGCTTTTGCTCTTTTTAGACATGGTGACTGTACAATGAGAAAGATAATCTCTCTTTCTCTCTCTCTCTCTTTCTCTCTCGCACATACACACACACACACACACACACACACAGATTCAGAGCAGTGTCTCTCCTGAGTTTGTTGGTTTCTCATCTGGGCAATGTACTAAGTGGAGCACAGGGGTTCCCTTGTCAGAATCAGGGGATCTCACCCAAGGGGAACAATGCTCTAATAATACAGAACCACCCTGATTCTCCCTTTCTCCAGGGTCAGACCCTTCCCATTGGGAACAACCAGCCTTGACTCCCCATTCACCAAAACCCTAGGCCAGGGCGCTGGGTGAAGGAGTCCCGAGACAAGTGGCTTCTGAGCCTGGACAGAAAACAAAGCAAGTGCCTCCAGAAAGGTGTCTGACCTGGGGTGGGGTTGTTTTTATGGACTTTGACTGGGTCCTAAAGGCTGTATACATGGTTGGACTCCCTACTTCCCTCCTACATACTTCTGGGCAACTTGGCAAATTCTTGGGGAGGACTAGGAGACCAGATGGACTGGGAGCACTAGCAGAAGCTGGCAGAACTGGGAAATGTGATCACCCAGTCAGAACTGTTGAATGCTGGGGTTGGGGGTACAGGCCGGTTGTATGTGTGTCAGAGGGGGTGTGTTTTTCTCCCAAATACCCACCTTCTATCTGACCCCAGTGCCCTCACCTCTCTAGTGGGCTCTTCTGGGAATGTCCTCAGGTGAAAGGGTGACTGAGCACAGAAGACAAGGGCTCACACAGCAAGGGGGTCTATCTTCTGCATCCAACACCCCCTGCCCAGCAAAAGGGAAAAGAACCGAGAAGGCAGGTGTGGAGGTGCAGCTCCCCACCTCTGAGTAAAGCCACCAGGTTCCCACCAGGGAGAGGAATGGGCAGATGCACAGCTGTGTGGCTCCCACTGCTCCAGGCCAGGGGCTCTGTGGTGCCCCCACCTCCCCATCCCTGCAGCTCCCCTTTTCCTGGAATACTGGCCACTAGGGATGAGGGTGGGATCCCCGGTGGACACCCACCTCCTCCCCCCACCCCTGGGGTGCATTTGAGGCAGAGCCAGGACAGACTGTGGGGCACGGGGGAGGCGCAGGCAGGAAGGAAGGGGGAGGCAAGAGGCAAGGGTCTGGGTCTGCGAGGGTGGGGAGGAAGGGTAGAGTGGGGGACGAGGTTTACAGGGGGGGTTGTGGGGTGCGGGAGTGCAGGTCGCCACTCACGTGTGCTGCTGGGAATAGCTGTAGGCTGTGACTCCGGGTGGCGCCGGGAGTCTGAGGACCGACGGCCAGAACCAAGTCAGGGCCACAAGCAGGCCAGGGGTGCACCAGCTCTGCCAGGTGACTGCTAGAGGCTCCGCGGGTCCCACCCAGCAGCGCCATATTTGAAATGCAGCGCGGGTGCATGGTGGAGCTCCACACAGTCTCTGCTCCTCCTCAGCCACCACCGCAGCCTCAGCAGCCTCCTAACCTGTGGCCCTCGCTGCCTCAGCAGCCACTGCCTCTGCCGTGCTCCCCGCACCGGGACCTCAGACTCAGGGCCACCATGGCTGGGCGCATCCGAGGGGCTGCGTGTGGCGATGTGCCTGCCATGCAGGCTCTGCATGCTCTGCCCTCCCGGCCAGGACCCACACTATGATCCCAGTAGCAGCCAGCCACTGAAGCTGTTTCCATGGGTGCTAGTGCTCGTGCTAGTGCTCGAGCTCGCTCTTCTCCCAGCTCTCTCTCGGCCCCACACTCCTCTCCTTGGCCACCCTGCCCTGGCTGCACACACACCTCTGCCCCCTTGGGTTCTGGCGATTGCTGCCACCAAAGTGCGCTCCTGGGCCCCGCCCCCTCCTCCACTGGGCCCCGCCCCCCAGCCCTGGCCACAATTGCAGCCCTGACTGGGCCCTGAGGCTTCTAGACCATGGCAATTGCAGAATCGAATCTCACCTCAGCCCCACCAGTGGAGGAGACTCTCCTCCATCCTCCTCCACTCCACACACCAAGCAGGTGCATGGTGACACTCGTGTGTGTATGTGTGTTTGTGTTTGTGTGTGTGTATGATTGTTGTGGATAATCACCTCTCAAGGACTCAGAACATAGCACCCTTTGGGATGACTCAGCACACAGCACACTTCCAAAATCAGCACAAAGCACCCTGTGTAAATGACTCAGCACACAGCTCCCTTTGAAGGACTCAGCATGTAGTATGCTAGGTAGAGTACTCAGCACACAGCACCCTTTGAAGGAGGGAGTCTATAGCCTACAGTGTAAAAGACTCAATGCATGGCCGCTTTGAAACACTCAGCACATAGCACTCTTTCCCAGGTACTCATCACAGCCTGTGTTGAAGCACACTGTGTAAAACACCCAGTGCACAGCTTCCTTGGATAAACTCAGCACACAGAACAATTTTGAAGGACTCAGCATATACCACACTGTGGGAGCTCTCAGCACACAGCACCATTTGAAGGACAGTACAGAGCACCCTGTGTAAAGGACTTGGCACACAGCACTCAAAATACACCTCATCCCTCTCTTCTCAAGGGCTCACACATAGCAGGACCCTTTAGGATGCATTAGCACACCACACCTTTTGAAGGACTCAGCATACAATACGTTGTGTAATGGACTCAGCACAAAGCCCCCTTTATAAAACCCAGGATAGATTGGGCTGGGAAGGTGGCTCAGTGGTAGAGCACTTGCCTTGCATGCCTGAGGCCCTGGGTTCGATTCCTCAGCACCACATAAGCAAAAAAAACAGCTGGAAGTGGCACTGTGGCTCTAGTGGTAGAGTGTTAGCCTTGAGCTGAAGAGCTGACGGACAGCAACCAGGCCCAGAGTTCAGGCCCCATGACAGGACCCCCAAAAAATGCAAAAAAACCCCAAAAAAACAGAATGGCCCACACTTCTCAGGGACTCAGCACATAGCACCCTTTGGGATGACTCAGCAAATAGCACCTTTTTGAGAACTCAGCACATAACTCCCATGAGGGAAGGACCCAGTAAATAGCGCCTGGTGAAGGACTCAGCACATAGTTGTAAGTCACAAGTTCAGCTGTCATTAGAATTAGGGTGCTTTCTTCAGTATCACCATTCTTCAGAAACACTTCACAAATCCTACTAGTTCACATTTAGACAAGCTGTGTTTTATGGGGGAAGTCAGCTGGGGGTCTTGAACTCAAAGCTTGGGGGCCCTGTCCCTGAGCTCTTTGGTTCAATGCTAGAGCTCTACCACTTGGAGGCACAGTTCCAATTTTGTTTTTGGGGGTTGTTCTTTGCCAGGTCTTATGATGATAAGTAAGGCCAAGTTGGGGTATCTGTGGGCAAAGGCTCTTAGCTTAGCCAGGAGCTGACCTCTTCCTTCCATGTTCCGCTGTGGCCACCAGGGGGCAGGAGTGGCCCACCATAGGGAATGTATCTGCGAGTTGTGTTTACTCTTGCTTATGGAGGGCCCCCATCATGCTTCAAAGCCACCCTGGACAGGAAAGTTCTTGAGATGCGTCTTAGCTACAATTAACCATCGAAAAGCAAGTGGGGCTGTGACTCAAGTGGCACAGCACTAGTTTTGAGCAAGAAAACTCAGGGATAGAGCCTAGGCCCTGAGTTCACACACACACACACTACATGCATGCAAAATCAGAGATTTCTACACTGCAGTTTTTGGGTATTCTCTACTTTTCCCCCCACTAAGCCTGGTGGCTGCTGGCCCAGGTGTTTGGTGCATACAAAATCACCTGGCATCTTCAATTTTGGAGGAACAGAATGGCTAGAAGGTCAACCTTCCCCATCCCAGCTCCTTGATTGGGTCATGGTCTATCCAGGCCCTTTGGAGCTCCTTTACAGACTCGCCAAGATGCCTTCAAAAGGCATCACATACTGGGCACTGGTGGCTCATGCCTGTCATCCTACCTACTCAGGAAGCTGAGATCTGGAGGATCATGGTGCCAAGCCAGTCTGGGCAGGACAGTGTATGAGACTCTTATCGATGAACCATCAGGAAACAAAAGTAGCATTGTGCCTCAAGTGGTAGAGTGCCAGCCTTGAGAAAAAGAGCTCAGGGACAGTGCTCACGGCCAAAAACAACACAGAGAGGCATTGCATGCTGTCTTTGGGATTGGCATGGTCCAAATATAATTGGAATTAATTATAATTGGAATTAATCAAGTCCTCCAAGACAAAGCAGTACCTCCTTTAGTCCTGTGCTCCTCCATCTCTTCTCTTCCCCTGGCCTTGTCCGTGCTTTGGGTCAGCATGGGTCTGGCTGGACGGGAGGGCTCCAAGGAAGATCCCAGAGCAATCACCCCACTTCCTTCTGCCCTGCTCACCATGCTGCTTCTGCTCTTTGCCATAGACCTTCTTCCTGGTATTCATCCATGAGGTCATCACCACCATCATAGTGGTGAGTGGTGGGTCTGGCCTAACTAGGGGCAGTCAGAGGTGGAAGTAGGTCTGGGACTAGGAGCTTCCCCTTTGGGTGTGGGCTGAGGCCTGGGCTGACTTTTATTTCATCCTGGGCCTTGCAGTGGTAGGGAGACAGTGTAGACTTTGCATTGAGTCAGGTAAGATCACAATCTGGAGGACCATTTGTGTGGGGAAGGATGTGGGACTCAGTGGGCCACGGTTGTTGGTACTCTCTTGGGACTCCCCTCTCCCTCTCTCATCCCTCAATGGTAGAATAGAAACTTCAACTCAGCGTGTGGGAGGAGGGGGCGGGGGTATATTTTGGAATGAACCAGACTTGGGCTTCATATTCATCCTAGCCCCTACTTCCTATTTATCTGAGGAATGGCCATATGGGTTTGGGAGAGGGTAAAATCATTCTAGCTGAGAATGTGGCTCAGTGGTAGAGTGTTCGCCTAGCATGCCTGAAGTCTTTGGTTCTATTCCACACAGAAAAAAGCTGGAAGGGGAGGTGGGGCTAGCCTTGATCAAAAACAGGTAAGAGACAGTGGCCAGGCCTTGAGTTCAAGCCCCAGGGGTGCAAGAACAAATCTTTCTTTCTAGGCTTTTTTTTTTTTTTTTTTGCTTTGAAAACAATTTATTCTTTGTGATAAGCAAAACATAGGCTTCTTTCCTGGCCACCAATGGGCCATTATAGGTCCCTTGAGTTTGGGCCAACTCCCTTCAGCCTCTGCCCTACCCTACCCTCAGTTTAACCTTCCTGTTACCCGGCAGATGGAGGCCTGAGAGAAAGCCACTTGGTCACCTACTTCTGGTGGCTGCCAAGGCTTTTGAGAGTCAGTATGTCACATAGAGAGTCATCATCCGCATCAGTCTACAGGAGAAAGTGAGGGAGCACTCCTCCCCTGAGCCTGGGAGCAGTGGGCGGATCTGGATGTGGGGCATCTGGGGCAGGACATACTCCTTGAGGGAGTCCACTATGGGGTCGGGAACCCTGACCTCTCCTCTGGCAGTCTCCATGCTGTCTTCAAGTTGCTTCTGAAGCAGTGTTGGAGAGGAGGGTGGGAGGCTCAGCCTGTGCTGGCACCTGGAGACTGCTGTCTGTGCCTTCCCTGGCGAGGAGTGACAGCAGCTCCACAAAACTCTCCTCTTCTTGATCTTGTCCTGGGACAGCCAGTGCATGCACTAGGCTTTGTCCCAACACAGCTCATTCAGGACCAACATCTGCTCTTTACACACCATGAGGTACTCCTTGATAGTTTGGATGTGTGCCAACAGCTGGCTGCATCAATGGGGAAGCTCACCTGCTGGAATCTGGAAGTCCACCTCATCAGGCAGGTCATGGACGAAGCAGATTTTCTTCTCAGATGCCCGTGTCCCGCTTCCCATCCCCATGCCTGCTGTGGTGGCAGCTCATGGGGCTGAGGGCCTCTGGCTCCAGCTCAGTCTGGCACTGAGCTGCTGGGGCAGCCAGGGGGCGTCTGAAGCTGGCCCGCCATTCTTGTGTCAGGAGTTTCCCCCTGTGGATCTCATCCTCCAAGAGCACTCTCAGAGCCATGTCACTCTTGGTCTGGGGGACATCTCCATCCTGTGTGATGGTCACATGGGGGGGGGATTCACCTCCTTACCTTTTGCTTCTCCAAGGCTCATGCCTTCCTCTTCCCCAGGGAAAACCAGCAAGCTAAGCTGGGCCTGCAGGCACTCCTCCTGTGATCTGGTGGCTTCCAGGCACTTGAGAGTGTCCTGCCACTTCAAGGACATCACCTGGTCCCTCCAGTTTGTTGAGCCCTGCACTTGCTTCAGCTGCTCCAGAAGCTGGGTCTGCCTCTCTAAGTGCTGCTGCAGGACCTCCTTCTCAGAGCACCATCCCTCATTGGAGACAATGTGCCATTCACAGGAGGCTCTGAACTCCTGCACTGGCCCAGGGACTGCTCCTGCTGCTCCTGAGCTGCTTGGCTCTCTCTCTCTCTCTCAGCCACCACTTTTCATTTCTCTATCTTTTCCTCTGAGCAGTCCTACTGTTCCCGCAGATGTTTCTTCATCTGCTGTTCTGAGTCCAGGATGCTGGCAAGCTCCTCCTTCTCACTGCTCACCCTGTGGAGAGCGTCCCACAACAGGGCCAGCTTTTCCTCTGGTTGTCCATCCCACACACATGCACATCGTGGGGTCTCAGGGATCCCCTGCCCATCCTAGACTTTGTCCTCCAGTCTCTGCAGTTGCTCTTGCTGCTGCACATTCTGAAGACGGAGACTGGTTTTCCTGGACCTGGATGTGAAGTTGTTCCTCCAGGTTTTTCAACTCCATCTTCAGTACCTAACGCCCTCCAGCACTTGTTGGAACTTGCATGTTCTCTTCTTCTTGTTGCTCCTCTGTATCTACAGCAATTCCAGCTTCTCCTGCAACTCTGTGTTCAATTGCTCCAGGTCATCAAAGTTTCTGGTATTTTCCTCGAGCTGAAGGGTCACATCATTCAGCTGTTTGAAGAACATTTTGGTCTCCTCCTTTGCAGCAGTGACAGCAGAAACCGCTATCTCCAGCTCTGCCACATGCCACTCTGTAGCTGACAGGCAGCTGGTGAGAGCTTCCTGCTCCCTTTCTCTGTCATCAGTGGCCTGCTGCACTTGGGCCAATGCACATTGTTAATCGCTTTCTGCTGAAACCAACGGCTGTATGGGTGCCTTGTGGATCTCTACCTCCATTTTTGGTGCTGCATGTATCTGGTCTATCTTCTCCCTCTCTTATTCTCATTGACCTTGTGGATCTGTCTTTCCCTGCTTCAGTGGTTGGATCTTGGCAAAGAGTGCCTGTTTTCTTCTTTTCTGTGGTCCAGGGTGGGCACACATGCGGGTAGCACCTCTGTGGATCTTTGGTGGTATTGGGACCCTTGAAACTCTGGACCCTGGTGGCTGTGACTGTGTCCAAAGGCAGGGGAGGCCCATGGTCGGCATCACCTTTGGCCGGACTCTCCATTCAATCCGGCTCCCCAGTGGTGTTTGTCTTGGGGATCCCTCGCTTTTTCCTGTTCTTTGTTTTCTTGAATGTTTCATGTCTGTCCAGAGGATACTGCTGGTGTTCTTGTGGCAGTTTCTTGCCCACAGTTCTCTCATTGATTCTTATTGTTTCAGACATCTGAGCAATGGGATGGGAAAGTTGGGCTGGCCACGTTGCCAGGCTGTAGGAAATCTTCTATTCTCTCACTCACCGACTAGGACATCATTTCCTACTCTACCTCAAAGTCACCTGGAGTCTCTTGCTTACCACTCAGCCACCTCTACCTTCCTCAACTGCTGGTAGTGGTGTCAACCAACAGAGGGAATCCAGGTGTAACTGGGAAGCATGGAATGTGGGCGTGGCCACTATTCTTGTATCCTATTGGTCAAAAAGAATCATGAAAGAATGGTGGTGTGCCTGGAATCCTGGGATGCAGACAGAATGGACAGAGTCAAGATGACAGCAGCCCATTTACCAGGAAAGTCTGTCCAATCCAGTTGGGGACAAGAGGGAGACCTGCTTTAGCCAGATGCCTGCACAGATTGTTGTGTATGTCTTTTTGTTGCCAATCCTGGACCTTGAACTCAGGATCTGGGCCCAGTCCATGAGCTATTCTTGCTCAAGATTAGCCCTCTACCACTGGAGCCACACAGCTCTACTTTTGCTTTGTTGGCATTGAGGTTGCACAGGGGTCTCAAGGACTTCCCTTCTTAGGGTGACTTTGACCATGATCCTCCTATCACAGCCTTGTAAGTATCAAGGAGGACTGGTGAGAGCCACTGGTGCCTGGCTAATCATTGATCAGGATTATGGCTTCCTCAGTAGCCTGCAAGCCTTCAGCAATGCAAGGTGAAGTATTCTTTGGAACCGGATCTCTCAGACCCAGATGGCCATAGTGCAAAGGAAGAAACTGTAAAAATGCCATCCCGCCACTTTTTTTCTGTGCATTTCCCCCCCGCACAAGGCCTGAAGTTCTAGGATCCCAGGATAGGCTGTATTTCCAGTGGCTGCACCCCAGCCTATGGTGATGTAAGCTGAGGCACAGTTGCCATGACCTGAGTTCAAGACCCTGTTTGGCAAAAAAAGCAAGAAAAATAAAATAAAATAGCTCCCTGGCTTGCAATTCACGCCATTTCTCCTACCTTTGAATTTGAACTTAAGGCCTGGGTAACTCTGAAGCACTGTGGATGAAGGGGAAGCTCACCATGCTTGAAGCCAAGAAAGTAAGGCCTGGTCCCTAGGCCTGAATTCAAGTCCCAGCCCTGGAAACATTCTGTTTATATACATTGTAAAGGTATGATTTGTACTTATGTATAAATGTTCAGTCCATGTCCTGTTTGTTGTGGTTGTTTATTGTATTTTTGTTTTATTCATTTATTTTCCATTTTTTCATTGTGAAAATATTGTACAGAGGGGTTACATGGGCAAGATAATGAGTACATTTCTTATGAAGCATTGTAGCCTCCTCCTTTGTTTCCCCTTCCCATCCCTTCCCATCCTCCCCTCCGCCCCCACCCAATCCTCCCCACTCCCCCCTGAAGTCCCACACCAAAGTTGTAAAGTTCATTTTTGACATAAAGACTTGTACATCTCATTGTTGCAATGGGTCCACCTGTATCCCTATTTAAATGAATTGTTTTTCCCCTTCCCCTCCACAAATTATACCGACATCAAATACAGTGAAAGCAGGGGTTATACTGTGGGAGAGGGTCATTCAAAGCAAAAAAGAAATAATCTCATAAATGTGTTAAAAACAATCACAAGAAAGAAAAAATCATTTGAGCACATATCTTAGGGTTCATTTCCCTAACATCACCTTATCTGACCTTTTCTGCTTGACTCAGATATATACTAGATATTGCAAATAAGGGAAACCATGGGACTTATGTTTCTTTGGGCCTGGCTTACTTCACTTAATATAATTTTTTCCAAGTCTTTCCATTTGCTAATAAATAGGGCATTGTCATTCTTTCTGATGGAGGCATAGAATTTCATTGTGTATATAAACCACATTTTCTTGATCCATTCATCTACTGAGGGGCATCTGGGCGGTTGCATATCTTAGTTATAGTAAATAATGCTGAAATAAACATAGTTGTGCTGGTAGCTTTAATGTGGTCTTGTTTGTAAACATTTGGGTAAATGCCCAAAAATGGGATTGCTGGGTCATATGGGAGCTCTATGAGGAGTCTTTTGAGGAACCTCCATACTACTTTCCAAAGTGGTTGAACAAGTTTACACTCCCACTAACAATGCAGTAAGGTTCCCTTCTGTCCACATCCCTTCCAGCATCTGTTGTTATTAGCGTTCTTGATTATAGCCATTCTAACTGGGTGAGGTGGTATCTCAATGTTGTTTTGATTTGCATTTCTTCTATGGCTAGGGAGGTTGAGCATTTCTTCATGTGTCTATTGGCCATCCTTCTTTCTTCTTCAGAGAAATTTCTCTTTAAGTCTTTTGCTCACTTATTTATTGGGCAATTGTTTCTTTGAGGATTTGTTGTTGGGGGATTTAATTTTTTGAGTTCCAAGTGTATTTTAGATATGAGATTTTTTTATTAACTGTGATGACACACATTCCATTTATGATATTGATGACAACCCACCACATAGTATCTAGATTTGCAGATGTGTTCTCCATCATGTGTGACACCCAAGACTCTCAGAGAAAAGGGAAACAGGTATCACACTCAGCTTCTTACTCCATGATCCAATTGTTGGCAGTGCTGGGATCTGATCTCAGGGCCTGGCAGACCCAATTCAGACCATGAATGGGTGTGTCAACACGGCAACCTCTAGCCAATGAAGCTGCCAAGGCATTTCCAGACCCTGAGATTAAGCCACAGGAGTGGACAAAATAGCCATACATGGATAGACAGGTGGTTGAACACCAATAAATATATATTTGTACAGAGTGCCAGAGACATCTACCTAGGATTCAATGATATCAACTAAGTTCCTACTAACTCTTATGTCTTTATTATGCCACCATTGACGGAATAGTATTCTTTTCATGCTTAATAAACCATTCATTAAGAAGAATCATTGTCCTCAGATCATTGCATCTAATTTTGGACTAGACCAATACACGCAGAAACTTCTCATTCAATCATGAGTTTCCTAATATTTCATTGTTATTCCCATGCATAGGAACAAGTATCTTGGGATCTCCCACCATTTGGAGGTGTCAAGGCCAGGATTCAAGCTCAGGGCCTATGTTGCTGCATGGGCCTATGGCTTCCCTGATAACCCATTAGCCTTCATCAATGCAAGGTGAAATACCCTTTGCAGCTGTGTAATTCAGACCCAGGGTGGTCACTGTGCAAAAGAAAATATAAAAAATACATCCTGCAACATTTTTTCTGTCATTTTTCTGTCATTTTTTCCTGTCATTTTTCTGACATTTTTTCCTGCAAAGTTTCAGAGCCTAGGATCCCAGGATCAGCTACAGGCCCATGGGAGCTGACAATTCTGAGGTGATCGAAGCTGAGGCAGAGTTGTCATGAATTGAGTCAATTCCCATGCTTGGCAATATTAATAATAATAAAAAATAATAACAACACACCCTGGCTCAGAATTCTGACCATTTTTCTGCCATCTCTGAGATTCCAACTCAGGTCAGGGTAACTTTGTTGCACTCTGGGGGAAGGTGAAGCTCACCATCCTTGAAACTACAAGGTCAGGCCTAGTCCCAGGGCCTGAACTGAAGCCCCAGCACTGGCAAAAATCATATGCTCACCTATTTTACACATAGGATCTCTCTTTACATAGAGATGTGGAATGCATCATGCATTCAGTGTAGTTATTCTTTTTATTGTGTGTCTTAGTCATGGATGTATTTTGTATTTTATTACATATGATGAAAGCTATAACTGTGCTGACATGGATGGCAACTGATTCCCATGAATATAGAGTTGCCTATATAGCATACTGCATCCTAGCTGAGACCCAGGACTTTCACAGAACAGAGAAACAGTTGCAATGATTGGCTTCTCACATCAGAATTCATCTTTTGGCAGTGCTGGGATCTGACATGGAGACTGGCAGGCCCAATAGGCGAATGGGTCCAGGTAAACACAACATCATGTGAGCCACTAAGGAGCTAGGTCGTTCCCAGGACCTGAGATTGAGCCCCGCAGTGCGGGGGATAGTAGGGAACACAATAGTCATCCATGCAAAATCTGAAGGTAGTATGTAAATAAGTACATATTTGTATAGAGTAGGAGAGATGGTGACCAGTGATGGAATCCAATCTACCTTGTGACTAACGATTCTTGGATCTTCCCCAATGCCTCCATTTCATGACTGTGATGATTATGACCATGTTTCATCAACTCTTCATTAAAAAATAATCGATACCCCATGAGTTTTGTCTATCATTTCCTACTCGAATCAAGCAGGAACTACTCATTCATAGATGAGACCCATCGAATTCCATGACTCTTCCTAGGTTTGGAAATGAGTATCTCAGGATCTCATTCCATTCCCTCAATGTATGGGTGCTGACCGGGAATCGAACTTGGGGCCTACGTTGCTGGGTTGGCCTCTGGCTCTTCTGATAACCAACAGGCCATCAGCCACACCAGGACACCTTTTCTCTGCAGGCCACCTTGTTTGGACCCAGCATGGTCAGCATGCAAAGGAAAATAAATGTAAAAGTGCCAGGTGGAACTTCCCACTGTTTTTATTCCCCCTCGAGGCTTTTTTTTCCCCAGCAAGCCCGGGATCATAGGGTCCGATGTCTGTGGGTCCAGAGGCTGCAGCCTAGGATGATCGGAGCTGAGACAGAGTTGCCATGACTTGAGTTCAAGTCCCGTGTCTGGCAAAAAAAAAAATTAAGAAGTTATGAATGAAGCACTCTAGCTAAGAACTCACAGTGTTATACTGCTAGAACTGGTATTTGAACTCAGGTCTGGGGAACCCCATTGCACTGTGGGAAAAGGGGAAGCTCACCATCCTTGAAGACTAGAATGTCAGGCCTGGTCCAGGGCTTGATTTGAAGCCCAAGCACTGGACAAAATAACAAGCCCACCTCATTAACACATAGGATCTCTATTTACATACAGGTGTGGTATGCATCTTGCATTCAATGTAGTTATCTTTTTTTATTTTGAGTGTTATTCATGGATGTATTGTGTATTTTATTGAGTATGGTGACAGGTATATCTGTGCTGACATGGATGACAATTATTCCCATGGCTATAGAGTTGCCTATATAGCATTCTCCATCCTCGCTGAGGCCCAGGACTTTCACAGGACAGGAAAACAGGTGGATCGATGTGCTTCTCACATCAGGGTGAAGCTTTTGGCAGTGCTGGGATTTGACCTCAGGGTCTAGCAGGCCCAATTGGTGAATGGGTCAATTGGAGCACACCAGCCTGTGAGCCACTATGGAGTTAGGATGTACCCAGGTCCTGAGACTGAGCACTGGAAGAGGGGATCAATATAGTCATGAATTCATAATTTAAATAAGGATCTATATTATCATACATGGATGGGTGACATCTTGCATTCAGTGTACTCGTTCTCTTTATTTTGTGTCTTATTCATGGATGCAATGTGTATTTTATTGATTATGATGACAGATATAACTGTGCTGACATGGATGGCAACCCATTCCTTTGGGTATAGGGTTGCCTATGTAGTAATCTCCATCCTCCCTGAGACCCAAGTCTTTCTCAGGACAGGAAAACAGATGGATCGATGGGCTTCTCACATCAGGTTAATCTTTTGGCAGTGCTGGGATTCAAACCCAGGGCCTAGCAGGCCCAATTGTTGAATGGGTAAAAGTGAGCACACTAGCCTGTGAGCCACTAAGGAGGTAGGCCAGTCCCAGGACCTGAGATACAACTCTGGGAGGAGGGGATTGGGAGGGGTGGGAAATAGTCATGCATTTATAAGTGCAAGTTAGTATGCAAATAAGTACATATTTTTATAGTGTAGGAGAGATGGCGACCTATGATGAAATCTACCTTGTGACTACTAATTCTTGGATCTTCCCTGATACCTCCATTTCATGACTGTGATGATTATAGTCACGCTTCATCAATTTTTCATTAAAAATAATCGATACCCCATGAGTCTTGCCTATCATTTCCTACTCACATCAAGCAGGAACTACTCATTCAAGGATGAGATTGATTGCGTTCCAGGACTCTTCCTAGGTCCGTAAACGAATGTCCCAGGATTTCTGGCCATTCCCTCATCGTAACAGGGCTGACTGGGATTCATCCTCGGGGCCTCCATTGTCTGGTTAGCCTGTGGTTCCCCTGAAAACCAGCAGGCCTTCAGCCATGCCAGGTCAACTTCACTCTGCAGGCAGCCATGTTCTGACCCAGAATGGTCACCATGCAAAGGAAAATAAACATAAAAGCCCCAGGTGGAACTTCCCGCAGCTTTATTTCTCCTCGTGGCTTCTTTTTTTTTTTTCCCAGCAAGACCCATGGTCTTAGGGTCCGAGGACGGGCTGTGGGTCCAGAGGCTGCAGCCTAGGATGATCAGAGCTGAGGCAGAGTTGCCATGACTTGAGTTCAAGCCCCGGGTCTAGTTAAAAAAAAAAATTAAAAAACTATGAACGAAGAATCCTAGCCCAGAATTTGTTCCATTTTACTGGGAGAGCTGGGATATGAACTAAGGTTTGGGTAACTCTGTTGCACTGTGGGGGAAGGTTAAGCTCACCGTCTTTGAAGATTAAAAGGTCAGGCCTGGTACTGGACCTGATTTGAAGCCCCAGCATTAGACAAGCCCACCTCTTTTAAACATAGGATCTCTATTTACATACAGGTGTGGTATGCACCTAGTTTTCAGTGTAGTTAATCTTTTTATTTTGTGTCTTATTCATTTATGTATTGTGTATTTTATTGAGTATAGGATGACATATATAACTGTGCTCACATGGATGACAACCTATTCCCCTGGGTATAGAGTTGCCTATGCTTTCTAGATCCTAGCTGTGACCCAGGACTTGCATAGGATAGGAAAACATCTGCAAGGTTTGGCATCTCACCTCAGGATGAACCTCTTGGCAGTGCTTGAAGTTGATCTCAAGGCCTAGCAGAACCAACTGCCAAATGGGTCCACATGAGTACACCAGCCTGTGAGCCACTAAGGAGTTAGGCTATACCCAGGACCTGAGATGTAGCCCCGCGGTGGGGGTGGAGCACCATATTCATTCATTCATAAGCTGAAATTAGTATGCTAATAAAGGCCTGTTTGTATAGGGTAGGAGATGTGGCGAGCTGTGTTGGAATCCTATCTTCCATGTGACTACTGATTCTTGGATTTTTCCCAATGCTTCGATTTCCTGAATGTAATTATTGTCATACTTCATGCAGTCTTAATTAAGATCTTGCCTATCATTTCCTATGAGAATCATGCATGAACTTCTCAACTCTTCCCTAGACCTGAAATCAAGCACCAGTACTGAAAAATATAACATTTATAGACATTTTAAATATTTGAGTTATATCTCTATATTCTTTTTAAATCGTGTTTGTTGGAGTGATTCATTATATTTTATTATTGATTGATTGATTGATTTAGCATTTATATTATGGACTGTGAGTACACCTATAATATTTATTACATTTGTCCCAATCTATTCCATAGCATATAGCTTTGCAGACATAATATATACATCACACCTGACACCCAGCACTTGCACAGAAAAGGAAAACAGGTGTCACACATGGAATCTTACACCAGGAAGAAACTTTTGGCAATGATGGGACCTTGACTGTGGCACTAGCAGGCCCAATTCATGAAGGGGTAAGTGTCAGCACGGCAGCATCTAGCCCATGCAGGTGCCAAGTGGATCTCAAGACCTGGGATTGAGTTCCAGGTTTGGCCAAAATATCAAAAATGTTCTATGCAGATGATGGTATACAAATAAGTATAAATTTAGATATTTACGTACAGCCAGAAATGTCTATTTAGTGTTTAATGACACATGCTACGCTCCTACGGATTCTCAGGTCTTTAGTGAGGACTCCATTTAATCAATAGTATTCTTTTAGTGCATAACAAACTATGAATTAAAATCAGTCTGTGTCCTGTGATTATTGTGTCTAATTTTCTGCTAGATTGATTGATGAACTACTCATCGAACCATGACATTGTTCACATTACTCTGGTGCTCCTATGGATAGGCGATAGTTTCTTAGGCTCCCCAGCCCTTTGTAAGTGGCGTGACTGGGATTCAAACTCAGGACCTAGGTGTCCAGCTTGGCCTATGGCTTCGCTGCCAGCCCTCCAGCCTTCAGCAGTGCCAGGTAACCTACAGGTTGCAGCCGTGTCATTTGGAACCAGGATGGTCACCATGCAAGGGAGGAAAACCAAGAAACCGCCAACCATGCACAGATCGCAGTTTTTTTAGGTGCTGTTTTCATTTTGTTTTCCTGTCAGCCCCCGAGGTGTACCATCCCATGATCTGCTGTGGGTCCAGAAG
This sequence comes from Dipodomys spectabilis, assembly GCF_019054845.1. NCBI lineage: Eukaryota > Metazoa > Chordata > Mammalia > Rodentia > Heteromyidae > Dipodomys > Dipodomys spectabilis. Next base: position 3,252,726 of record NW_024870955.1, read on the forward strand.
CTGCACCTTCCCAGCCTAGGGTGATGGAATCTCAGGCAGTGTTGCCACAACCTCAGTTCAAGCCCCGTGATTGGCAATCAATCAATCAAGAAAATTTTAAAATATTAGAAATAGCCGGGCGCCGGTGTCTCACACCTGTAATTCTAGCTACTCAAGAGGCTGAGGATTGTGGTTCAGATCCAACCAAGGCTGTAAAGCCCATGAGATTCTTATCTCCAATAAAGCACTAGTAAACCAGAAGTGGTGCTGTGGCTCAAGCGGTAGTGCACTCGCTTTGAGCTGAAGAGCGCGGGGCCAGAGCCCAAGGCCAGAGCTCAAGCCCCACGAAAAAAATTTGAAAAATACTAATGAAGGTCCCCAGCTTGGCATTCATACCTTTTATTTTTCCTGTAAGGCTTGTCATTTGAACTCAGAGTCTGGGTAAATCTAATGCACTGTGGAGGATGGGGAAACTCACCATCTTTGAAGACAAGCAATTCAGGACTGTTCCCTAGGCCTGAATTCAATCCCCAGCCCTGTTAAAGTAATATTCATCCACATTTGAAATAATGATTAATATCTACATACTTATGTTTATCACATATTATTTGCCTGTGTATTTATTTTATTTTTTGCACTATTCATTCATTCATTATTTATATTGACTATTATTACACTTATAACGTATTAAATTGATTACATCTTATGAGAACTATACAGATTAGCATATGTATTATATATCTTACTTCAGACCCAGGACATTCACAGAAATTTTATAGTAGATGATCCCATGCTTAGAAAAAGAGAAAGAATACACCAACCAAAATCGAATTCATCCCTAGGCACCCCAGTGGCTCACATCTGTAATCCCAGCTACTCCAGAGGTGAGAACTGGAAGATGAAGTTTCAAAGCCAATAAAGGCAGAAAAGCCTGAGAGACGACATCTCCAATTAACTGGCAAAAAGGCAGGCTACAGGTATGGCTAAAGTGGTAGAAAATCAGGTATGAACAATCAAGCCAAGAAAGAGTAAGCTGAATTCAAGTGCAGAGAGAGGGGGGTAGGGGAAGAAAGCAGAGAGAAATCCTCCAAAAACAGAGAACAAAACAACAATACACACACCCCACCTAATTTATGGTACCAATAAACTGAAAATAAAAAATCAAGTTTGTGCAGTTGTAGAACTTTACATGAGCACATATGCTTTTAGGTACACTTCAGAGCTATGTTTTAATAATATATATGTAGATATATTAAAATGTATATATATATATATATATATATATATATCTCTTTAAATAAACTAAGAAAGCAGCCAATGAATAAATACTTCTGAATTAGTGCCTTGACCAGGGAATTATAAATTATTTCTATTAAAATATATTCCAAGTTTCTTTCCTCAGAATCAATCTTTAAGAAGTTTGTTCATGCACCAGGCAACAGTGGCTCATGCCTATAATCCTAGCTACTTAGGAGGCTGAGATCTGAGGATGGCAGTTCAAACCCAGCCTGGGCAGGAAAGTCTGTGAGACCCTTATCTCCAATAAACCGAAAACGGCACTGTGGCTCAAGCGGAAGAGCACTTGTCATGAGTTGAAAGGTGAAGGCAGGCAGCCAAGCACAGAGTTCATGCCCCACCACCAACAAAAAAAAAAGAAAGAAAGAAGTTTGTTCATACAGATCATAAAATTCTAACCTTCTGAGCTTGAGGAAACTTGCCTTCCTTTTCTTCCAGGGTCTTATGCTCTTTAGGCAAGTACTCCACCACTGAGCTACATCTCAGTCCCAATGTTTTTGTTTTCCATTTTACAATTCACGTTATTCCCAAAATGTTTACAAGTATCTACTGTCCTCACAGAAGTGAGTTTTTATTCAGAAACCCAACCTTTTGTGATATGAGAACGCTCCTACTGTATTTTGTGGTAGGCACTGAGGAAAACTCACACGATGCAATTGCAGAGAGTTTATAGTTATAGAAATAACTCTAAATAGAAATAACATCAACTGTCCCTCTAGGGAGGAATGATGTACTCATTTTCATTCTCACTCTTCATGGCAGATGGTCAAAATGGAAACACCAATGTGCTATGCTGAAATGTAAACGTTTAAACCCTTTTTTGAAAAACTCTCATGTTATAAATCAAAATGTATCAAATAAAGGCCAAGTGAACTTTAAAAAATATGAAAAATGCTAATGAAGCTCCCTGGCTTGGAATGTGTACTATTTTTTGTCTGCAAGGCCTGGGATTTGAACTCAGGGTCTGGGTAACTCTTGCACTCTGGGGGAAGGGGAAGGTCTCTATGTTTGAAGATCAGAAAGTCAGGCCTCTTCCCTAGGCCTGAATTCAGGCCCCAACCCGGGAAATCGTAATCCTTACATGTATTTTAAAGATAGGATTGAACTTCCAGACAGGTGTTCAGTCTATATCATGTTTGGTGTGGTTATTCATTGTACTTTTTGTCTTATTCATTTATTTACCGTTTATTTTATTGACTGTGATGACACCTAACCATGTATTACATTGTTTACACCCTATCACATAGCATTTAGATTTATAGACTTGTTCTCCATCATGCCTGACACCCCGCACTCTCACAGAAAAGGAAAACAGGTGTCACACTTGGCTTCTTACTCCAGGATGACATTTTTGGCTTGTTCTGGGATCAAGCCCTAGGGGTTGCCAAAATAGCCATACATGGATAGGCAGGTGGTAGTACACCAATAAATACATATTAGTACAGAGTGCCAGAGCCATGTATCTAGTATTCAATGACATCTGCTTCATTCCTACCAAGTCTTAGGTAGTTATTATGCCTCCATTGAAGGAATATTATTCTTTTCATGCCTAATTAACCATTAATTAAGTTCAACCAGCATCCTAGGATTATTGCGTCTAATTTGAGTCCAGACCGCTGCACGAACTATTCAATCATGAGTTGGATACCATTCCATCAGAATTTCTATGCACAGGCAGGAGTCTCTTGGGATCTCCTGCCATTGGTAGGTGTCAGGACCAGGATATGAACTCAGGGACTTTGTTGCGGGGTTGGCCTATGGCTTTCCTGACAGTCCGCCAGCCTTGAGCAATGGCAGGTCACCTGTGCGTGGCATCCATGTCATTCAGACCTAGAATGGTAAGCGTGCAAGGAACCAAAGCCAAGGAAGCACCTACCATGTGCGGCTCGTGGCTTGTTTTAGTGTCATTTTCATTTTGTTTTCCTGTCAGACCTCGGGTCTTAGGATTCCAGGATCAGCTTTGGTTCTGGAGGCTGCACCCCAGGCTAGTGTGATGGAAGCTGAGACAGAGCTGTCACAATCTGAGTTCAAGCCACGTGCATGGCCAAAAACAAAAAAATTAATTTGAAAATTTTAAAAATTTAAAAAAAATTAAAAAAATTTAAAAAACCATTATTTATCTCCCTGTTTTGCAATTCGTGCCATTTTTTTCTGCTAGACCTGGGATATGAACTCAAGGTCTGGGTAAATAGTAGCACTGTCAGGCTAGGGGAAAGCACATCATATTTGAAGCCAAAAAAGTCAGTCCTGTTCCCTAGGCCTGAATTCAAGCCTCAGTCCTGCAAAACATACTCCTTGTATACATTTTATTTACATTTTAAAGACAGGATTTATACTTCCATATAGTCAGACAATATCATGTTTGGTATGGTTATTCATTTCATTTCTTGTTTTATTCATTTATTTACCATTTATTTTATTGACTCTTTTGACCCCTATCCCGTTTATTACATTGTTTACTTCCTATCACATCTAGATTTGTAGATGTGTTCGCTATCAAGTCTAAAACCCAGGACTCTCTCAGAAAAGGAAAACATGTGTCACACTCGGCTTCTTACTCCAAGATTAAATTTTTGGCAGTGCTGGGATCCGAACTTGGGGCCTAGCAGGCCCAATTCATGAATGGGTGAGGGTGAGCACGGCAGCCTCTAGCCAATGAAGCTGTGAGGTGGTTCCCAGGCACTGAGATGGAGCCCCAGGTTTGGCCAAAACAGTGATACATAGATTGGCAGATGGTGTTAAACAATTAATACATATTGGTAAAGAGTGCCAGAGCCATCTATCTGACTGAATGACGCCTACTACATTCCTACCAACTCTTAGGTATTTATTATACTGCCTTTGAAGTAATATTATTCTTTTCATGCTTAATAAACTATCAATTAAAATCAATCAGCATCCTAGGATTATTACATCCACTTTTAGACTCGACTGATGCACGAACTACTCTTTCAATCAGTATTCCTATGCATAGGAACGAGTCTCTTGTGATGTCCTGCCATTGGTAGGTGTCAGGACTTAGATTTTTAATCCATGGCCTATGGCTTCCCTGATGGCCCACCAGCCTTCAGGAATAGCAGTTCAGCTCCACTTTCCATCCGTGTCATTCAGACTCAGGATGGTCACCCTGCAAAGAAAAAAATAACGTAAAACCCCCAGTCCTCTGCAGCTAACCACTTTTTGTGCTGTCTCACTTTTTTTTTTCTTCCTGCAAGCCCTCTGGGCCTAGGATCCCAAGATTAACTATGGGTGAGAGGCTGCAGCCCAGTCTAAGGCAATCGAAGCTGAGGTAGAGTTGCACAGCCTGAGTTCAAGCTCCATGGTTGGCAAAAAAAAAAAAAAGAATAAATAAAAAAAATTAATTAATTATTTAACTAAATTGAAAAAAATCCCCCTGGTTTGGAAAATCTGCCAGTTTTCTTTACTAGCCTGGGATTTGAACTCAGGATCTTGGTAAATCTGTAGCAATGTGAGGGAAGGTGCTTGAGTTCAAATCATATGCCTAGCCAAAAACAAAAAATTAAGTCACTAACCTCAGCTGGGGGGTGGAGGGTAGCTGTGGAGGTGGGAGGGAAGGGATGGCAAGGGGAAAACAAAGGAGGAGTCAGCAATGCTCAATAGTAAATGTACTCATTACTTTGCTCATGTAACTGTAATCCCTCTATACAATATTTTTACAACAAAAAATGTACAAAAAAGGAAACAATTTAGAGCTCAGATAAGCACTTTGCAGGTAAGGGAAGGATGTGTGAATAGCTATACAAAATTGTACACTGCTGCTTTTAAAATATTCAGTTTGGAATTGAATAAACATAATTGCATGTATTAAAAGTAATTGTCACTGTCTTGGAACTGGGGTTAGTATTTCTGCCACTGCTGGGATTTGATCTCACCATCCAGGTAACTCTTTTGCATCGTAGGTGAAGGGGAAGCTCACTGTCCTTGAGGAAAAGAAATTCAGGGTAGAGTTCCCAGGTTCTGAATTAAGTCCCTATAATGGAAAATAATATTTATGTACATGTGTAATATATGTTATGTATTACATGTGTATGTTTATTACAAATTGTGATTTTTATTATTGATTTTGTATTTCTGTATTTCCAATTTTTTCATTTACTTATTGTTTATTGTATTAGTATTATTATACACATAATATTTATTACATTTTGCACATCTATTATAAAATTATACACAATAATTTAGGACATTGACTCATTTTTCATTAATACTTTATTAAGTGTTGAAACATGATACAAAATTAAATGGAGGCATTTGTCACAGCCTTCACATGTTTAGAGTCTCTCCAAAATATGAGCTGTGTCTTGTTTATCTTTAACACCTTCCTATAGGGATTTCTTTAGATGATTTATACTCAGAAACCTTTCCTTGAGGATAGGCAAGTTGAGGGATAAAATTGTAAGGGTGGGATTGGGAATGTGGCTTAGTGGTAGAGAGCTTGCTCAGCATGCATGAATGCCAGGGTTTGAATCCTCATTGCCACATACTCAGAAAAAGCCAGAAGCTGTGGAGTGCTCAAGTGGTAGGGCACTAGCCTTGAGAAAAAGAAGAACGGAGACAGTACACAGGCCCTAAGTTCAAGCCCCAGCACTGGCAAAAACAATAGGCCAGATGCCAGTGGCTCACACCTGGAGCCCTATCTTCTCAGGATGCTAAGATCTGAAGACCACAGTTCAAAGACAGCCTAGACAAGGAAAGCCTGTTAGACTCTTATCACCAATGACCCACCAAAAGACCCCATGTGGCGCTGTGGCTCAAGTGGTAGAGTGTTCGCCTTGAGATAAAGGGCTCCGGGACAGTGCCCAAGCTTGAGTTTGAGACACACAATGGGAATAAGTGAGGGTTAATCAAAGTACTTTTCCTATTTGCTAATTAGGAGAACATTCTCTGGAAAATGAACGCTGACGCTGATGTACACCAGAATTGGAGTCAGAGCTCAAGGTTCAAGTTTAGCAGATCCATATGCCCAGCCTCTCAGACTCTAGCATTATAAACTTGTGTCCTGCACGGTTCTGAAAGGTCCATTGTTGAAAGGCTTAATATGCTCCCCAAGCCCTTTGTGATAAGCAGTTGACTTGTATTGTCAATGTCATTATACTTGTGACCTAGCAGAGCACCAGTAGCTAAGGCCCATCCCCCAGCTCAGGAGGCTGAGGTCTGAGGATTACAGGGTGAAGCCAGCCAGGGCAGGAATGTCTGTGACACTGACTTCCACTTCTGAAAGGGCAGATGTTCAAGAGCTTCCTGGGTTTCCCTTGGTGATGAGAAGTTACTTGTACTTGAGTTGAACTCAAGGCCTGGGCACTGTTTCTAGCACTCTACTACTTGAGCCACAGCACCAATTCTGGCTTTTTCTGTGCATGTGCTACAGAGGGATCAAACTCAGGGCTTCTTGCATGCTAGGCAAGCACTGTCTCACTAATCCACATTCCCAGCCCTCTCATCTTTTTCTTAATGGTAGTTTCTACCTAAGTATGCTACCATTTTACATCCCCCAAGTTTAATTTTCTGAATACCGGTTATTTCAAAAACCCTGATCTCTTCCCCTGCCTGATTTGTGATTGTTCCTGCCTTGGTCTCATAATAAAATGTAAATAAAGGCTGCTGAGATCTTAAGTGTGCATCATGTAAGGACACAGTCCTGGAACTCTGGAAGAGAAAAGCCACGGGCCTGAAAAGAAGAGAACGATGCAGTATGTGCAACAAGCCTATCTGAAAAATAAATCTGTACATAACAGGAGAAGCATTGCATACAATCTGTTTGCACTCAGGGAGGTAATATACACCCATAAGTAGGTAGGACACTCATACATAAACTTGGCCTTCTCTTTTTGAATTTTTTTGGTGGCCATCCCAGGGCTTAAACTCAGGGCCCTATGTGTTCCTCAGCTGTTTTGTTGAGACTCTGCCACTGCCACAGCTCCACTTCCAGCCATCTGGTCGTTAACTGGACATAAGCGTCTGCCAGGCTTTCCTGCCTGGTCTGGCTTGTGTCTCCTGCTCGCCTTTCTTTCTCAAAGCTGGAGCTCTACCCTCTGGGCCACTGAAACACTTCGTGTTTTCTGGTGGTTTATTGGAAATAAGAGTCTCACAGACTTTCCTGCTCGGGCGGGCTTTGAACTGAGATCTCCTTAGGAGACTTCAAGTGGTTTTCCTCAGGATTTGCCAAGGATCTTCACCACACAAACCCTTAGTCAAAATCTCGAGGGGTACTACAGAAAAACGGAAACATGATGATGCTTCTAGTGTGTTCTAGATACTTAAGGTTGGAGACACAAAACACTCACAATTATTAGATAATTTCATAATCATAGGGAGCAATGCAGAAAGCATGAGGTTCGCTCCAGCTTTTGTTCCTCTCGTCCTGAGACAGTAAATCCACTGCAGCTCAATGCTAACTGATTGAACTGCCTTGTCCTGTGGACATTTGCTGCCAAAATCATGTGACACTCATTTCTCACTTTTGGCTTCAAACCTGTGACCAGAGGAGGAGGAGAGAAAATCCTTCTCAGAGAAAGCACCTATAAAGAACACTGGGTAGTTTACGTATAAATTCAAAGCATTGGAATGATGCTGTTAAGTAGTCAGATTGTCCAAATTAAAAAAATGAAGAAGAAAAGAAAGGCAGGTGCCAGTGGCTGCTGACTGTAATCCCAGCTCCTCAGGAGGCTGAGATGTAGAGAATCTGAGTTTGAATCCAGCCAGCATAGGAAAGTCCATGACACTGTTATTTCTAAGAGATCACAGAAAACCCAGAAGTGGGGCTGTGGCTCCAGGTTAATGCACTACACTTGAGCAAATGTAACTCAGGGACAATGCTTATGCTCATAGTACAAACGCAGGACCTGCTTCCATGTCTTTGTGTATCTGTGGATGTATTCCCATAGGTGAAGCTTCAGAGTAGCTATGATGAAAGGCACCAAGCTAGAAAATTTGTTTTCAATATAATGATTTCATAACACAGAGACTGCTTTCATAACAGTGCATGTTTCTGGGCTCCCCTCACAGTTCCCAGTGCAGCCTGAGGGTTTCTCTGCCTCCCAGGCCTGCTGGAAGAAGTCTCTCTCATTGTCTGGACAGGCAGACAAAAGGCCTCAGTCCTGTACAGCTGTGTAACAAACAACTACATCTGGGCCAATTAGTGAGGATGAGTGTGGACAGGCTCTGAAGGTCAGGACAAAAAGGCCTCTTTGTACCCCAAGCTATCTCTCTGCCCAGTGCTCTGTTTTAACAGGAAGCCTTCATTTGTGCCACCTCCTTTGGCAGGCCAAGTTCTCAGCACTAATCCTGCCTTTGTGAGACTATATTCTGGTGTTCAGATACAGTGCTCAATATAATTCAGGAGTCCTTCTGGTAGACAACTAGGGCACTTAACCTCAAGAAATGTTTCATTGAGGGCGATGATGGGTCTATGATGCCTCTGCTAGCTTTCCAGAAGCTTTGGAAATCCAAGCACATGTCTGATGTTACCATGCTTCCTGTCATCTAGGACTGCTGAAGCACATTAGATTTTGAAACCTTTGACTTCTCCTAGTTGACCTTTGGGTGGCAACGTTTTGGGGTTGAACACAGGGCCTGGGTGCTGACCATGAGCTCAGTGCAGGAGCCCAGTCCTTCATCATTTTGTGTCACAGCTTTTACTTCTGGTCTGTGTGTGTGTGTGTGTGTGTGTGTGTGTGTGTGCGAGTATGCACACATATACCAGTCCTGGAGTTTGAACTCAGGACCTGAGCACTGTACCTAATTTCTCTTGCACAAGAATAGCCCTCTCCCACTTGAGCCACAGAGACACTTCATGCTTTTTTTAGTGATGTGTACCTGAGAAATCAAGTCCAGTGTATCATAGATGCAAAGCACTCTACCCCTAGGCACATTGCCATCCCTCTTCTTCAGGTTTGTTATTTTCTTACTTTTTTGTTGTTGTTGGTTGTAGCAGTTGAAGTCTGGGCCTGGGTGCTGTGCCTCAAGTCTTGTGCTCTACCACTTGACCCAAAGCACCATTTCACGTTTTCTCATGGTTCATTGGAGCTAAATGTCTCGAGGACTTTCCTTCCCAGGCTAGCTTTGAACCATGATCCTCAGATCTCATCCTCCTGAGGAGCTAGGATGACAAGCATGAGTGACAAGCATCCAGCTTCCACTTCAGGTTTCTTAGTGGTGAATTGGAGATAATATTCTCATGGGACCTTTTGTGTCTGGCATAGTTTGGAAGCCAGATCCTCAGATTTCAGGTTCCTGAGAAGGCAGCCTGACAGACCTCAGCTATAGACCTCTAAGCTGTGGCACTCTACTGCAAGGGGGTCCTTGGCACCACGTAGTTCAGTGCTAGCCATGTGCCCAAGAGGTAAGGGTCAGTACCTATGCCACGAGTTCAAGGTTCATGACTGAAAAAAAAAACAAAACAAAACAATTGTCTGCAGTAGACAACTCACCCACTCTTCAGTAATACATAATTTTGTCTGTGCCGTGGGGACAAACCTGCATCTCAATATTCTTGTCTGCATAATCATCTCAGTTGTGTAGCTCTTACAAGGACCATATGAAAGAATGCCCTCTGTGAAGGACACAGCAGATTGTACTCTTTGAAAGACTCAGCACACAACATCCTGTGAAGACTTAGCACCCAGCACCCAATGCAGGACTCAGCACACTGCACCCTGTGAAGAACTCAGCACACAGCACCCTGTGCCAGACTCAGCACAGAGCACCCTATGAAGGATTCAGCACATAGCTCTATTCCACAAGCTGTCATTAGAATTAGGTTGCTTTCATCAGTATCACCATTCTTTGAGGAACATTTCACAAATCACACAAGTTCACATCTAATGGTTTAGTGGGGTAGTTTTTTTTTTGGGGGGGGGGTCAGACTACCCATAGGGCTTGAACTCAACGCATGGGGATACTGTTCTAATAACATTTGCTCAAGGCTAAGACTCTACTACTTAGAGCCACATCTCCAAGAGTCTCACATACTTCCTACCAGAGCTTGGTAAAGCTCCCAAGCAGCCAGTATGATGGGGGTAAGCCAGCAGTATCTGGTTCTGTGGAGCTGGGTTGCAGGTGTTTACATCTGCCTAAGTCAGGTTAGGTGGCAACTGTCAGTGCCAGACTCCTGGCTTGTTCCGTGGTGTGGTATTTGAAGTCCTGTCCTTCTATAATTGCAGTTAGAACATTCTACCATTTTTTGGTGGCAGTGGTGGGGCTTGAGTAAGGGCTTAGACACTGTCCCTAAGCATTTGTGCTCAAGGCTAGCACTCAATTGATTGAAAGACAGCAGAACTTCCAGATTTTCTGCCTATGTGACACTGAGGAATCGAACCCAGGGCTTCGTGTTTACTAGGGGAGCACTCAATCACTGAGCCCCAGGAGTAAAGGAGGTATAAATAGATAGATTGTTGTATATAAATATTATATAGCTAAAAGAGAGATGTCGATATTATTACATTATAGATAATATTGTTATCAATTATTAGGTATTAAATTATATCTCCATTTATTGATGTGTCCCAGCTAACAATTAATAAAGCATTAATTAATACTCAATATCCTGTTATTGTTTATCATATATGTACATACATCCATACATATAATTAAATATTTTATAGAATGAGACAGATGTCTATATGTTATTAAATTATGCATCACGTACTACTACCAATTATTAGGTATTTATGTCTCCATGCAATTTTTATTTTGTTAATACTTAATAAAATATTAATTAAACTTAATCCACATCCTATAATTACCGCATCTAATTTTATCCTAGAATGATTCATTACTAATTCAATCTGTTTATCATTTATTGTAGTGACAATTCTTCTACCTATGACTTTTTTTACCTTTGTGACATTCTACTTACATAGCTTATTAATTTGCATCCAAATTATACATCCTACCTGACACTGAGCACTTTCAAAAAAAGAAAATCATGTATTATGCTCGGCTTCCCACTCTATGATTACATTATTGTCAGTGCTGGGATTTAAACTCAGGGCCTAGAAGGCTCAATTCATTTATGTGTGGCTGCCAGCACAGCAGCCTCTAGCCAATTCAGCTGCCAGGTTGTTCCCAGGCCCTGAGATCGAGCCTCATATATTGACTCCATATTGTGCTTAGTGTATCTATTCATATTTTTTATTCATTTATTTACCATTTATTTTATTGACTGTTCTTACACATGGACTATTTATTACATTTATTACATAGGATAGATTTGCCTATGTATGAAACTTCACACCTGACATCCAGGACTTTCACAGCAAAGGAAAACCTGTGTCACCATGGGCTTCTTCCTCCATGAATCAATTTTTGTGAGTGCTGGCATCTGAATTCACAATCTACTAGGCCCAATTCATGAATGGGTGAGTGTCAGTATGCCAGCCTGGGGCATATGGAGCTGACAAGCAGTTTCCAACACCTGAGATCGAGCCCCAGGGGTTGACAAAATAAGAACAGATTGACATGCAGATGGTAGTACACAAATAAATATAGATCTTTATAGGGTGCCAGATATGTCTATACATTATTCAGCTAACTAGGCTACATTCCTACCAATATTTGGGTATTTTTAATGCCTCCATGTAATTTATAGTATTGTTTTCATCCTTAATGAATTATTAATTAAATCAACCACTGTCCCGAAACTATTGAGTACATGTAATTAATAGTATTCTTTTAATGTGTCAAAAATATTCATGAAAATCCATCGTTCTCCTAAAATCACTCTAATTTTATGGTAGCATCATTCAGGAACAACTAATTCAACCTTGACATTCATAACCTTCCATCGGTATTCCTATGAATAGGAATGAGACTATTAGGATCTCGCGTCATTTGTAGAGTTCAGGACCAAGCTTTGAACCCAGGGCCTATGTTGCCATGTTGGCCTATGGCTTCCCTGGTAGCCCTCCAGCCTTCAGCAATGCCAGGTTTCCAACACTTTTCAGCCATGTCATTCAAACCCAGGAAGGTAACCTTGCAAAGAAAACAAATGAAAAACCGGCAGCCATCTGCAAGTTGCAGGTTTTTCTTCTTTGTTTCTGTGTCGTTTTATGTATTTATTATTCCTGTCAGCATTTGTGCCCCGGGAACTCAGGTTTGCTGTGGATCCAGTTGCTGCACCCCAGCCTGGAGTGATCAAAGCTGAGGCAGAGTTGCCATGCCCTGAGTTCAAGCTTTGTGCTTGAGAAAATAAAATAAATAAATAAACATATTAAAATATTTTTAAAATTATGAGGCTGCTTGACTTGGAATTCATGCCATTTTTTCTGCCAGTCCTGGGATTTGAACTCAGGGTCTATGTACATATACAGCACTGTGGGAGAAGGGGAAGCTCACTATGCTGGTAAACAAGCAAGTCAGGCCTTTTCGCAGGGCCTGAACTCAAGTACTAGCTCTTGCAAAAATAATATTCATATTTTAAATACAGGATTCATATTTACATACACATGTTTACTGTATATTGCAGTTAGTGTGGTTATTCATTTTATTTTGTGTTTTATCTATTTCTTATGTATTTTAGTGAATATGATTACACACATAACCTTTTTTACATCTTATTACATAGAACATAGATTTGCCAATGTACTACACCTCATTCCTGAGACCCAGGACTTTCACGGATAAGGAAGACAAATGGGACATTTGGCTTCTTCCACCAGGATTACTTAAGTTTTTGGCAGTTCTGTGATTTGAACTCAGGGCCTAGAAAGCCCATTTCATGAATGGGGCGTGGGTTAATGTTAGCACACCAGACGGATGCAAATGGAGTTTTCAGTCAAATTTGGCCCTAGGAGTGGCCAATATATAAACACATAGATGTGTAAAATGCAGTGTGTGTGTATTTACCTATGTATATGCATCTATAAACGTATACAGAGAGAGACAGATAGACATTTATGTAGATTCTAGTGTATAACTCTATATAAAGAGTGATGTCTATATCTTACTTTTATATATTCTATTGCTACTAATTATTTGGTCTAAAATTATTCCTCCATTAATTAATCACGGTAGAAGACTTAATAAAGTATTAATTAAATTAATCAATGACCTATATTTAATGTATACAATCTTATATTAGAAAGACTAGTTAAATAGTAATTCAATTAGCACATTTCAAACATTCTATTAGTGTTCCTAGAGATAGGAACCAGTTTCCTAAGATCTTCAACCATGTGTATGTGGGAGTCCCAGGCTCGAACTCAGGGCGCAGGTGTCTGGGTTAACCTCCAGCTTCACTGACAGCCCACCAGCCTCAGCCATGCAAAGTCATGTACAATTTTCAAGCCAAGTCAGTGAGACCCAGGATGGTCACTGTGCAAAAGAAACAAAGGTAAACCTGTTGTGTAAAACTTTCTGGTTTTTCCTCTTCCATTTTGATTTGTTTGTTTGTTTGTTGACCAGAGCTGGGAGTTGAAATTGGGTCCTAGGATCCCTGAATCATCTGTGGGTGTAAAAGCTGCACCACACCCTAGGGTAATCTAGGCTGAGGCAGAGATGTGAAGACCTGAGTTCAAGCCTCGTGCCTGCCCCCCCCCAAAGTTAAGATCCTGGCTTGGAATTTGGGACATTTTATCTGCCATACCTGGGATTTGAAATCAAGGTCTGGGTAACTCTATTTTGCTGTGGGTGAAGTGGAAGCTCACCCTCCTTGAATAAAAGAAAGTCAAGAGCATTTCCCAGGGCATGAATTCTAGCCCCAGAACTGGCAAAATAATATTTATATACACTTTTAATGTACATCATATATATATATATTTGCATAGGTATTACATATTGTACCTAGAAAACAATATTCTCACAGACAGCAGAACAGGTCAACATTGGTTTATTACTCCATCTGTTGTCTTTGGCACTGCTAGGATTTGAACTCAGGGCCTCGAATGCCAATTCATCAAGGGATCAATGTAAGCACAGCAGCCTCAAACAAATTCACTGCCAGGGAGTTCCCAGGACCTAAGTTTAACCTCCAGGAGTGGCCAATATATAAATAGATAGATGCATAAATTGCTGCAAATATATATATATGCATAGAGAGTGAGAGAGAGGTATATGTATATTCCAGTGTATATTTAAATATATAAATATATTTATAAAATGTGAGATGTCTATATATCATTAAATTACATGTAATATATTACTAATAATTATTAAGTATTAAATTATGCCTTCATTTAATGATGTATCATGGTTTAAGGCACAATAAAGTGCTTCTTTGTGCAAAAGGAGCTCAGGGACAATGCCTAAGCTCACAGTTCAAGCCTCAGGACCTGTACCAAAAAAAAAAAAAATAGAGCCAGTAATTCCATATGTCTGTGTATGTGTGAATGTATTTCTATTGTTGAACATCCAGAGTCACTATGAAGAAAGGCACCCAGATAGGAAATTTGCTTTGAATAGAATGATTTCATAGCACAGAGGGTGCTTTCAAGACAGTGCATGTTCCAGGGCTCCCCTCCAGGTTCCCAGTGTAACCCTCAGGTTTCTCCACACCCCAGGCTGCTGAAGGAAGTCTATCTCTTTGTTGGAACAGGCAGACAAAAAGGCCTCACTCCTGTACAGCTCTGTAACAAACAACTCTATCTGGGCCAATTAGTGATGATGAGTGTGGGCAGGCTCTGAAGACCAGGAGAAAAAGGCCTCTTTGTACCCCAAGATATCTCTCTCCCCAGTGCTCTGTTTTGACAGGAAGTCTTCATTTGTGCCACCTCCCGGGGCAGGCCAAGTTCCCTGCACTTATCCTGTCTTTGTTAGACTATGTTCCAGTGTTGAAACAAACTGCTACAATTAATTCAAGATTCCTTCTGGCAGATAACAACTAGGGAGCTGAACCTAATGCAATGATTCATTATTGGCAACAGTGCCTCCCTAGGTTTTCGGAAGCTTGTTACATCTAAGCACATTTGCAAAATCACAATGTTCCCTGTTATGTAGGGCTGGTGGAGCTCATTAGGTTTTGAAACCTTTGACCTCTTCTAGTGAAAGATTAAAAATTAGAATTACATTTTACAATTGCTAACTGCTGATTTTGCTTTTGTAAACTTGCTCGCCCTAGCACTAACCCCCTTCCCTTCTGCACGGGAAATAAGGAATTGAGTAAAAAGTCTCGGAGCCCAGATGCTGGCCCCTGGGACAAGGTTTGTGGTCATAAAGAACAAACAGGTATGTTTTCCTGGTTCCTGTTTAAAAATTCCCTAAGTGGCCAAATGGGACCCAAGATAGGGACCCAGGATAGGTACCCAAGATAGGGACCCAAGATAAGGACCACCTGACAAGTCCAGCAAACTAGGCCAAATGTTAATCAATCACAAGCCTGTAATTCTGTAAACTCCCTGACCCTTATCTCCCAGAGTGACTATCTCCTTTGAGCATCCGCACCAATTGTTTTATTGCAAAGAGTGTTATAAACTTCCCCATGTAGTAAAAAATGATTGCTAGAGTGTATAGTGACGTATAATTACCAGATGCCTTGTGTTATGTGTAAATCTTGGGGTTTCTGCCTTTAAAAATGCCTATAACCGCTGCTCGGGGCTCCCTGTCTGCTCGGGACAGAGAGTCCATTTGCGCAAACGTCAAATAAACTCCTCTTGCTTGTTGCATCTACTGGTTTGGAGTCTTGGTCTCTGGGGCGCCCTCCCGTAGACGAAAGTGTCCCAGGAGTCTGGGGTCTTTCACTAGTTGGGCCTTGGGTGGCTAGATTTGAACACAGGGCCTGAGTACTGACCATGAGCTCAGAACAGAAGCTCAATGTGTAGTAGGAAGACCCCTACTCAGGCAGGCAAACCCACCTAGTCATCTGGAGTGACAGAGCCCACCACAGCAAAGTTGGTAACAAAGAAGCAACTTTATTGAGAAGGTTTCTACACTGACCGGCCAGGGCCACAGCACAGGCTAAGGAGCTGATACTGCCACCCTGAGCAGCCCCCATTCTTTGGTTTTTAAAGGCAAAATCCATGAGATCGAGCCTGGTCATGCACAGGTGACCAATGAAATCATATCATACAAAAGGATTGCATGGTCATACCAGACCACACACAGGTGGCTAATAGGCAGAGTTTACTGTAAGCATGTGTGAAAGGCAGGGTTTACCACCATAAGCAGATGGTGTCTGATAGTTGGAGCCAGATTACAGTCTATCTGTTTTATGGGTCAGTCTTTAACTCAACAATCAAGGTAAGTTAGGTTGTTAATTGGAGGGGAACCTAGAGGCATTCTTTCCATTCTAGAGGCATTCTTTCCATTCCAGGAGCAGGGCTGCTTGGAGCCAAGGTCTAGTTAACCTTGTTTAAAGTTTTTTTTTTTTTTTCTAAAATCCCTAAAACAAAGGCAAATCCTGGAAAGAAGCCGTACCAGTTTCACTTCTGGTATCTGTGTGTGTGTGTGGGGGGGGGGGGGTAATTTGTGTGCATATACCAGTCCTGGAGCTTGAACTCAGGAACTGCGCACGGTACCTGAGTTTCTCCTGTACAAGGAAAGCACTCTACCACTTGAGCCACAGAGCCACTACAGGCTTTTTTCTAGTAATGTGCCACTGAGGATTCAAAGCCAGGGTTTCAAACATGCAAAGCACTCTACCCCTAAGACCCATTCCCAACACTGCACTTCAGGTTTCTTTCTTTCTTTTCTTGTAAGTTGGAGGAGTTGAAGTCTGGGCCTGGGTGCTGTCACTCAGCTCTTCAGCTTAAGTGGAGAGCTCTACCAGAACCCATTCAGGTTTTCTGGTGGTTCACTGGAGATAACCATCTCAAGGAATCTCCTGCTCAGGCTGGCTTTGGACCATGATCCTGAGCTCTCAGCCTGCTGAGTAAGTAGCTATAGTGACAGGCATGAGTCACTGGCACCCAGCTTCTACTTCAAGGTTCTAAGTGGTGAATAGGAGATGATAATGTCATGGGACCTTTTGTGTGTGGGATAGTATTGAACCCAGATCGTCAGCTTCCTGAGCAGGCAGGATGATAGACCTCTGCTAAAGACACCTAAGCTGTGACACTTTGCTGCAAGGGGGTCCTTGGCTCGGCCCGGTACAGTGTTAGCCATGAGCATTAGAGGAAAATCAGTGTCTAGGCTCTGAGTTCAAGGTTCATGATGGAGAAAACTAAACCAAAACAATTGTCTGCAGAGACAACTCAATAGAGTTCAGTACATACATAAATTTGGCCCTGCCTTGGGAAATATCTGTGCCTCAAGTTTCTCACCTGCACAATCATCTTACTTGTGGAGCTCTAACAAGGATCAAATGAAAGAATAAACCCCGTGAATCACTCAACACCCAGCAATCCAGGAAGGACTCTTCATATAGCTATATCCCACAAGCTGTCATTAGAATTAGGATGTTTTCATCAGTTTTACCATTCCTTCAGAAACATGTCACGAACCACACAAGTTCACATCCAACGGTTTAGACAGGTGGTTAGTCGGGGGGGGGGGGGGAGGGAAGGGTCATCAGACTCAGGGGTTGCACTCATAGGGTTGTGAGTACTGTCCTAAGATCTTTTCCTCAAGGGTAGAGCTCTACCACTTTGTGCCAGAGCTCAGAGTCTCACAGACTTCTTGCCAGGGCTGAGTTTTCAACCCACCAATGTCAGAACTCATTTCCTGAGCAGCTAGGGTGAGCCAGCAGCATCTGGTTCGATGGAATTGGTTTGCAGCTGTTAACCTCTGGCTGTCAGGATAGATGGCAGCCGTCATCTTCAGATTCCCGGCTTGCTCTGTCATGAAGTATTTAACACCCTTGCCTTGTATAGTTGCAGTTAGAACCTTCTAACTTTTCTTTGGTGCTTGAGTGACAGCACCAATTCCGGCTTTTCTGTGCATGTGATAGTGTGGAAAACCCAGGGCTTCATACATACTAGGCAAGCACTCTACTACTTAGAACCAGGAATGACAAGTGTAGAAATATATATATATATATATATATATATATATATATATATATATGTACAGATATATATGTATGTATAAAATAAGAAAAATATCTGTATATTATTAAATTACATATCCTATATTACTATCAATTATACATAATTAAATTATTCCTTCATTTCTCATTGTTGAAAATATAATAAAATATTAATTGAAAATTAGTCAATGTACTATGATTATTGTTTTTAATTTTAAAATATAATCATATACTAACTACTAATGTAATTGTTACTTTTACAACATTCCATTCATATGGATGTATGTCAGAATGCGTTTCTTAGGATCTCTCGCCATTCGTAGGTGGAGGTCCCGGATTTTGAACACTGGGCCTAGGTTGCTGGTTTTGGCTATGGCTTGCCTGATAGCCCACCAAACTTCAGCAGTGTAAGGTCACATACTCTTTCTGGGCCCTTTCATTTAGACCCAGGATGGTCACAATGCAAAGGAAAAAAACAAAGTAAAACCACCTTCTGGAACTTCCCAGTTTTAGGCTTATTCTTCCCCGCCCCCCCTTTCTCTTTTTTTGTTGTTTGTGGGGCAAGAAATCTGGGTCTGGACACTGTTCCTCAACTATTCAGCTCAAGACTAGTGTTCTACCACTTGAGCCATAGCACCACTTCCAGCATTTTTCTGCATATGTGGTGCTGAGGAATCAAGCCCCAGGCCTTATGCATGCAAAGCAAGGACTCTACTACTAAGCCACCTTCCTTGCCCTTCTTTTATTTTTTATCAGTCCCGAGATTTGAACTTGGGTCCTAGGATCACAGAATGGGCTGTGGGTCCATTGGCTGCACCCCTGGCTAGGGTGATCGAACCTGAGGCAGAATTGCCACAAGATGAGTTCAAGCCCCGGGCCTGAACAAAATAAATTAAGGCCATGACTTAGAATTTGCTCCATTTTTCTGGCAGGCCTGGGATTTGAACTCAGGGTCTGGGTAACTTTGTGACACTGTGGGTTAGGGGAAGCTCACTGTTGTTGAAGACAAGAATTTCAGGCAAGTTTCCAGGCCTGAATTTAAGCACCAACACTGGAAAAATTAATATTCATATATGTGATCTTTTTACATACATGGGCTTACTCCATATGACATTTATTACCCTTATTTATTCATTATTTATTTTATTTAGTATTATTACATATATAACATTTGTTTCATTCATTACATCTTATCACATGCATATATTTGCATATGGATTATACTTCATACTGAGACCCAGGATTTTTACAGAGAAGGAAAAAAAATGTGTCAAAGTAGGCAGGATGACAGATATCAGCCACAGATGCCTAGACTGTAACACTTTTGTACGGGTGTCCTTGGGTCCCCTTGGTAGGGTGCTAGCCATGAGCCTAACAGTGAAGGGTCAGTAGCTAGGCCCTGAGTTTAAGGTTCATGACTGAGAAAAATAAACCAAAGCAACTGTCTGCAGGAGAAAACTCCCTAGAGTTCAGTACATACATCATTTTAGCCCTGACATGGGGACATATCTGAGCCTCAAGGTTCTCATCTGCACAATAATCTGTGGAGCTCTTACAAGGACCAGATGCAAGAATGCAGTCAGTACACCATTCCTCATATAAGACTCATGACATAGCTGTATCCCACACGCTGTCATTAGAATTAGGGTGCTTTCATCAGTGTCACCAAACTACACAAAGTTCACATCAAATGATTTAGAGGGGTGGGTTTTTTGTAGGGGGGGTGGTGAGTCAGCCATGGGGATTCCACTGAAAGTTTGGGGGTACTGTCCTAAGATCATTTGCTCAAGGCTAGAGCTCTACCACTTTGAGCCACAGCTCAGTTTTGCAGACTTCCTGTCAGGGCTGGATTTTAAAACCACCAGTGTCTGATCTCAGCCCCCCAGTATCTTGGATGACAGGGCTGAGTGAGCCAGAAGCATCTGGTTCCGTGTAGCTGGGTTGCAGCAGTTTACTTCTGGCTACATCAGGTTAGATGGCAGCTTTCAGCACCATACTCTTAGCTTGCTCTAAGATGATGTATTTACAGTCCTATTCTTATATCTTTGCAGTCAGAATATTCTATCGTTTTGTTTTGGTGCCAGTTCTGCATCTTGAGTAAGTGTCTAGACACAGTCCCTAAACTTTTATGCTCAAAGCTAGTACTCGACTGCGTGAGCAACAGCATGACTTCTGGATTTTTCTGTGCAAGTGGTAGTGAGGAATGGAACCCAGGACTTTGTACATACTCAGTGAGCACTCTAACACTGAACCCCAGGAGTTACAAGTGTATAAACAGATAAATGTGTAGATTGGTAGATAGAGATAGATAGACAGATGGATAGATAGATAGATAGATAGATGTATATGTATAAAACAAAAGAGATATCTGTATATTATGAAACTGCACATATGATATTAATACCAATTATTGGTAATTAAATTATTCCTTCCTATTTAAGTATCATGATTGAATACATAATAAAGTATTAATTAAAAATTAGTCAATGTAGAATAATTTCCTTGTGTATAATTTTAGAATATAATCATATACTAACTACTAATTTAAATGTTACTTTTATAACATTCCACTTGTATGGATGTATATCAGAATGAATTTCTTAGAACCACCCACCATTCATTAGTGGCAGTTCCAAGATTGGACCTCCAGGTCTAAGTTGCTTGTTTCAGCTATGGCTTCCCTAATAGCCCACCAAACATTAGCAATGCAATGTCATGTACACATTCTGGGGCTTGTCATTTAGACCCAGGATGGTCACAATACAAAGGAAAAAAAAAGTAAAACCACCTTCTTGAACTTCTCAGTTTTATCCTTCTCCTTTTTATTTTTTACTTTTTGCCAGCTACGAAATTTGAAGTAGGGTTGTAGTATCCAATGATCAGCTGTGGTAGAGATGGGAAGACCTGAGTTCAAGCCCTGTGTTAGGCCAAAGGTAAAGTTATATTAACAATAAGACCCTGGCTAGGAAATTGCACCATTTTTCTAGCAGGCCTGGGATTTGAACTCAGGATCTGGGTAACTCTGTGACACTGTGTGTGAAGAGGAAAGCTCACCGTCCTTTTAGACAAGAAATTCATGGGGCTGGGAAGGTGGCTCGGTGGTAGAGTGCTTGCGTTGCATGCATGAGGCCCTTGGTTCAATAACTCAGCACCACATAAGCAGAAAAAGCTGGAAGTGGCGCTGTAGCTCAAGTGGTAGAGCGCTCACCTTGAACTGAAGAGCTGAGTGCCCATGCCCAGATTTCAGGTACCATGACTGGGAAAAAGAAAAAGAAAAAGAAAAAAGAAATTCAGACCAGTTCCCAGGGCCTGAATTGAAGCCCTAGCACTGGAAAAAATAATATTCATATATATGAGATCTATTTACATATATGGGTTCTACTGCATATGACATCTATTACCATTATTCATTTAGTATTATTACACATATAACATTTCCTTTATTATATCATATCTCATAGGATATATTTGCATATGGATTATACATGGTATTGAGACCCAGGACTTTCACAGAGAAGGAAAAAAATGTGTCAAATTGGCTTCTTACTCCACAAATAAATTTTTGGCCATGCTGGAATTTAACTCTGCCTACATTGCCTACATTAGTACATCAGGATCTCCCTCATTTTTATGGGTGGTAGTCATAGCATTCGAATTCCAGGCCTGGGTAGATTACTTTGAATGCAAACCATTGGAATGACACCGTGAAGATTTCAGAATGTCACGATTAAAGAAAAGAACAACAAGAAGAAAAGAAAGCCAGGTGTCAGTGGCTCCTGCCTATAACCCTAGCTCCTCCTGTGGCTGAGATGTAGAGAATGCCAATTTGAATGCATCCGGGGCAGGAAAGTCCACAACACTCTTCTTCTAAGAGATCACAGGGGGAAAAAAAACCATGAGTAGGGCTGTGGCTGAAGGGCAGAGTGCTATCCTTGAGCAAAAGGAGCTCAGGGACAGAGCCTGGGCTCATAGTACAACCCTGGACCTGCCTAACCACCCCCCCCCCCCAAAAAAAGGAGGCAATAACTCCATGTCTCTGTGTATGGATGGATGATGTATGGATGATGGGCATTCAGCAGGTTGCCCATGTCCATCCCCCCAACCTGGGCAAGTCCTCAGAGAGTCTTAAGTCTGAGCCAGCAGCTTGAACAAAGCATCCTTCTCTGCCATTTAATAACTGAAGCCCCGCTGGCTTTGCCTGGACTGTGCAACAGGTGCCTTATATTCTGGCTGAGATGTCCCATCGGGACACCTAGCAGCCAGCCAGTGCCTCCAGGGAGACCACAGTTCCTAGGCTGTAGGAGTTGTCAAAGGTTCTGGCTCCATATTCTCTGTCCCTCTGTAGGATATGTGAGCCTACTCCTCTGGAGCCTGATGGCTATCCCTCATTCACCATTCCTCATTGCTGAGTCACAGACTGGTCCCAAATCTTGGCCAAGATATGAAATAGCCAGCGATTTCTGCACCAAAAGGGGTAAGCCAATAAATCCCACCCTCGTAGTTCCTGTCAGAAGTGAGCCTTGGGCTGAGAATGTGGCTTAGTGGTAGAGTGCTTACCTAGCATGCATGAAGCCTTAGGTTCGATTCCTCAGTATCACAGAAACAGAAAAAGCCACTGTGGCTTAAGTGATGAGTGCTAGCCTTGACCAAAAGAAACTCAGGAACATGCACAGACGCTGAGTTTAAGCTTCAAGACTGGCAAAAAAGTGAGCCTGGTGAGACATATTCTTCTGGTACTCATAGGAGGGCCAAGGTTAGAGGTAAGAGGTAGGGTAGAGGACAGTTGCTGGTGGCTCACACCTGTAATCTTAGCTACTCAGGAGGCTGAGATCTGAAGATCACAATTGCAAGCAGGAAAGTCTACATGAGACACTTTTCTCTAATTAAACACCCCAAAAGTCAGAAGTAGAGCTGTGGTTCAAGTAAAAGAGTTCTAGCCTTGAGCACAAAACCTCAGGGATAGCATCCAGGCCATGAATTCAAACCCCGGGACTGGCACAAACACACACACACACACACATACCAAGCTAGAGCATTTGCCAGTCATCCTGCACAAGTTCCATCTCTAACAACTCAATATTAAAAAAAAAAAAGAGGGAGAAGAGAAGGAAAAACTTCCTCCTGGAGGTGATATAACCAGTGCCAAAATTCCACAGGAGTTCTAAGATTTGGAACAAGATAGAGAGCCTCAGGCAGAAGGTACAACATGCGCACAGTTTCCTGAGGTGTGGTGTAGAATAGGTGGTGTGGGTGGAATGAAGGTTCTGTGGCTTCACACAAGTCCGGCAGGACATTCAAGGCTGGGTCAAGGTTTGTACTTGTGTCACAGGGAGGGCAGAGGGTGGAGGTCCCAGAATGGGGCCCAGGGGGAAGATTAGCTTGGCTTTTCACCATGGACCCCAGCCATTTCCTGTGGCTGGAAGCTTATTTTTCACAGCACCTGACCCTCAGGCCTCCTTTACATGGAGGAGTCAGGGCAAATGCAGGGAAGAACACTTGCTTAAGAAAAGCTTCTAGCCCAATGCCACTGGTGGCTCAACCCCTGTAAACCCTAGCTGCTGAAAAGACTGAGATCAGAAGTCGTGGGTCAAAACCAGCTCAGGTCAGGAAAGTTAGTGAGACTCTTCTTGCCGATGAACTACCAGAAACCAGAAATGGAGCTGTGGCTCAAGTGGTAGAGTGCCATCCTTGAGGCAAAACTTAAAAGCCCAGAGCCCAGACCCTAAGTTCAAGCCCCAGTACTGGCACATAAAAAATAAAGAAAAGCTTTCAGGAGTTCCTAGTCAATTGTGGTGAAAGTCCAAATCAGTTGGGTGCTGGTGGCTCATGCCTATCCTCCTAGCTCCTCAGGAGGCTGAGATCTGAGGATCATGGTTGAAAGCCAGCCCGGGCAGGAAAGTCCAAGAGACTCTGATCTCCAATGAACCACAAGAAAACTGAAAGTGGTACTGTGGCTCAAGTGGTAAGCTGAAGAGCTGAAGAGACAATGCCCAGGCCCACACTTCAAGTGCCACCTGACCTGCTTGAACCTCACTCTGTGGCTCTAGGCAGAGTAATTTCCAGTGGACTGCTAAGGGTCTCCCAATATCTAGGTGTCCTACAAGTCTTGAAAGCAGCCTCTTTGGGAGACTTTGCATGCAGAATGGGCCAAAGTATCAGAGAAGGGTCTAGCCTTGGGACACAGAAGTCATCGGCCAGGTCATCAGAATGGCATCTGTCATGGGTGCAGTGTGGATCTGAGCAGTAAATCAACATTTCAGACCAGGTTTCTGGGCCAGGAGGGTCAAGAGCTGCAAGATGGCACAGCATGTAATGCCTGCTCACGGGAGCAAATTTGTCAGGCACACCTTCGGTGGGTGTTGAGTTGGGCTCATGAAAGACTTGTAGGCTCAGGAATCCACAGCTGGCTGGCTGCTGCTTGTAGCAGTGGCTATCCCAGGAGTCCCAGGGCTGAGAGCACTGCTTTCCTCACCAATGATCAGTGGTAGATGAAGGTCTGCAATCATGCACCGAGTAGAAACGAGCATCCATCGTGTTCTTCCCTTGGTCCTGTACCCTATGCATGGATGTATGTGCAGGTTCCATGGCCCAGACTCCTCAGCCCAAGAGGGAGTTGGGGAGAAATAACTTATGTGTCGAGAGTTTACTATGACTGTGCCTCTCCACTGCCCCCAGTTCTACCTCAACTCATCTTTACCACCTTCCTGTGTGTGTGTGTGTGTGTGTGTGTGTGTGTGTGTGTGTGTGTGTGTGTGTGTGTGTGTGTGTGTGTATGAGCACATCTTGGTACTAGGGCTTGAACTCAGAACCCGGGCTCTGTCCCTCACTTTTTTCATTCAAGGCTAGCAACTCTACCACTTGAGCCACAGCTTTTCTTCCAGCTTTCAGGTGGTTATTGGGAAAGGAGAGTCTCACACACTTTAGAAAAGTGAGCTGGTGATAAGAAATGTACTCATTATCTTGCCCATGTAATTGTAACCCCTCTGTACAGTATTTTCACACACAAAAAAGGTCCTACTGATACAAAAAAAAAAAAAAAAGAAACAAAGAAAAGTGAGCTGGGATGCCTCTGAATGCCAATCCTTAGATCTCAGCCTCCTGAGGAGCTAGGAATATGAGAGCGTGAGCTATTAACATCTGGCCACACTTTCCTTCTTGGCTAAGACAGTGTACCTCTCTCCCAGCCTAGCACCCATCTACAGCTAACCTTCCTCCCCCTACTCCTACTTCTCCAGGCTTCAGAGGAAACGTACCCTCCCCTGAGGACATAGAAATAGGTTTGACAGGTTTGAGCTTTATGTTCTCCACACAGTCAAGGGCTGCTGGGAGCTGATGTGGAGATCAGAATCTAGGCCAGGGCAAGTAGACAGCTGTTAGAACAGAAGACAGTATGAAAAGACATCCTTTCAGCTGGATGCCAGTGGCTCATGCCTATAATCTTAGCTACTCAAGGCTGACACATGAGGATCAAGCAAGATTCAAAGCCAGCCTGGGCAGACTCTTATCTCCAATGAATCACCAAAAAGCTAGGAAGCAGAGCTACTGTAGTTCAAGTGGTAGAGCACCAACCTTGAGCAAACAAGCTAAAGGATACCACCTAGGCTCTGAGCTCAAGCCCTGGTAAACACACACACACACACAAACACACACACACACTAACATCCTTAGCAGATGCCAGTGGCTCATACCAGCAATCGTAGCTACTCAAGAGGCTGAGCTCTTAAGATGGCAGTTTGAAGTCAGCCCAGGCAGGAAAGTTCGTGAGACTCTTATCTCCACTAAACTACTAAAAAAGATGAAATGTGAGCTGTGGTTAAATGGTAGAGTGTTAGATTTGAGCAAAGGAAGCTCAGTGCCTAGGCCCTGAGTTCCAGCTCTAAGAGTTTTTTTTAAAGACACCTTTTGTTCCCCCCCCCCTCCCCAATAAGGCCATAAATCCAGATGTTGGTCATCCTAGGTCTTACTTCCACTCCTGCCTCTTCTACAGCACCACCACAAGTGGCCTGTTTCTGGCCAGCTCTGGGTTAAGAAGTGAACATACACAAGGGGGGCATACCCAGGTCAAGGCTAATGCCCCAGAACATTGAGGTATTGGCCATACCAGTCTCTCCTACCCCAATTCCCTGGCCCTGGAATCTAAAGTCTGTGCCTCTGTATTATGGGCATCCAGAATTCTCTAGAAGGATTGGAGAGGCCCAGCTGGGGCTGGAAGATAGACTTGCCTGTGATAAAGTACGTGGACATTTCCTAGACACCAACAGATATTTCCAAGCCACCTGGCCTCACCTCAAATGCAGCCCGGGATCCTCCTTGCTTGGGCAGCCTTCAGTCCACTCTCAAGCCGGAGTTGGCCAGAGCCACCGGCAACCCCCTTCCCCCACACCACTGCCAGCCTGCTGAGAGGGACATGCAGCCAGAGGTCTAGCTGAGGAAAAGGGCAGGACATCCCATGTCTGAGTTCCCCACCCAGAGACAGGCAAGACTCTAGTGTAGCTGGTGCGGCTGACCCAGAATCCCCTGGAGGTGGCCAAAGATTTGGACAGCTGGACTTGGGCCCCAAAGAAAAGCTTGAACTCAGGTCTCTGGCTATTTAGGACTCATTGTAGACCCTGATAGGAGCTAAAGGCAAGGTTGGTGTGGAGGAGGGGCACCATCCCAGGTCAGAAAGAGGCAGACAGGCACCCAGGAAGGGGACAGAGAAAGATGAGGAAAACACACACACACACACACACACACAAACAAATATGGCACTGGTGTCTCACACCTGTCATCCTAGCTACTCAGGGGGCTGAGGTCAAAGCCAGCCAGCACAGAAATGTCTGTGAGGCTCTTATCTCCAATGAACCACCAAATAGCCAGAAATGGAGCTGCAGCTGAAGTGTTAGAGCACTATCTTTGAGCATAGAAGCATAGGAACTTCACCTAGACCCTGAGTTCTAGGCCCAGGTCTTCTACATCCAAACTCACAGACACAGACACACACAGACAAAAGACACACAAACATACACACACACACACACTGGTAGCCCAAACCCTCAGCAGTCCCTTAGCACCCTGAATATTCCACCCCAGAGATGATGGCACTACCATCATCAGACCAACTGCAGACAAAACTCAGGGCCTCTCACATGTCTGGAATGGTTCCCAACACATTTTGGCATTTCTACTGTACACACTGTTATGCAGAAAATTCAGCTACCTTTTGTTTGGTTGTAGGTTATGGGGTTTGAACTTTGACCCTGACAGCAGGGCCTCAGCTCTTCAGATGAAGTGTGAGCACTACTACTGGAGCCACAGCACCACATCAAATTTTCTGGTGGTTCATTGGAGATAAAGTCTCACAGACTTTCCTGCCCACGCTGGCTTTGAATTGTGATCCTCAGATCTCAGCCTCCTGAGTGGCTAGGATGACAGTTAAGAACCACTGGTAGTGCCTGGCTACACCCAACTTTTTTTTTCATCTTCAGCTCTTTTCTTTCTTTCTTTTCTTATTGTGAAAATACTGTACAGAGGGGTTACAGTTACATGGTTAAGATAAGGAGTACATTTATCATCAAACATTGTAGCCTCCTCTGCAGCCACCTTCTTATACCAAGGGAAAACCCAACTCATCAAGACACAAACCAAATGTAACCCTACACTTCAGACTTGGTCACCAGCATCCAAAACCATTCTTCCATGGATGGAGAGCATACAATTGACACTACCATCCCACCCCTGCTCCCATTCACCCACTCCCTGCCTGCCACAGGCCACGACCTCTGGAGTTCTTGGTAAGGCACCACCCACCCTACTATGGCTTCACACTGGGGTAAACCTGGGGACTTATTAGAAATGTCTGTACAGTGAGGCCAGCATCTAGTCTCACAACCACAGCAACCCTACTACTTCACTATCTCTTGCAAGCAAGGAAGGGGTGTCTTTCTTTCTTGTTTGGTTTTTTGTTTTTGTTTTTGTTTTTTGGTTGAGGGGCTTGAACTCAGGGCTTGGGTACTGTCCCTGATGTCTAATTTTCCTCAAAGCCAGTGCTCTACCACTTGAGCCACAGTGCCACTTGCGGCTGGAGATTGGAGATGAGGCTCTGGTGGGACTTTCCTGCCTGGGCTGGGAAATGAGATCCTCTGGATCTCAACCTCCCTAGTGGCCAGGATGACAGATGTGGGATGACAGGCATGTGCCATCAGCTCAGAGCTTAAGGTGTCTAGTCCTTCAGAATTTCCACCTAGTCCTTTTCTAGACACTACCACCTAGACATCCCTCTACCTCCTTCAGGGACAGCAAAGGGAGGCTAGAATCTGGGTGGGGCTATGGCAATTAAAGGGTCCCCTACACATCACTAACCCCCTCTAAGCTCCCATCTGCCTCCTCTGGATTGCCTGGTCTTCCAGGACAAATCAGACCCACAAGGAGTTCTGGGGCCTGCCCTATGTCCCCCTGCCCCACCCAACCGATACCTGAGGACTTCTGGGGCCAGCTGCCCCATGTCCTGGTGGAAGACGTTGGGAGGTTGCTGATAACCGGGCCCAGGTGTGCCCAGGGCAGAAGGACTGTCCAGTTCCCCTCTGTCAAAGGAGACACAAAGCACGGATGGCCCTACTATGAGCTTCAGGGCATAGCCATCCACTTGTCACAAAGGTCTCTGGGAGAACTGTTTTATGGTGACAGCCCTGGGGCTGGACCTCATGGCCCGGCACTGTCCCTGACTTTCTGTGTCTGCAGGGGAGTGCTCTTTCACCTGAGCCACGGTGCCACTTCCAGCTTTTTCTGTGTATGCAGGACCTAGGAATGGAACCCATGCTTTCCTGTGTGCTAGGCGAGCCCTCAACCTCT
This sequence comes from Dipodomys spectabilis, assembly GCF_019054845.1. NCBI lineage: Eukaryota > Metazoa > Chordata > Mammalia > Rodentia > Heteromyidae > Dipodomys > Dipodomys spectabilis. The sequence continues at coordinate 3,281,749 of NW_024870955.1, forward strand.
AAAACTAAATCCCAACCCTGGATAGCTGTTCTTCTGTAACCCTCAGGCCTGTCTTGGGACAGTCTCGCACATCTATACCAAGTCTCTCACCAGCAGCCCTGGCTGGAAATGAACATGCTCTGCTATGTTGCAAATCATCTGCAGCACCTTTGCTCTCTGTGCTTCCTTCAGATCCTCCTTGTTAACCAAGACCCCTTTTCAAGTGCTGTCTCCAAGAAGCCCTTTCTGATCACCTTGGAAAAGCTGGAGCCTCTCCGCTTTGCAGGCTGCCAGCCTTGTCAGGCTCTGCCTTCCAGCCAGTGTGGGTTGAGAATGCATGAAGAGGAAGGCCTGGATTCCACCACTGGATTTCTGAAGGACCTGATACACCACCCAGGGGCAGGTGTTGTATCACACTCCATGAGAGGGGCCTCAAGGCCTGGGCAATCTGTGGGCAACAAGACAGGGCCATTTCTTTGTGTGGGCTTGAACTGAGGGTCTGGGAGCTGTCTCTCTGAGTTTTATTGCTCAAGGCTGGTGCTCTACCACTTGAACCACAGCTCCACTTCTAGCTTTTTGGTGGTTCCATGGAGAGTAGAGTCTCATAGGCTTTCCAGCTTATGGCTGGCTTCAAACTGTGATCCTCAGATTTCAGGATGACAGGCATGAGCCTGAATCCCAAGTGAAGGACACCAAAGGCTTTTTGGTTTTTGTGTGCTCCTGTTTATGTCCTGTCAACTAGCAAGCCCAAGTTAAAATAATCAGTTACAGGGGATCAAATTCCTCTCCTAGATCAGTTAATCCAAGGAGATAAAGTGTCTTTGGAAAAGGCTAGTCTGAGTTGGCTTAGGGGTGTTTGTGTGTTTTTGTGTGTGTATGTGTGTGAGTGTTGGGCATACCTACCCTCATCTCTGTGGTGCCTCATCCTCCCTGCAGGGAGAGCATCCAGGATCCTGACCCCAAGGGAGGTGGATGGGGGAGGGTACCTAAGGTCACTTCCAGGGGGATATTCCCAATTCTGTCCTGCAACCTATGCCTGGACAGATAAAGGAGAGAAGGAGAGGGTTAGGGGAACATCAAAGGGAGCCACTTACTTTTGTCTACATGTACCAGTGAGAAAACTGAATACATCTTTCTTGGTAGTCAGATAAAAGGTGTACACTGTTCATTTATTTCATAATTGTGTTGGTCCTAGGGCTTGGATTCAGGGCCTGGGTGTTATCCCTGAGCTTCTTTTGTTCAAAGCTGAGCTCTACCAGTTGAGCCACAGCACCACATCTGGCTTTTTTGTGTGTGGTTTTGAGGAGGGAGGTGGTTTATGGGAGATAAGAATCTCCTGGACTTTCCTTCCCGGGCTGCTCTGAGTCACAACCATCAGACCTCAGCCTCCCAAAGAGCCAGGATGATGGGTGGGAGCCATGAGCTCCTGACCGCCACCATCCATTTATAATCCCTTAGGCCCAGGGCCTGGCCACCCATACTACACCTCCTTGTTGGGAGTAGGAAGCAGACACGAGTGGGTTTGATACTTCAACAGCCTACCTATCTTTGAGCATTGTTCTGGGTCAGTCTGATGGAGGCTTCATCCTAATCCACAGCAATGACTTGGCTCTGTCATAAGAACAAATGTCCCCTGGGATGTTTCAGGTCTGGGGTCTTTCCTCTGAACCCCGCCCCCCTAACCAAAATGACACTCCCCAGCAAAGGGTAGTATACAGGGAATGTTTTTATTGTCTTGTAGCCAGGGTCTTGTCAGATAGGTGGGGGTATAGGTCAGAAGCCCGGGATTGTGATGGGCAGGGGGACAAGGGGACAGCTTCTCATCCGCTTTCATTCAAGAGTGTAGCAGAGGGATGTGGGGCAAGACTCATGGGATGGACAATGAATAATCATCACGGTCTAGCCAGGGCACAGAGGGACTTACCTCAGGAAGCTGGTTCAACAGGCTGAGCAAAACAGCTCCTGACCCACAGCCCACCTCCAGAATGAGAGGGCCACCTTGGGTTCCAGCCACATGGGGATGCTGGGCCACCTCCTCCAGCAATCATTCAAACAATTCCTGAGAGAGAGAAAGAGAGAGGGAGAGAGGGAGAGAGAGAGAGAGAGAGAGAGAGAGGACCAGAATTACACTTAAACCAGGTGCGGGTGGCTCAGACCTATAATCCTAACTACACAGGAGGCTGAGATGTGAAGATCGTGGTTCATAGCTGGCTGGGGAGGAATGTCTGTGAGACACTTATACTCAAAGAACCAACAGAAAACGGGAGGTGATGCTGTTGCTCATGTGGTAGAGCCCTAGCCTTGATTTGAGGAGCTCAGGGACAGCATCCAGGCCCAAAATTCAAACCCCACAAATGACAAGCAGTGGACTTCCCACCACAAGAAGTGGACTGAATAACACCCACAGTTCTAGGTAGCATGGCATAGAAATCAGGCTGAGCTTCCTGACAGATGGGGGTCATGAGTAGGTCACCTGGCTTCTCTATGACTCATTTTCCCCAGCTGGAAAAATGAATAGAGTGAAGGATCCCTTCCTCATGGGGATAGGGTAATGATGAAAGACAGCCATGCTTAGTTTCATAATCCCACGCCTGTTGCATGATTAATAACAGACCCCATCTGAGCCCTTTCTGGTAACTTCCTGTCATATGCTCACAGAATTGTTGAGAACTATATCTGACACCTGCTCCCTCTGTGCCTGGCACTGCTCCAGAGATCCCTCTGTATTAGTCCCTATTTCCTCACAACTGTCCCATGAGGAGACTGAGGTCCGATGGTCGACATCCAACCCAGAGCTTCACCTGTGGTCAAGAATCGGCTGCCGTGAACTAAGAGTTTGGAACAATCCATCTAAAACTATGACTGAGTGAGGCGCTAAATGTCTACCAACCCCCGCTCACACACACATACACACAAATACACCACCACCGTCCTTTGCAGGCAAAGATGTTTTACTTTCTTTCTTTTTGTTGATTGTGGGGCTTGAACTCTGGGCCTGGGTGCTATCGCTGAGCTCTTCAGCTCAAGTCCAACACTCTACTACTTGAGCCTCAGCACCATGTCCAGTTTTCTGGTGCTTTATTGGAGGGAAGAGTCTGAGGGTCTTTCCTGCCCAAGCTGGCTTTGAAACTTGATCCTAAGATCTCAGCTCCTGGCCACTGGCACCCGGCCAAAGATGCTTTTCTTTTTTTTTTGGGGGGGGGGTCCGGTCGTGGGGCCTGAACTCTGGGCCTCGGCACTGTCCCTCAGCTCTTCAGCTCAACGCTAGCGCTATACCACTTGAGCTATAACGCCACTTCTGGCTTTTTTTCTTATGTGGTGCTGGGGAATTGAACCCAGGGCCTCATGCATGGAAGGCAAGTGCTTTACCACTGAGCCATCTTCCCAGCCCCCCAAAGATGCTTTTCTATGTCTGTCACCCTATCCCCTCAGGAGACAGATCTAAAGACTGCAGTTGGATGCCACCCTTGGCAGCAAAGTCATTGAGAACTCTTATCTCCAATTAAACACCCAAAAACATTGCAAATGGAGCTGTGGCTCAAATGGTAGAGTGCTAGCTTTGAGCATAAAACAAGGGATGAGACCCAGGCCCTAGTTTTAAGCTTTTTCTAGCATAAACCCACCCAAGAAAGGGAAGCAGGTGAGCACACCGGAGCTCAAAGCTCACACCTAATACTCAAAACTCACAGAATAGACCCCATCCTGCTCTGAGTCTCTAGATTCTATGTCCTAGATCATGGCAATCTTAGATGGGACTGACCATGCACCAACTCAGGACATTCAAGTACAATCTCATACTGAGGATCCCATGACCTCATCAAGGACTCAAGACCTCTCACTGTCCTGCCTTGACACTGGACAGTCAGGTGAGATCTAGTTATCCAACCAAAGGATATGGGAATGAATGAATTTCTCAGACAAGGGATGCAGACTGGAGGGCTCTAGGTCCCTCTCTTTCAGGAAGGAGAAAAGGGCTGATCCATCTCAGGAATGTTCCTGGGTTGTGAGTATCCTCAAAGAAACAACCCTGCTCAGAGCCCAGTGCCTCTGGTTTTTCCACCAGCCTTGACCTTCAGTCCGCCCTCTCTAAATCCCACATCTGCCATCTAGACTAAAGTCTTAGAAAGCAAGGAGACCCACCTCTACCTCTGAGAATGGCAGTCACGGGACCCTATAGTCCCATAGAGGAAGTCTCAGAGCAACACTGGTCTGACTCCTTCCCTCATTCCCTGGCTTTCCTGTGCCAGTGGCCTGGTTTCCTCTGTCTCTGGTCGAGGAATGAACACTGAGGGTGTCATCTTCAGATTTAGACAGCAAAAGTCCCAGTCCCCAAGGATGTACTGCACAGGCATCCTGCAGTGGATGACAGCGAGGTCGTCAACAGTGAACCCAGAATGCCAGGACTTTTAATAGCCATGTTTCTGGGTTGAAGGCTCTATCACTGATGGTCTAGGTTTTCAGGGAGGTCATGGCTTCAATGGCCTGACACACTTGATCTGGGATCGTCCTCCCTCTTCATCTTCCTGCTTATCCCTTGCTACCCCACTCTGGACACTCCCTTACCCTATACCTCCCTAGCCCTTGGATACTTTCTTCTTGTCTGACCAGAAAATAAACTTGGTGAGCCAGGGGAGATTGAAACTCCGTGACCCACCCTGAGCACTAGGGTCAACCCAAGGCTATTTCCTTCTGCAGTCGGCGACCACATAGATCCTGGATGTCATGAAGTTGCTGAGGGGACAGTGGCTTGGTCCTACATACTGGCTTTAGGCTCTGAAATTGTCCCCACAGAGATTGTGAATGGTTGGCTCTCTTGATCCAGGGACTCCAAACCAAGGCCTGCATGATCCCTACTTCCTTTCTTTCTTCCTTTTCTCCCTCCATTCTTTCATCCTCTCTTTTTCTTTTCTCTCTCTGTGTGTCACTCCTGGGCCTTGAACTCAGATCCAGGGTGCTGTCTCTGAGCCTTTTTACTCAAGGTCAACAGTCTATGGCTTGAGCCACTCATCCACTTCTGGCATTTTCTTTTTGGTAGTTAGTTGGAGATAAGAGTCTTACAGGCTTTCCTTGCATGGGCCTCAATCCTCCCCTCTCAGCCTCCTAAGTAGCTAGGATGACAGTAGTGAAGCAATGATATCCAGCTCAAACGAAGATTTCTTCATGTGCTGCGGAACCAGCAATGGTACCTTTAATCATGTATAACCCTCACCCTCACCCCCGGACCTGGCACCCACTGTAACAGTTTGTTGGATAAATAAATGAGCATCTGTCTATGACAATACTACAGAAAAGTCCCACCCAATTCAGGTAAGCATCCTAGGTGGGGGCAAAGCCTGATGTAGCTCTCCAACAGTTCTCCCTCCTCCCTCTTCCCACCCTCCTGGTGCCGCTGCACTTAACTGTTTTGGTTCCAAAGACATGAGCCATGATGTCCTCACTGAATTCCAGGGCCTCTGGGATGCCTATCTTCTCAAAGATCTCTGTCCAGCCACTGACCAGCTATGTGGCATTCAATTCCCCACTCAGGTGTGAACAAGGTTGCTGTTAGGTGAGCACCAGGCTCAAGGGGTCTCCTCTCCACTCCCTGGGGCCAGACAGGATGGTCCACCATATCCGGCTCCCAAGTTTCATGTTGCAGAGAAAGAATCCCTGAGGCATCCTGGGTCTCTGAATCTCCCAGAGTCCAGTACAGGTCCTGGGAATTGTCTCTGCTCACAGCTGGCAGGCTGTGGATGAGAAGGTCACAATCTCTGCTCCCCAAGACATCCTTGACTGTGATGGTCACCCTAGAGAAAGCTGGAGGAGAACCAGCAGCTTCTGGAGAAAGGCAGTCAAGGCACGACGTTCATAGCAAGAGACCATCTGGCTTGGGAACTCTGCCTGTGCCACTTTGAATGTCTAATTTAATGTCTAAAATGGTCCATCTAATTTGACCCAGAATCCCAGGCATTAGTAGAAATAGCCAGCTTCAAGGAAAAAACAAACAAAAAAAAAAACCCTGGGAAATCTGGCATTTCACTTGTCCCAATCAAACTTAATGGGTTCCAAAATCAGTAGTCCCCTTTTCCTTGCAGACAGCCTACAGCAGGTTACAGAAAATGGCATTCAGAGAGCCCTAGCTAACTGCCATGTCCTGATCCCAAGCAGGCTCCAGCAGGGGGAACAGACTTGCCTACCATTGCCCAGCTAGAAACAGCCCAGGAGGGACACAGATTGGAGTCTGCAGGACTCCAGGGAGGACTGCCCACCAGTGCACTGCCCTGGGAGGAAATCCATGCCACCATTGGGGGCCTGGAGCCTCCTGTTCAGATGTCCATGGACACCTTCAATGCCCTGGGTAAGATTCCTCTCTCATCCTCGGTCATGGTGAACCATCTGCCATGTCACACTGTTCATCACTTCCCAGACCCTCCTAGATTCACAGCCCCTGCCCTACTCCCCCTATCTCGTTCCCTAATTATGTGTGGCAGACAGATTCCCAACTTTGAATTAGCTCCAACTACACACATGAGAACATACTGTCTGGAAGAGTGAGGCTGTGGTCACAGTAGCCTCATGAGCCTTCTGGCTGAAGACAGAAGGGCAGGTGTCAAAGCTGGTCTGCAGTTCACACAGGCCTCCTAGGGGAGACCCATATAGGCCCAGCGGTTACTGTGGGCTGCAGGAAAGGGGAAGAAAGTGGTGGAAAGGAACATCTACTGAAACCTTTTCTAAAGGAGCCATGAAACGGTGAAAGAGAAAACAAAAATTGTGGCTGGGCTCATACTGGGCATTAATGAAAAGAGAACAACAAATACACACATACACACAAATAAAATACTTTTGCTTGGGCTGGGAAGGTGGCTCAGTGGAAGAGCACTTTCCTTGCATGCATGAGGCCCTGGGTTCGATTCCTCAGCACCACATAAGAAAAAAGAAAAAAGCCGGAAGTGGTACTGTGGCTCAAGTGGTAGAGTGCTAGCCTTGAGCTGAAGAGCTGAGTGAGCTGAAGAGCTAAGGGACAGCGCACAGGCCAGAGTTCAGACCCCACAACCCGACCCCCCCCCCCCAAAAAATGCTTTTGCTCTTTTTAGACATGGTGATTGTACAATGAGAAAGATGATCTCTCTCTCTTTCTCTCTGTCTCTCTCTCTCTGTCTCTCTCTCTCTCTGCCTCTCTCTCTCTCTCTCTTTCTCTCTCTCTCTCTCTCTCTCATACACACCTAAACACACAGTCTCAGAGCAGTGCCTCTCCTGAATTTGTTGGTTTCTCATTTGGGCAATGTACCAGCTCAAGCACAGGGGTTCTCTTGTCAGAACCAGGGGCAACCACCCAAGGGGAACAATGCTCTAATAATGCAGAACCACCCTGCCTCCCCCTTTTTCTAGGGCCAGACCCTTCCCCTTGGGAACAACTAGCCTTGACTCCCCATTCACCAAAACCCTAGGCCAGGACGCTGGGTGAAGGTGTCCCCAGACATGTGGCTCCTCAGAGCCTGGACAGAAAACAAAGCAGGGAGTCATGGTGCCTCCAGAGAGGTGTCTGACCTGGGGTGGAGGGGGGTTGTTGGGGACTTTGATGGGGACCTAAAGACTATATACATGGATGGACTCCCTACTTCCAGCCTACATATTTCTGGGTGACTTGGCAGATTCTTGGGGAAGACAAGGAGACCAGATGGACTGGGAGCACTAGCAGAAGCTGGCAGAGCTGGGAAATGTGATCACCCAGTCAGAACTGTTGACAGCTGGGGTTGGGGGTACAGGCCGGTTGTATGTCTGTCAGAGGGGGTGTGGGGAGGTAGCAGGGAGTGGATCCCGTGGTGCTGGACTGCAGGGCGTCCACTTATGTGTGCTGCTGGAAGAAGCTGTAGGCTGCGATCAGGTGCGTGCCCAGAGTCTGAGGATCCGGGGCAAGGACCAAGTCAGGGCCACAAGCACGCCAGGGGTGCGCCATCTCAGCCTGGTGACTGCAAGAAGCTCTGCGGTTCAGAGCCTGCAGCACCATGTTTGAAAAGCAGCCTTACTGGGAGGAGGAGGTGGGGGCTCTGCCGGCACTTGGCGGGGCTGCAAGCAGCCTCTGCTCCTTCTCCTCAGATGCTGCCGCCTCAGCAGCCTCCTCCCCTGTGTTTGCTGCCGCCGCTGCCTCCACCTCAGCAGCCATAGCCCCCTCGCCGCCGCATGCTCTGCACTTCCAACCAGGACCCACACTATGATCAGAGCAGCCGCCAGCCACTGAAGCCATTTCCACTGGTGCCTGTGCTAGTGCTCTCTCTTCTCTCAGCTCTCTCTTGGCCCCACACTCCTCTCCTAGCCAACCCTGCCCTGAGGCATATGTGCCCCTGCCCCCTTGACCCCTGGCCATTGTTGCCACCAAAGTGTGCCCCTGGGCCCCACCCCCTGCTCCCCTGGGCCCTGCCCCCCACCCCTGGCCACAATCGCAGCCCTGACTAGGTCCTAAGGCTTCCAGACCATGGCAATTGCAGCCTTACCTCAGCTCAGCACTACCCCTCACCCCCAGTACCGGCCCAGTGGATTGAATCTCCCCTCAGCCCCACCGCTGGAGGAGACTCTCCTCCATCCCCCTCCACTCCACACACCAAGCAGGTGCATGGTGAAACTCCTGTGTGTATTTGTGTTTGTGTGTGTGTGTGAGTGCTGGGGATATGGGTTAGGAACTGAAGTGATACATTATACTCAGAACTAAATTGAAGGAGGAATCCAAAATTAGTTACCAATGTTTTAAAAATGCAAGCTAAAGGAAATAATTTATGAAAAAATCAGCATTTACAATAAATACAGAATCAGTATGACTGATATTCCTTTTATCCCAGTTGCAATACGGCTTGCATGATCACTTTTCTGGTTATATGTTTAGTTAGGTCTTGATATTTAGCTGAAGTTCTGTTCTTTCATATATTCATTTGTCAGATCAAAGAAGAAATTAATTCCATGCCGGAGTCAACATCCATAATAATGATATAGTTGTATCCTGCTACTTTGCCAAAGTTTCAAATCAGCTTGCGTAACTTGAGTCTTTTTTGGATCTAACTAAATAGGTATGCAATTTTGTCAGTACTAGAAAGATTTTGATCACCACTTATTAAAATAGTATTTTCTAGAAACTACTTCTATCTTTTCATGAAATTTTTAATGTCATTTATATCATGGGTTGATGTTTTCCTTTAGATAACCTACATTCAGTCTTCTACAATTTGGAGTAGTTTAAAATTATGTACACTCAGGTACACTGCTCAGATTCTATTATTTGCATATTTTGTTCTTGTTAAATCAGTAGGATTTAGGTCTCAATATGGATACCATTGGACTTATTCGTTGCATTTCTGAATTTTTTTAAGTATGTCATGATTTTTGTTATTTTATTCTTGTAATATGTGCTGCTCTCACTCCACATACAGTCACATTTGTTTTAAACAATTTGATCCATTCACGTGATTTGCTATATTACGTTCATCTAGATGAATTTAATTACAAATTAACACAACCATATTTCTGAGACACAGTTATCTTTATGGATCTACTCAAGGGTAACATGTATTTCAGGTTTTTGTGCTTAAAAACAACCAGGCACAACAAGTTTTTGTTCTTGGGGGAGTTCTACTTTGTTGGTTGTTTTTCCACCTGTGGTGACTTCAACATATGTGTGCATTTTATTTCAGTTGTTTTGTGTCTATATTTTTTTTCATATAACAGAAAATACATAAATAATCAGTGATTTAGAACTTTTCCAAATAGATTTCTAAGAGAGCTACTTGAAGTTTTGTGATATCTGGGACCGGGTAGGTCTTCTTAATGGAGGGGGTAGCAGAATAACAGACACATTCTTTGACATGATTTGAATTCTTCCTCCTCTTGCCTCACTATTTCCAATAGTATTACTTCAAAGCCTTTAGTGGAAAGAAAATAAATTTGTCTGTATGAACTCATAAATTTTGCTTTAATTAGGACACACCACACATTTACATTTGATTTTAACTCTAAAATCTTCTTTCCTTCTTTTAAAATCACAGATGTGAATTTATAATGCTAAAATACCATCTAATAATTTATATGAAATGGTCCAAACTATTTTCACTTCACACTATATGTAATATAGAGTGTAATAATAGTGAGTAATGGAGTATGTAATAATTTACTTTGGGGAAAGCTAATTACAGTGGATTTTGTGAGATACTGAGTAATAGTAAAAATTATGTTTGATTCTATTAAAAAGTTCACGGTTACATCTAAAAATAACTCATAGTTATAAACTAATACTAAAAAGTAAGATTGTTTATTGGGAAAATCCAGAAGTTTCAATAAGCTTGCTTTTTACAAATTGACTTGGATCTGGGCTTTGGTGGCTCATGCCTGTAATCCTAGCTACTCAGGAGTCTCAGATTGAGGATAGTGGTTCAAAGCCAGCCTGGGCAGAAAAGTCTGTGAGACTCTTATCTCCAATAACCCACTTGAAAGGTAGAAATGGCACTGTGGCTCAAGTGGTACAGTGGTATCAATGAGCTGAAGAGCTGAGAGACATCGCCCAGGCCCAGAATTCAAGCTGCACGACCAACAACAACAAAAAAAATGGACATGGATTTTTACTTTAAATTTCATGATTTTTTTATTGTGAAAATACATACAGAGGGGTTACAATTACATGACCAAGGAAATGAGTACATTTCTTATCAAGCATTGTTGCCCCTCCTTTGTTTCCCCTTACCATCTCTTCCCAACTCCCCACCCCCAAACCAACCCATGAGCCAAAGTTGTAAAGTTTTTTTCCAACATAACGTGTTGAACATCTGATTGTTGCAATGGGTCCACCTGTATCCCTATTTAAAGAATTTGTTTTTCCCTTCTCCTCCACAAATTATACCAACATCAAACACAGTGAAAACAAGGGTTATACCATGGGGGAGGGACATACAAAGAAATCATCTTAGAAATATGCTAGAAGCAATAGCAAGAGAAAAAAAACCATTTGAGTTCTTATCTTGGGGTTCATTTCACCTAATATCAACTTATCTGACCATTCCTGCTTGATTCAAAAATATACTAGTTATTGCAGATAAGGGAAACCATGGGACCTATATTTATTTGGGCCTTATATAATATATATTAATATATTATATTAATTGATTTGCGTATATTGAATCAGCTTTGCATCCCTGAAATGAATCCTGTTTGATCGTGGTGTATGATTTTTTGGATGAATTCTTGAAGTTGATTGGCCAAAATTTTGTTGAGAAGTTTTGCATCAATGTTCATCAAAGAAATGAGTCTCTAGCTCTCTTTCTTTGATGAGTCCCTGCCTGGTTTTGGGATGAGGGTTAGGATGTTTTCATAGAATGAGTTCCGTGTGCACTTTCTCTTTCAATTTCATTAAAGAGTTGGAGGGTATTGGTGTGAGCTCTGCTTTGAAGGCCTTGTAGAATTCCACTGTAATCCATTGGTTCTTAGATGGGAGTTCTCTTATTGCTGCTTCTATCTCAATGCATAATATGGGCCTGTTTATTCGATTTAACTCATCTTGGTTTAGTTTTGGCATGTCAATATTTGCTAGGAAAAGGTCCATTTCTACCAGGTTCTCAAACTTATTAGCATAAAGATTTGAGAAGTATTCCCTTATAATGTTCTGGATTTTTGGTTGTTTCTGTGGTGATGTTTCCATTCTCATCTCTGAGTTTGTTTATTTCTGTGTGAGCTCTTCTTTTTCTGATAAGATTTGCTAAACGTCTGTCAATTTTTGTTAATTTTTTTGAAAAACCAACTCTTTGTTTTGATGATTCTTTCTATTTTTTTTTTTGGATTCTAATTCGTTTAATTCTGATTTAATTTTAATTATTTCTTTCAATCTACTGGATTGGGGTTTATTTTGTTGTTCTTTTTCAGTGAGGTTCAGATATCTCATTAATTGTTGGTTTCAGATCTCTTTAATTTGTTGATGTAGGAACTCAGAGGTATAAAATTGCCTCTGAGTACTGCATTTCCTGTGTCCCAGAGGTGCTGGTAATTTATGTGTTCATTTTTGTGGAATATCATGAACATTTGCATTTCCTTTCTAATCTCTTCCATGACCCACTGGTGATTCAACTGTGTGTTGTTCAGCCTCCATGTGTCACAGGACTTTCTTTGGTGGCTTTCAGTGTTGAGTTTTAATTTAATTCCCTTGGATCCTGTTTCTTGGCCTTTATTGTGCTCTTGTTGGTTTTCTATGTGTAGGACATGTTTAAGTATCTTTTGTAAGTCTGGTTTGGTGGTTCTAAAAGCTTGTATCTGAATAGGCCTATCTTTTTGCATGTTTGGGAAATTCTCTGCTATGATTCTGTGAAATAAATTTCCTAAACCGTTAACTTCTGTCTCTAGGTGCTCCTCTACACCCATTACCCTCAGATTAGGCCTTCTGATGGTGCTTTCCAAATGTTGAATAGATCTATCATATTGCAAGGATAGTTATACATTCTTTCTCTATAATATCTAGGCTGTCTTCAATTCCCGAGATCTGATCTTCTGCATGGTCTAACCAACTGTCAAGATTTTCTACTTTGTTTTTTATTTCTTTTCCTTCTAATTGTTTGGCTTTGATGGCTTCAAATTCGTTGTTGCAGCTTTGTTTTAGGTCTTGTATGAACTTTACTTCCTTAATTTGGTGGTCAGTGTTTCTTCTCAAATCACTTAGTTGATTCGTTATGGTTTCCTTGGACTCCCATTACTTTTCTTGGGCTCCATTGAGCATTCCCTTTGTGGTCTCCCTGAATTCATTCAGCTGTCTGCTCATGGATTCCATGAATGCCTTTATTGATCTTGCTCTATTCTCATCCTTCTCTCGCAAATCCTGTATTACTCTTTGAACAGCTTCCTCACAATCATGCAATTCCTGTCTTTCTCTTTGACTGATCTCAGCCTTCTCATGCAATTTCTGTATTTCTCTTTGACTGTTCTTAACCTTCTCATGCGATTTCTGTATTTCTCTTTGACTGTTCTTAACCTGCTCATGCAATTCCTGTATTAATCTTTGAGTAGCTTCCTCATGCTCACAAGATTCCTGTATTAATCTTTGGTTTGCCCCCTCTCGCTCTCTATCTCTCTCACACTGAGTCTTTTGCAAGCTTTCAATCTATTCATTCACCATGTATACCAGTAATGCTTGTAGAGCTTTTTGGGAACTCTCTTCTGGATTATTCATTAATATTCTGTCACCTGATTATCATGAGTGGGAATTCATATACCCGGACTTGCCATTTTTTTTGTGTTTTCCGGCTTGTTCTGCCCATTTGGTATGAAAGTAAAACCAATTTTGTGCTAGACCACTATTTTAAGGCAAGCATCAACCGGAGTCCTGTAGTTGCACAGTCAAAATGGCTGCAGATACAATCTAGTACATCAGATACAATCTATTCATCATCAAACAACCATGGACTAATGGGGTAATAAAAGCAAAAAGGATTTGACACACCAGAAATTATTAGGTTTAGGGACAATTGTGGAGAAAAATAGGATTAGAAGGATGTGGAGAGGTAAAAGAAGAGTGAATTTGGGCTGGGAAGGTGGCTCAGTGGTAGTGCTTGCCTTGCATGCCTGGGGCCCTGGGTTCGATTCCTCAGCACCACATAAGCAAAAAGAAAAAAGCTGGAAGTGGCGCTGTGGCTCAAGTGGTAGAGTGCTAGCCTTGAGCTGAAGAGCTGAGGGACAGCGCCCAGGCCCAGAGTTCAGGTCCCACGACTGGATCCCCCCCAAAAAAAAAAATTAAAAAAAAAAAAAAGAAATCTGGTGGAAAAAAAAAGAGTGAATTTAACCAAGTCCTAATCTCTGAGAGGGAAATGCATTGTACAGAATGATTGGAGAGAGATTTTTTTAAAATAAAGAAAAAATGGATAAACAAAAATTTAAATCTAAGAAGTAAAACACTTAAAAATTATGTAAGTTTAGAAATGATATGGAGAAAAGAAAAGGATAGGTTGAGAGGAGAGGAGGGATAGAAAGGAAACATGAAAAACTAAAAAAGAAAAGAAAATTAAAATTAGTTAATTGAAAATTATACTGGTATGAAGAGATAATACTGCCATTAAAGAAATTAAGCCTAAGATGTTTTGAATCGAGTAATAAATTTCAGGATTAAGTATGTACACAATGGGGGATAAGGTCTAATAATTGACCACTGGTATGTATCTGGGGATGAGCAGAACAGCAATTAAGTCAAACAAAAAAGAAAGAGAGAGAGAAAGAAATGAAAACAATAATAAAAGGACCAAAAGGTCAAAAGAGATTAAACCCACACACACACATCAAAAATAAAAATTATGAGAAAAAATTAACATCAAACACTTTTAAAAATTGAAAAAAAGGTTAAAAAGAAGAGTTCTTTTATTTTGGGGTTTTTTTTGGGGGGGAATGATAAGACCCTGTATCTCTCCTGTGTCTATAACCTGTCTCTTGGTGGAGTCTCTGGTGTGCTTGTGGTGTTTAGTTTTCCTTTTGCTTGACTGGTTTCTTAAGTCAGTTTTTTTTCGTGCTGGCAGAAAAATGCTCTGCTTTACCCAGGATTTTTTGATCCTCTTCCCAGGCTATTCAGTGGGAGGGAGATCTGCTTTGAATATCACCAAAGAGGGAGATGGCAGTTTCCTCCAGTGTGTAAGTGCCTTGATGAGGTAGGGTTGGGGCCTTTCAGAAAATGGTAGCTTTTCCCTGAGGGGCAACTCCTGAAACACTCATGGAACCCATTCTCAGGGTTTTATTTTTTTTTTTTTTACTTAGTTTCAATTGTTTGTCTAGGCTGTTGTAGGGAGGGGCAGCCTCTGGCTCTGTTTACCATGTGAAGGACATCACTCCACAGAGGTTCCACTGACTTGGTGGGGTGACATTCCCCTGTGTGGAACTGAGCCTGACAGGTCATGTCTACTTCCTGTGACCTACTAAATGACTCTTGTTTTCTTCCAAGGCCTGAATTGGAGCTAGCTGCTCAGCCCTGGGGAGGTCAGTATCATAGATGGAGATCTCTGGTAGTGGGGGAGGGGCGGCCTTCCCTCCTCTGCTCCCTGAGAAGGAGTAAGGATGTCAGGATTCTACTCATGTAAGAGTGTTGGTTCTTGGGTCATCTCTGGCCTGTGATCTGTAGGATGAAGATATCTGCTCCTTGTCAGTTCTTGCTGGTGTTGAGTAGAATCTGCTCACCAGCCACGTCTGGGGCCTTTGTCATGGACTCTCTCTGTAGGTATGGTGGCTATAGCCACTGGCACTGTCCCTACTGCCACCTCAGCTGTGGCTACTGGCAAGTGCTCAGATCTGTCATCTTGCCTGGATTTTCCCTCTTTGGCCAAACTCTCTGTACTGTGATGGCACACTTGGTGTGACTGGAACATTTAAACTGCTGTCTATGTAAGAGCTTGTTTACCCTCCAGCTTCTCCTCCTCCGTTTTCCCCCAAAACCTCATGATTTTTTTTGAGTGTTTTTTTAGTGAAAAATGTTTTTGGTGTTTATATTTTGGTTTGGCATAAAATGAGCCTACTATTGTCTTAATTTAATAAAAAAAAACTTTCTGATTCTATGACAGCATAAATTTTGTGGGTAATGGTTAAGACTAGGTTGCCTTTCTGAAAAAAAAATCACCACCCATAAAAGAGGAACAAAAAGAAAATAACATATGACAGGAAACATTAATCTTAATGGACTAATAGTCTGTCAGTTTGATTTAACTTTTAATCAAAAATTAAAGTAATACTTGATAACGTTTTATTAACATATTTAAATTTCTTCATTCTTGTCATTTAAGATTCACTTTATAAAGAAATTCAACAGGTGACAGTGTTTTTCCATGACTTTTCCAAATAAATGATCATTTCATCATTATAGTGTATAGCACAATATACCCAGAAAGCATTTAAGGAAAATTTTTTTCCCATTCTTTGGTTTGCTTCAGTCTGTATTTAAAGCTGCATACCACATCTTACACACTCTATTGTCTGTCTTCTCATTTGAAATATTTCAATAAGTTTTCTTTCCCTAGTTTGTCAGCCAGCAAATCTTTATAAAACAACATGCTTTCATTCATTGTGCTTTCCAAAATATATCTTACAAATGCCAAAACGAAGCACAATCTGAAACATCTGTGGATTTTTCCACCTAGAGTACAAAGTAATCACTTTCCAAACTCCTTAGAACCAGCTGTTTACTGGCATTAATTGTGCTGTCACTTCCATGCTTTAAAACAACAACATTTGACAATGGCATACATTTTAATTGGTTTACCACATTTGGTTTGTTTTCAGCAAGGACTGTCTTCACAGAAGATGGTAATAGATGAGGTTTGTAATTATGTATTTTGAAAGGGCTCTAAGTTGTGGATATAGAATATCCATTTCAGTGACTAAATATTTAAATTAAATCCTATAATGGATTTAATTGTGACTAAAGTGTTCTACAATCTAGATATTTTTTAAGGAAATATTGTAATTGTTCCCTTGGTGACAATGTAATTGGGAGACTTAAATTTTTCTTTCTTTTTTTTTATAGTGAAAACGCTGTACAGAGGGGTTACAATTACATGGGCAAGATAATGAGTACATTTCTTTTTTTTTTTCTTTTTTTTTTTTGGGTCTGGTCTTGGGGCCTGAACTCCGGGCCTGGGCGCTGTCCCTCAGCTCTTCAGCTCAAGGCTAGCGTTCTACCACTTGAGCCACAGCACCACTTCTGGCTTTTTTCTTTTTGCTTATGTGGTGCTGACGAGTCGAACCCAGGGCCTTGAGCATGCAAGGCAAGCGCTCTACCACTGAGCCACCTTCCCAGTCCATGAGTACATTTCTTATCAAGCATTGTAGCCTCCTCCTTGGTTTCCCCTTCTCATCCCTTCCCATCCTCCCACCCCCACCCCCTCCATGCAATCCTCCTCCCTGCCCCCACCAAAGTTGTAAAGTTCATTTTTCCATATAACGACTTGTACATCTCATTGTTCCAAAGGATCCAACTGTACCCCTATTTAAACGATTTGTTTTTTCCTTCCCTTCCACAAATTATACCAACCTCAAATACAGTGAAAGCAGGGTTATACCATGGGGGAAGGAAATACAAAGCAACAAAGAAATAATCTTATAAATGTGTAGAAACAATCACCTGAAAGAAAAAAAATTGAATACATATATTAGGGTTCACTTCCCTAAAATCAACTTATCTGACCTTTTCTGCTTGACTCAGACATATACTAGTTATTGCAAATAAGGGAAACCATGGGACCTAAGTTTCTTTGGTACCGGCTTACTTCACTTAATATGATTTTTTTTCTATGGAAGACTTAAAATTTTCATATACTATTGCCATCTTAAATGAAGTGAATGTACCTGGGTTTGCATACAGAACTTTTGGGACAGCATTAATGTTTGAATCTTTGATGGGATTTGGTTGGGAATTGTGGCAGGCTTTCATGGTATGAGAAGAAAAAGGATATGATTGGAATTTGTAGCAATATCTAGTTGCTTCCACCCCTGGACAAGTCATTATCATTGGTGAAGATGTTGCCATTTGAATTTACAATGCCCCAGAAAGACCTATGTGTTAAAGAAAAATGACTTTCCATTTCCTCCCAGGCTGTGGGGAATACCTGAATAGTTCTTCTGGAGATTAAGTTCTTCAGAATAAAACCTATGAGAACATGCACTCTCATCTTCTTTCTTCTTTTCTCTTTTAATCATTCTAGGTCAAAAACATTTCTTTTTGACATACTCCTCACCTTGACATTGTCTTGTCACAGGCCACCAAAACAATAAAACCAACTGAACATACACTGAAACCTTCAAACTTATAAATCTGAGTAAGCCTTTCTGTTTAATAAATGGACAATATCATTTATTATGGTAGGTTATAAAGCTAACACAGAAATCTAGTCTTTCTAACAATGTAGAGTATATAAAAAATGCTTCATTATAAAATATCTAACTCCAAGTTATATTTTGTGTTTTTGTTCCTGTAGATCTTAGGGCTTAAACTCATGGCCTGACTGGTCGTTTTGTGTTCAAGGCCAGTGCTCTACATAAAATCTGAACTGGAACTCCTTTTCTCCTGGTGGTTAATTGGAAATAAGAATCTAATGAACTTTCCTATTCTGGCTGGCCTATTCATGTTGCATACTTTATGTAATTCCAATTCTCAGCATTATATAGATGTTCCAACTACAATATAAAAAACTTAAAATATACTAAGGATATTTGTAAAGTATAAAATGAGGGAAGAATTTTCATCCTTTAGAAATCTATGCAAAATCTATGCTAAACTATTGATATTTTACTGGACCTTTCCTGCAACCAGTTTGATATAGTTTAATACTTGTCACACCAACTTTCTCTGTATTCTACTGCATATATACTTTTTCACGTATGTTTGTATATGTATACATATATGTATCTATCTATATATGTTCCAATGTGCATCATCGGACTTGAAACTGCTTTGTTTTGCTGTTCAGCAATGAACCTTGTTGGCTCATTCTGTGACAATATCTGTTCTCATTTTCATCATTCCTTTATTTACCAAATCATCAGCCTTCTAAAATCAGCTTCATTTCTTGGGTAAGGTTACCAATCAGTCCAACCAATATCCACCCAGAGGCTTTTAATAAAGCAAGTTTTAAGGAAGAATATAACATGAAGTAACAACTACAGAAATTCCACAGAGACCTGACATCTTTCACATTTCTGTCTTCCTTCTCTTCTCATACTTCAGAAAGTATTGACTAACACTATAAATATACTGCAATTATAAGTTAAGGATCAGTGTTTTCTTTCCAACCTGAAGCCTTCTTTTCCATGATTCTTGACATAAACTTTTTGGGAGATTTTTTGGATTGTGATGGGATTCCACCCAAAACAAAGCCATGTATATCAAGAAAGTCAATGTTTTCAACTCAGAGTAGTAAACAAAAGAGGGAGAAAATTAAGGTTAGCTATATATGTTAAGCACAAATATAGGCAATATCAAGATATCTTGAAATTGTATACTTTTACTGGATAAAGTGGCTCAAACCTGTACTATTATCTACTTAGAAAACAAAGATTAGAGAATTGCAGTTCCAGGCAAGCCCAGACCAAAAAAAAAAAAAAAAAGAAGTTTCAGAAACTCTAACCATTTGATGGGTGCTATGTGTTTTGCTTGTGTTAGGAGGACCACAGTCCAAGCAGACCCAGGCATAGTGATACTTACCTCAAAAGAAGCAATCAAGTTACAATCTGCAGGTATGGCAGTAGTAGAGATACCAAAGTTGTAAAGTTCCTTTCATTGTTGCAATGGGTCTACTTGTATCCCTATTTAAACATTTTCCCCTTCCCCTCCACAAATTATGCCAACATCAAAAATGTGTGCTTATGTAAGAAATGCATGATTCTAAAATTTCATGACAATTCTTTTGAACTTACTTTTTTGTGGAATTGACTAAGAAAATAAATTACACCTTCTATATAAAAAATGTTCTGTGCTTAATCCGGCAGCCCATACACTAACATCGGAATGATACAGAGAAGATTAGCATGGCCCCTGCTCAAGGATGACTCGAAAATCAGTGAAGCAATCCATATTTTTACAACAACAAATGCTGGAGGAGATGGGGCCACAAGGGAACCCTACTGCATTCTTGGTGGGAGTGTAAAAGTCTTCAACCACTTTGGAAAGCAGTATGGAGTTTCCTCAAACGACTCCCCATAAGGCTCCCCTATGACCCAGCAATCCCACTTTTGTTCATTTACCCAAAGGATCACAAACAAGACCATACTAAAACTACCAGCACAACTATGTTTACTGCAGCATTATTTACCATAGCTAAGATATGGAACCAACCCAGATGCCCCTCAGTAGATGAATGGATCAAGAAAACCTGGTAAATATATACAATTGCATTCTCTGCCTCCATCAGAAAGAATGACATTGCCCAATTTGTTAGGAAATGGAAAGATTTGGAAAAAATTTATTAAGTGAAGTAAGCCAACTCCAAAGAAACATAGGTCCCATGGTTTCCCTTATTTTCAATAACTAATATATGTCCGGGATTATCAGAAAATATCTTAAGCTATGTGCATTTGACCAGATAAGATGATGTTAAGCTAAACGAACACCAAGATAGGTACACAAGTGATTCTATCTTGCTATTATTTCTAACATACTTATATTGTACGATGTGATTTTTTTTGTTCCTTTATATGTTCCTCAACCACGCTATAACCCCTTTTTTCACTGTATTTGAAGTTGGTGCGCCTACATCTTGTATATACGTTTCTCTAATTTGGGGAGAAGAAGAAAACAACAAAATGCTTAAATAAGGATACGGGTTGACCCATTGTAACAATGAGATGCACAAGACCTATGTTGAAAAATGAATTTTACAATTGAGGTAGGGGAAGGAGAGAGGAGGCGTGGAGTGTACTTGTGGAGGTGGGAGAGAAGGGATGGTGGGGGGAAAATAAAGGAGGAGGTAACAATGCTTGTTAGGAAATGTACTCATTACCTTGCTCATGTAAATGTAACCCCTCTGTGCAATATTTTTAAAATAAAAAATGTATAAAAATGTTCTGAGATTGAAGAGTTAATTTCCCTTATTTTATCCATATAATCTCGTTAACAAATAAATTAATGCAAAACACTGACACGAGGGTATTTTGAATAAATGTGTGTGTGTGTGTGTGCACGCATGTACACAAGTGTGTTGGAGTGCTTAGAATTTGAACTCAGGGCTTTAAGGTCTTGCTAGACCTTTCCTCTCTAGATTGGTGAGCTACTATATGAGCGACATCTCCACTCCTGGCTCTTTGCTAGTTCATTAAATTTTTTTGAAAAATAATCTCAAAAATATTTTTGCCCTGATTGGCTTCCAACTGTTATCCACAGATCTCAGCCTCCTGAGTAGATATCTCAAGTAAACAAGATTACAGGTGTAACCAACCAGCACAAGGTTTTCAGAATAATTTTAAAAGTAGAAGAAAATTTACTTCATGGGGGCCTGTTTTTATCATCTCCTACTTTTAAAGCACTTTGCTTTAAAAGTAAAGGTGAATTTATTAAATTAAATGTGAATTTATTTCTCTTTTGGATTCTTAAAAGACAAAGTGATGATATTTAAAAGTTTTGGTACTTTTTTAAAAGAAAAATGGAACTGTAGGACAGAAGAAATTTGGCTGTCTTTGAAACTCAATGTATAAGCTCAATTCTGTGCATGATAACACAATGTCACCAACACAGTCTGTGTTGAAGACAAATTGTGACAGAAAACAATCATCATCGGCAATAATTGCTATGCTATTATTTCTTGAGCAATATTAATATTGAATTTAGAGTGTAAGAGAATGGTGAGATTTTATCTACTTTTTCTGTATTGCTGAAAGACTTTTGGAAACTTTGACTCATTTTCTTCCTCACTGTGTGTATTTGGGCCATGCATTTAGTGCCTTTAATTACAATTTTTCCCAACACTTAAATGGTAATAATATTAGTATTATAGCAAATGTTATCTTAAGAATTAAGAGAAATAAAACTTGTGAAAAACTTAACATAAACTTCTATGAATGAGCTTTGAGTTTAGCCAACAGTTTTTTAAATACTAAATAAAATGTATCACAGAAACCATTACATGTAGTGAGCAACCAGAAGTAATGTTATCTATTGACCATGCTCTGATTCCAAGGAAGCCAGGAGGATAACTTCTCATGCTGTAAATCAAGCTGGTTATCTTATGTCTTGATAGTGTAAAAATATCAGGGACATTATAAAGAAGGAATGCTGTAGACAGATGTGAAGTCCATATAAAAATGTACAAAACTGATAAAAGTATCTGAGCAGTATATTTTGTTTTATATAATTTAAGGTACATCACAAAGATAGGGAAAACCTAGAAGAATGAATTCTCTTTTTGAAATTCTATCATAGATCCTTAGCGGGATGAACTCTTTCCTCATTCTTGTAGAGGCATCTTCAGATGAGAGTAACTCTTGTTTTGTTTGTTTCCTTCCATTTATTCTTCGGTTTGAAATCTGAACTACATGAGACTGAAAGAAACCAAAATTAGACATGCAGGATTTGGAAAAAGCAATCAACATAAAATAAATAAAGTATATAAAGCTTTGTAAAAGGTCTAACCAAATTAAGTAGTATAGTCTCAAGCATAAACAGAAATTGATTTAAGCAATATCATTTTATTGAAAAGTGAAAAATGTTAGGAGTTGATTGATTTTTCCTTTCTACTATATTGAATTAAGTATTCATTTTGTATAGAGATATTAAAGATGAGATTAACAAGAAACCTGATTTAATATGGACGAAAGTTCTGAATAGACCTGCTTTCCAAAAAGCCCTGAAAATCACCAGTGGGTTTACAAATTTGTGTTTAATACCACTTCTAAGCTGGCTTAATGCTTTCTGAACAGAAGTCATTAGAGAAATGCAACTCAAAATTACTATGATACTACTTCATAACTATTATAACTCTTATCAACAAAATCAAAGAAGCCAGATGTGGTGGTAAAGGCTTGTAATTCCAAGCATTTAGGGGGTTGGAGTAAGAGGATTTGATTCTAAGGCCAGTCTGGGGTACTACACATAGTAAAAACCTGCCCTTGAAAATACCCAGAAGGTAATAATGTTGTGAGAGTGTGGAGGAAAGGAAATTTTGTACTCTCTTGGTCAAAATACAGGTTAATATTCTCATTGTAGAAAGTAGTATGCAGTTTTCTTTCTTTCTTTCTTTTTGGGGGGTGGTTCGGTTGTGGGGCCTGAACTCTGGGCCTGGGCGCTGTCCCTCAGTTCTTCAGCTCAAGGCTAGCGCTCTACCACTTGAGCCACAGCGCCACTTCTGGCTTTTTTCTTTTTGCTTATGTGGTGCTGAGGAATCAAACCCAGAGCCTCATGCATGCAAGGCAAGCGCTCTACCACTGAGCCACCTTCCCAGCCCCAAGTATGCAGTTTTCTAAAGAAATGCAAAGATGAAATATCATTTGAACCACTAATCATGTGATTATTTCTCTCTGGGTAGCTTGAGTTTTGTGTTTTACAGATACACTTCAGGATTTCTTTTTCATGAATCAAACATGGGAAAGAACTAAATGCAACCTCCCTTAATTCAAAAAAGAATAGAAGCTATATTTATTTGTACTATTGTACATGAAGAAATCCTGGAGATTTCTGGTTAATTCAGAGGGCCCCATGCAAAAATATAGGACAAGAGGAAAGTAAAACTGTTTTGAAAGTATAATAGGTTATCATTGATGAAAAGGTGTAGTGGTCATTTTTCCTTTTTTGTGTGTGTGTGCCAGTTGATCAGGGCAGGAGCAAGGCTGTACCATGGAGCCCTTTCAATATCACCACGTGAACCTCCATTTATGTAGTCCCTGTGGGTGTGGGGCCTCTTCAGGTCACCCGTTGAGAAGTGGAGCCCCCTCCCTTGTGGTGGATGGGCAGTGAAGGGATGTGTGTGTGCATGGTCCCTACCATTGCCAGATGAGCCCTGCCCACCCTGCCCACCTCCCTTCCCAGTCTCACTTGTTCCATTTCACCCAGGAGCTGGCAGCCATGGGGCTGGAGTTGAGTCCACTGCTTCCCTCTCCTCTGCCAGGTGTGCTGGTACTGGTCTGCGGTGGTCCTGGGTGCAAGTGCCATCCCAGTGAGACTCTGTTCTGGGGTCACTGCCTGCCCCCATGGGTGTGGGGTGGAGGACACCATGCCTGTACACTGCACAGTCCACAGGAGAAGGAAGGCTTGGTGGACAATTCACCCCCTTGGGGCCAGGCAGCCCAGCCTTGGTTCAGACTTTAGGGCAGAATGGGGACTAGAGTTGTGTGCTGGCCCTTCTGCCAGCTTGTGACAGCTGTGGCAGCTGAGCACCCTGGAGCCCCTTCAGCATCCCCACGGACCTCCATTTTCTGGTCCCTGTGATCTCGGGTAAGGTGCCATCCCTGCATATGCCCATCAGTGCCAGAGGAGCCTGGACTTGCATGCACCAGCTGCAGCACTGGAGGACCAAAGCCCCTTTGGCTTTGCTGTATAGCCTCCTCCATTGTCCTTCTGGTCCACATGGGCCCAGCTCTGGATGCCATTCCGGGGATGCTCCCTTTGGCAGCAATGGGCTCATCCTCTACCCTCATTGGTATCCAAAGCAGGAATGGGTCTGGCCTTGGCAATGCAGGCCACACACATGGAAGGCAGGACTTGGGGTCTGCCCTGCCTTACCTCCTGGCTTTGGCACCTGAGGCTGTGTTGCTTAGTCTGGTCACTGATGGAGCCTTGTTGGATGCAGCCCACCACAACAAATACTGCACCTGCTGCAACAGCAGTGCGGTTTTCCAGACCCCCTCAGGGTCACCACAGGGACCTCTGATGAGTCTACATGGGCTGGGTGTGGGTGTCATCCCAGGACTCCCATTAGGAAGTGCCACTCTCCTTTGTAGTACTGGAAGTAAGAGATGCCACATATAATTTCTGCTTTCTAACGTTTTCCTTCACTAAGATAAACAGAACAGGAAGATATAAATAAGTTTTATAAAAAGGAAACATATAACCTATATCACTTCTACCTGTTAAACCATTGTAATATATTTTATCCAGTAGGAATTCTTTCTGTACTTACTTATTTTACTTTTGAATGTAATGAATGTAATATTTTTGTGTGTATTTTACTATCCTAGTATAATTTCATTTGCACTACTTACATAAATTTTTTTTCAAATTCTGTGAGTTTAGAATGTGCTTTTTGGAGAAGAGTTTTGTTGTACTTTCATTTCAGTTTGCCATTATGGGCTTATAAACACATAAAATAAAATACATTCTTGCTAGTATCAAGTTCAATGATTTTGTAGACTAGAGACTCAAGGATATAGCATTATATATCATACAGTAATATGTATCAATTTGTTTATAACTGCTCCATAAAATAATTAGTAATTCAGGCAGCAGCCACTTCATCTGGCCCCTCTGATGAAGTAGGATCCTAGTGGCAGCCTACCCAACACGGGTGCTTCTGGGCACCTCACCTGAGACTGTGGGAGAATATCAGGGTGTACCTGCTGTTGGACTAGGGAAGCTGCTGCGTGAATGACACTGACCCACATCTAACACCCACAAGCCCCATGGGCCTGGACCCTAAGGATCAGCCCCTGAGAGCACACACACACGGTGGGGGGGCACCCACCTAGGAAGGAGTGCAGACAAAACAGAAGCCTCTCTGGGGATCAGCTTGTACAGTATCCTCCATGGAGTAGGAGATAATTGTTCTCAGCTGTGGGGAGAAGACAAGAAATACAGGCCCAGGTGGGGTGATGCCAACTTTTGTACTTAGGCTGGCAGGGAAACTTTCCTCCAGACACTCTCCTGCAGGCTCAGGTTGCCCCTCCATGCTCCTTGTCCATGGAGTATCAGCCAGGGACACTCATGTCCGGTACTCCTGGCTGCTCTTTTGGGGTTTGTTAATTTACACAGAGAGCCCCAGCCTCAGACAGCAGAGTTATATTCTGGGTTTTGTAAAACTTTCTGCATCTGAGCATTTCCCAGTGTTTGGTTTTTGTATTGTTTCTTATAAATGCTTTGTGAAATTTGTGTTTTAGGTGTTGAGGTGCAGGAGGAAGAGCCAGATTATGAACATAGTTTCCTACAAGCCTTTCATCTACAAAGGAAAATAGATTCTTTCTAAAAATGCCTATCAGGAAATGAATTTGAGAGAGGGAAAAAGGCAGTTTTCTCATGAGATCAAAATGTGCTAGTTTTATATGCATGTTTTATGTGTTCAAAATACAACTAAGTAATTCACTATCTAGGAACAATTGTCCAGACCTAAGAGTTAGGTGTCTTGGGAGCTAGAGGCAGGGTTTTTGTGAGGTTTATCCAAAGGGAGGGAAGAAAGTTAAAATCCATAGATTACTTTGTAGAATGAAAGTGGTAATACAAAATGAGAATCACAAAAATCCTCTCTGCTATTCGGGGTCTTTTATTCTTCCATATGAATTTGTGGATTGCTTCTTCTATTTCATTGAAAGTGAGATTGGGATATTGGTAGGTATCACATTGAATTTGGAAATAGCCTTTGTCAGTATTGCCATTTTCATGATGTTAATCTTCCCAATCTAGGAGCGTGGGAGGTTTCCCACTTCCTTAGTTCTGCTTTCATTTTCTTTTTCAGGTTTTTAAAGTTTCCATCATAGAGGTCCTTCACCTCTTAAGTTAACTCCTTGCTATTGTATTTTTTTGTGAATATTAAAAAGGTATTGCTTTCCTATTTTCAGCCTCACTCTTATCGTTAATGGAATACAGGAAAGCCATTGATTTCCGAGGGTTAATTTTATATTCTGCTAGTTTGCCAAAGTTTCTGATCAGCTCAAGTAACTTGGGAGTGGAGTCCATGAGGTTCTTTAAATACAAGATCATGTCATCTGCAAAGAGGGATAGTTTTACTTTATCTTTCCCTATTTGGATCCCCTTTAAGTTTGTATCTTGTCTTATTGCCCCAGCTAGCATTCTAATACTAATTTGAAGAGGGGGGACAGCTCAGACATCCTTATCTCATTCCTGAATTTATTTTATTTATTTATTTCATGCCCCAGTCGTGGGGCATGAACTCTGGGCCTGGGCACTGTCCCGCCGCTCTTCAGCTCAAGGCTAGCACTCTACCACTTGAGCCACAGCGCCACTTCCGGCTTTTATTCTTTTTGCTTATGTGGTGCTGAGGAATGGAACCCAGGGCTTCATGCATGCAAGGCAAGCACTCTACCACTGAGCCACATTCCCAGCCCTTCTTTCCTGAATTTATAAGAAATGATTTTAACTTTTTGCCATTAACTATAATGCTGGCTGTAGGTTTGTCAATCCTTAGCAGAAAGAACAGTGCTGAAGCAATATCAGTTCCAAATGTCAAACTCGACTAAAAAGCCATAGTAATAAGAACAGCTTGATAATGGCACAACAACAAACCTGAGGACCAATGGAAAAGGACTGAAGACTCAGAAATTAATCCACTGACCTATAGCCACCTAAGCTTTGAAAAGGGAGCTAAAAAAAATAGAGTGGAAAAAAGATAGCCTTTTCTGTAAATGGTGTTGGCAAAATTGGTTAAATACCTGTTAAACTAAAACTAGATCCGTATATATTGCCCTGCACCAGAATCAACTCCAAATGGACAGAAGACCTCAAAATAAAAGCAGACACGGTGAAAACATTACATGAAGGAATAGGAGAAACTCTAGGGCTCTTTAGCACACGCTGAAATTTTCTTAATAGAGAACAAGAAACAAAACAAATAAAAGAAAGGTTGGGCAAATGGGATTGCTTGAAACCACAGAGCTTCTGCAAGGCAAAGGTCAAAGCTAACAAGAACTGTAGACAGCCCACGTACTGGGAGAAGAACTTCATGAGTCATAAAATGGACAAGGTCTTATATCTAAAATATACTTAGGACTCAAAAAATTAAATTCCCCAACAACAAATCATCAAAGAAACAACTGCCGGATAACTCAGTGGGCTAAAGACTTAAAGAGAGATTTTTCTGAAGAGGAAATGAAAATGCCCATTAGACACATGAAGAAATGCTCAACTTTTCTAGCCATAAAAGAAATGCAAATCAGACAGCATTGAGATCGCACATCATTGCAATTAGAATGTCTATAATCAAGAAATGTAATAATTACAGATGCTGGCGGGAACCCTACTGCATTGTTAGTGGGAGTGTAAACTTGTTCAACGACTTTGGAAAGCAGTATGGAAATTATTCAAAAGACTCCACTTAGAGCTTCTTATGACCCAGCAATCCCACTTTTGGGCATTTACCCAAATGATCACAAACAAGGTCATACCAAAGCTACCATCACAACCATGTTTGTTGCGGCATTACTCACTATAGTTATGATATGGAACCAAACCCGATTCCCCTCAGTAGATGAATGGATCTAGATAATGTGACACACACACACACACACACACACAAAATGGAATTCTATGCCTCCATTAGAAGGAATGACAATGCCCCATTTGTTAGGAAATGGAAAGGTTTGTTAAAAATTATATTAAGTGAAGTAAGCCAGGCCCAGAGAAACATAGGTCCCATGCTTTCCCTTATTTGCAAGGACTAGTACATGTCTAGGACAAGCAGAAAAGATCAAAAGTTATGTTATTATGACCACATAAGATGAAGTTAAGTGAAATATACCACAAGTCAGTCTTGGTTTTGTTTTTAATATACTTATAATGCAGTATGTGATTCTTTTGTAGGTTCATCCCCCCACGGTATAATCCCTGTTTTCACTGTATTTGATTCCAATGTTCTGCATCTTGTATATTCACTTTTGTGATCTGGAGAGTGGAAAGGATATAGCAAAATGCTTAAATGGGGCTGCAGGTTGACCCATTGTGATGAAGAGATGTACAGGACACTATGTAGAAAATGAATTTACAATGTCAGGCAGGGATTGAGGAGGGAGGAGTTGGAGAGATGGGGAGGGAAGGGATGGTAGGGGAAAAACCAAGGAGGAGGTAACAATGCTCGATAGGAAATGTACACATTACCCTACTCATGTAATTGAACCCCTTCTGTACAGTATTTTTACAATAAAATATATTAAAAAAATCTCTGCCTGTTGTAGATTTACAGTGCTGCCCTCGGCATTGAATTTTTTGCCTTTCCTGGCTGTGGTTAGGTCCACCTGCCCAGTGGATCAGTAGTCTTCAAGGCATCTTGGTCCTGAAATGGGACTTGGATTATCCAGTGGTGGTTGGAACCGTGCCAAGGACAGTGCAAAGTCCACTTCCAGGGCTTGGCTTCTTCATTCCCCATGCAACTAGGATTGCAAGCAGGATTTCTCTGAATTTGACTCCAGAAATCAATCACTGAACCAAAAGGCAAGGCCACCAAACACCTATCCTCCTCCCCCCATTCCCTGTTTTGTCCCTCCTTGGGAAAGTACAAAATAATTTCGCAGGTTTTGGCAAAGACACAAATTGCCCACCACCTCCCCTGGTAAACTAGGTTTCAAGTCACTAAGTCATGTAAACGGATAATGCCGCACTCATTATTCTGGATAACCTCTTCGGGTTGTTTGATGCTTTAATTTTTGTTGTTGTTGTTGTTGGTAGGGGGCCTGAACTTTGGGTCTGGGCACTGTCCCTGAGCTCTTCAGCTCAAGGCTATATCACTTGAGCCACAGCACCACTTCCATTTTTTTCTGCTTATGTGGTGCAGAGGAATTGAAACCAGGACCTCATTCATGAGAGACAAGCACCCTACCACTGAGTCTTCTTCCCATCACTAATGCTTTAATTTTTTTAAATTTCTTTTTGTCAGTCTTGGGGCTTGAACTCAGGGACTGGGTTTTAACGTATCCCTGAGTTCTTCAGCTCAAGAGAAGCCCTCTTCCACTTGAGACACAGTGCCACTTCCTGTTTGGAGATAAGTGTCTCACAGACTTTCCTGCCAGGGTTTGCTTTGAACCATGAATTTTTAAATTATATTTCTTCCAGGTGTTTATTGGAACATTACAGTTTTTCTGGAATTTAAAGTTTTCTGTAAACATTTGTCTTCAAGTAATTCAACAGCATTAAATATTACATTTACAAGCTATCCTGTAGCACATCCATTTTGAAATTATTATGTTAAGATGAAGTTCTTATTCTTTTAGAAAAAAACCATTAAACTCCAAATGAGAACATGCTAATTTCAGCTGTGTTGAGTCTCCTTCCTCTTTTTTTTTCTCTCCAGTATCTTTTCTTGTTTTGGAACAAGTGTCATGGACTGTCCAACCATTCAAAAGGAAGTTTATTCCATTAATTTAATAGAAAAGAATCCAATCTTCCTGCATCTCAGGGCAACTTTAGGTATAATGTTAATCTGATAATTCACATCATTTAATTTTCAGTCATTTTGATAATTTTTTTGTTAAACCATTCATTAAACGGCTACCAAAAAGCAAGAATAAAAATAATGTTCTGCTTTCTAAGAAGGTTTAAAAAGCTAGTAATTCAACAAAACACATTCTATTCTTCCAAGATTCCATGGTGAAAAAGTTCTCTTTCATCATAGCCCTTACGACTGACCCCTTCCCATCAAACTTGCAGCTTTCTCAGTTTTTTTGTTCCAGCTTTCATTTTGGTACTAGCATCAGTAATCTCCTTGTAGTATTTGACAATGAAATTCCATTTGTTGTTAGAGAGCTCAATTCATATTGCCAAAGGCAGCCTCATGAGCATAACATTGAACATAAAATATTGAATATCATTAACGTGATCATATGCAACTATTTCATAAAGGTGCATCTTCATATAATTTTTAAAATGCAAAGTAGTTACATATCTATGTCAAAAAATAATTCAGATCACTAGTAGAAGGGACTAAGCTAAACCTATTGCATCATCCCTAATATCTTTTTTTTTTTTTTTTTTTTGGTCCGGTCGTGGGGCCTGAACTCTGGGCCTGGGCACTGTCCCTCAGCTCTTCAGCTCAAGGCTAGCACTCTACCACTTGAGCCACAGCGCCACTTCCGGCTTTTTCTGCTTATGTGGTGCTGAGGAATCGAACCCAGGGCCTCATGCATGCGAGGCAAGCGCTTTAGTACTGAGCCACCTTCCCAGCCCAATCCCCAATATCTTTGTAAAACTTTTTGTCATTAACTTTCACCTTAGGGCTTTCTTTTCCTAGCAACAAATTGTCAGTTGATATCCTTGGATATTAGTCATCTCTGAGTAACCTCATTTCTTTCCACCGCTAGTAAGTCCCTTGTGTTAAATACCTGAGGAATAATGTCCCAATGTGCCTGCAAGAGGAGTACCCAAGTCGACTGTCTGTGCCCACTCTTCCCTTGTTTTGTTTGGGAATGTGGTATCAGAGACAAGGGTGTCAGGGGTCAAGTGGCTGGAACCATGGTGTTATGAATTATGGGTAGCAGAAAAGAGTAGCAGAGACTAGGATACCAGGGAAAGGGTAATTGTGACTGTAATAACTGAGTTGAAGTGGCAGGAAATTGGGTAGCAGCAACAGCTTTGCAAGGGTTGGGGTAGCTAATACAGGCATCCAGAAGAGTTTAGCAGGGACAAGAAAGCATAGACAAAGTGAAAGAGTAAAAGTTGTGAGGGATTGTGGGGCACAATCTGGGTAAAAAGGTCATGAGTGTGCAAACTGGGTAGCTAGTACTATGGTAGAAGCAATTGGCATGGTGGACTGATGTGGTGCAGAGCTCTGGGTTTGCCTCTCCACTTTTAGCTCTTAGATCTTTAGGGAAACTACCTCTAGCAGCTCAGCTCATTATCAGCTTTTTTTTTTTTTTTTGTCGGTCATGGGCTTGAACTCTGGGTCTGAGTGCTGTCCCTCACCTCTTCAGCTCAATGCGAGTGCTTTACCACTAGAGCTACAGTGCCACTTCCGGTTTTCTGGTGGTTTATTGAAGATAAGAGTTTCACAGACTTTCCTGCCCAGGCTGGCTTTGAACCTCGGTCCTCAGATCTCAGCCTCCTGAGTAGCTAGGATTACAGGTGTGAGGCACCGGCACCCAGTGAGAAGTGAATGTTTCTACTGTATCATTGCTAAATATTTTTGGATAGATACCTAATCCTATTTTCACTGGGTTTTGTGGCATTGTGTTTTTACTTTAATGAAGGACCTCCATACAGATTTTCAGAGCAATTACAAGAGTTTGAAGAGATCCTATAATATGTGGGTATTAGATCAAAATTTAAATATATCAGTGAACACATACAGGACTATTATATATAGTTTATAATTTGAAGAAATTTTAAGAAGGCAACAGTTGGGGGAAAAGAAAATTTTAGAAGCTTAATAACAAACATACAGACATGGAAAAATACAAAAACAGGTGCAATAATTAGTGCTAATAGTAACAAAACATTTTCCTCAAGTTTTAAAAATGAAACTATTAAAATAATACTTAACATAAAATAAATATGCCTTGGAAGAAAATGTACCATAGACATAGTTTTCCCCATAATTTGTTTTATTTTTATAACAAATGGATTAAAAGAAAATATAATTACATGTCTGAAGATGATAACACTTTCAAGTGTCATTGATAGAATCCAGCAAAGGAAAGTTACAGAAAAGTAGAGAGTAAGAACAACATGGCTATGGATGAAGATACTGAGAACTTTGTGAATGTGCTCCATTTTCCTCATCAAAATAGAGCTAGGACAGTACCTTTTGACAGAACACTTGTAATGTAGTCAAAGCACTGGAGTTACTAATTAGGTAGTAATTTATTACTTTTATTCCCTAATCTCATGATGTGATTCCCAAATGATGTGAGTGATCCTAGATTTTCTGAGCCCTTTTTCCACCCAAAGCTTCTAATTCCTCCCCGTGCCAATGATTCTTCTGCTTTTCTCATTTCTCCTTGTTTCTGAACTCAACTCCTATGACCATTTTGTTCATGAGAAAGAGCTGGAGAAATATGAGGATGGCCTGGAGTCTGAGCTAACATCCACTCCAGCTTGAAGGATCTGGTGAAGGACCTACACTTGGGCCTTATAATCAGATATTAATTGAACTCTTTGGATATGGAGAAACTCACCCCGCCCTCCCCCTCCCCTCTCCCCCCCCCCCCTCCCGGGGCAGAATCTGTAATTCCTTGGCTTTCTCTGAAGAGATTTGGTACTAGGGCACAATTCAGAGAATGAGCTTTCCCACCACCCACCACCGCCTTGTCAGGAGGAATAGGTTCAAAACTAAAAGTGGCCTCAGTTCCCACAGGGCCAGTCAGAAGCCAAGAGATCACACTTTTCTCCTCATTAGGGATCTTCTGGTAGGAATAGAGTCTGGGCAAAGTCTAAGATGGAGATTAAGTGAGACTGGACCTATGGAGGACACAAAACAATGACCCTCTCTTTGACTACAAGTGAGTTGTGTAGTGAGACATGACAACTTCCTTCATATATGAAAATTCACTAGGTGTTATCTCACCGCCTCTTTGCAGGAGGTCAGTTTCCCCAAAGGAGAAGTTGTTAAATGTTGTGACTGCCAGTTTGCTCTCTAGGCTCTTGTCTCTCCCACCCCTTCCCATGCCAGGAATGCATTGCTTCTTTCAGCACTCAACTACTTGTCCTGACTCCTAGGCAGGAATACTGTAGGTAATTATTTGGCTAACCTCTTGTATTTGAGGTAGAATAAGCCTAGGCTCTGCTTATGCCAAGAGGTAGGTGCAAGAAGCTGAGTATAAGCTCATATTTGTACAGAAAAACAATCATATTGAAAAAATTAAATGAAATTTATAGTTGAGTGATTTAGGGTTTATACCCACTAAATTTAGTTAATTATTAGTAACACACCTAGAACCATGGATAAGGAAGAGAACAGTCAAGTAGGTTCAAAATAAGATGGAAAAGACACACCATAGCCATAACAGGAGATGAGAGTGTGAAGGAACTATTGGCATAGTTCCGTTTACTATCTTAGGAGTGACCTTGGATAGGAGGCTTTTAGAATAATATCTAAAAGAGAGGTACTTGCTGGACCCTGGTGGCCTACATCTGTAATCCAAGCTACCCAGGATGGTGGGATCTGAGTATTTTGATTCAAAGCATGCCCAGGAAGAAAAATCCAGAAGTAGTACTGTGGCTCAAGTGGTAGATCACTAGCCTGGAGCTCAGGGATACTGCCTAGTCCCTGAGTTCAAGCTTCAGCATCAGCAAAACAACAACAACAAAACAATAATGATAAAAGAAGTAAAAGAAGGACTTAACGATATGCTATGGAATGATGATCCTGTGTAAGTGTTTAGGGAACATAAAAGGAGACAAAATTTGGAGCACAATGAAACCTACTAATCAAGGATGCAAAGCAAATGCCAAATTCCTCTTCTCGAAAACTACCAAACTTGGGCTGGGAAGGTGGCTCAGTGGTTAGAGTGCTTGCCTTACATGCATGAGGCCCTGGGTTCGATTCCTCAGCCAGAAGTGGTGCTATGGCCCCAAAGAAACATAGGTCCCATGGTTTCCCTTATTTGCAATATCTAGTATATGTATGAGTCAAGCAGAAAAGGTCAGATAAGGTGATGTTAGGAAAATGAACCCTAAGATATGCATTTAAATGTTTTTTTTTTCTTTCATGCATTTGTTTCTAATGCATTTATAAGATTATTTCTTTTTGCTTTGTATGTCCCTCCCCCACAGTATAACCCCAGTTTTCACTGTATTTGATGTCGGTATAATTTGTGGAGGGGAAGGGGAAAAACTAGTCGTTTAAATAAGGATACAGGTGGACCTGTTGCAACAATGAGAAGTACAAGTTGTCATGTCAAAAACAAACGTTACAACTTTGGTGTGGGGGGGAGTTAGTGGGGGGGGGCGGAGGGTGGCTGGGAAGGAATGGGAAGGGTAAACAAAGGAGGAGGCTACAATGATTGATAAGAAATGTTCTCATTATCTTGTCCATGTAATTGTAACTCCTCTGTACATTATTTTCACAATAAAAAATATTAAAAAAAAAAAAAAAAAGTGGTGCTATGGCTTGAGTGGTTGAGCACTAGCCCTGAAGTGAAGAGGTGAGGGACAGCACCCAGGCCCAGAGTTAGGCCCCATTACTACCCCCCCCAAAAAAAAACCCAAACAAATTTCCAAACATCTTTTCTCATAATTGAGGAGAGGCTTCTTTTACAGGAATTCTCCTTATCTAGCTCAAGGTCCTCAGAACTTCAGTATACTTTTCCTATTGAGATGTAATGCACCTAAATCTACTGAACTTAATCATGGCTAGGAAAGTATGGACATTGATACGTTTATTGTATTTTTCCTTACAAATATATACTACTGTCAGGTATTATATATAGCAAAATTATAATATGCAATATATTATACGTTATATATAATATATTAAATATATTACATATAACATATATTATATATTAACAGTCTTTCTAATTTTAGTGTTAGGAACAAGCAATATATTGAAAGATAAATGCTTGAATCGCTGAGTAATTTCTCAACCACTGGACAGTTCCAGGTTTCATTCTTATTACCCAAAAAGCAACATAAGAAAGTGATGCCCATGGAGGTGGTTCCTGGATTTTGGAAACTGTGATCTGCATATATATATATATATATACATATATATATATGCATATATATGATATTGTTTTACTAGTGAATGTGTAAAACTATAGCAACAGATAAACAAGTGATCATCTATGTGCACACACACTCAATCACTTACAAGTATAAGAATTTCTTTTCTATGGTCCCTATTCACCTACACAGAGTACATGAGTTGCCCTTGAATTGTCCTGGAAGTTCTTTATCTGGCTACAGTAGTTTCACATCTTTTGTTTTCTAAGTAGCCAGATGTTATGTGTTTAACAACAATACTTGTTACAGGCAAAAGTATCCACCTTGAAACACAGAGGAACTTGGATTTCAGAAATGCCACAAATAAGTGGGAGGTACAACAGTACTTTTCAAAATAGAATAGATTACATATGTATTAGGAAGTTTGTAAGAAAAATAACTTCAATGTAGGATTAAACACTTGAAGAAAACTTCAGTTTAGATTACGTATAGCCAGGTGCTGGTAGCTCATGCCTGTAATCTTGGCTAATCTGGAGGCTGATATCTGAGGATCACAGTTCAAAGCCAGCTTGGGCAGAGAAGTTCCCTTGAGACACTTATCACCAACTAATCACACATGACTAAAATTGATACTGTGGCTCAATGTTGTAGAGAGATAACCTTGAGCCAAAGACCTCAGGAACAGTGCCCAGCGCCCTAGTTCAAACTCTGCAATAGACAATAAATTAAAATAAAAAATAAATTACATATGATTTATTACCAACACTGTACAAGGAAAATAAGATATGACACATGGCAACATATGACTTCAAGGTACAAAGTTCCAGGGCATTTCCCCACTCTTAAGAACTAGAAGTAATCCATATTGAAAAAAATAAAACGATGAATGATTTATACCAAATTTCAAAAAATACTATATGTTATACAAAGAAAATGCAATAAACATGCATTTCACAGTCTAGTAACATGATATGGTATAAGGAATCTGATTAACTGATTCATCAAAATCAATACAATGCAGTTAAAACATCCAGTATCTCAGGTGTCAACTTAGCAGAATACTTTCAATGTATGATGGCTATTTTGTATATTATCCAGCCCTATCTATCCCACAATGGCAGAAGGCTCTTCATGAGAAATTCCAGAGACCAGTCTACTGTGAGTGCTCAATGTATACCTGTTCCCGTTCTCTGTCATTTGGGCATGTGATAGACTGAATATCTGGTAACTTGCCAAAAGCACAATTTGGGACTGGCTTCCAGTGATGATATTTTAGTTCTCAGAACAAAAAGGGAAATTGAAGACAGAGGGAAAATCTACCAGATCCCTGAAAGATTTCTATCATTGTGCTAAAACTGTACCCTTCTACTGACACTTGAACAAACTGCAGTAATTGTCACTCCAACTACATGTCCAAAAAATGGCTTTCCAAATATTGATCTGTTTTCACTTTGATATATCAAGACACACTATTGTGGCCCCTTTTTACTTAAACTATCAGCTATGGTTGGCCCAAGGAATAGTTGACCTTACCAATTTCTTAAATTTTAGGTCATCACACAATCACTTCATAGCCCTTAAACATTAAAAATACCTATCTCTATAAGTCTGCATTACATCCTTATTAGTTTTTCTTCATTTGTCATGTTTTATATATTTGTGTATCTCAGGGCTTAGTTCCGTAGTCTTCCTTCTCATGATTGTTACCATTGAGTACATGTAACTATTTCTGTTTTTTTCCTCCAGTTCTGTTCTTTCTTTAATTCAAGTCCTTTATAGCATCCTGTCTACTGACAACTCCTAGCTGCTGATTTTAAGAAACTCAAAAGATCCCAAAGTGAGCTTTGATCTTTATCTACAAACCTATCCCTCATTACTATTCGATTAAGTGACAACTCTTCTAGCTGTCTTGTCAAAATACTTTCGGGTCACTTCAGACTTACATACTTCTTCACACCTCATATGTAA
This sequence comes from Dipodomys spectabilis, assembly GCF_019054845.1. Taxonomy (NCBI): domain Eukaryota; kingdom Metazoa; phylum Chordata; class Mammalia; order Rodentia; family Heteromyidae; genus Dipodomys; species Dipodomys spectabilis. Next base: position 3,318,680 of record NW_024870955.1, read on the forward strand.
TCTATGACCAGGTTTTGACAAATTAACTCACAGGATATTTTAGGAACCATGTATATGTATATACAGTATATGAGTGCTAATACTGTGACTTAAATTAGGGGCCTAGGTTCTTTTACTTTTCTTTTATGCTCAGGCTGCCAGTCTTTCATTTGAGCCACAGCTCCACTTTTAGCTTTTTGGTTCTTAGTTGAAGATAAGTGTCTCATGGTTCATTTCCCTAGTCTAGCTTAAAACTATGATCCTCTGTTTCCAGACTTTTAAATAGTTAGATTTAAAGGCATGCACTACTAAAACCACCCCTATTATATTTAAATTAACAATAAATTTAAAGAACGAATATTTATAGTATTTTCAAATCAGTATGTTTTCATTTACACTAAAACACAACCAAAGAACCTCTGAATATACCAGTGCTCAAGTGCCAGCCACAGTTTCTTTGCTGGGATGATATCATCTACAGGCAAAGCAGGAGAAAATACTCTTCACTGAAGTTGCTGAAGGGCTGATAAGGATGAAGACAAGCAACATTACCCAGAAAGTATCACAAAGTGTTTGCTGTAGATAACTGTAGCCAATCTTAGAGGATGTTGATAGTGATGAGGAGAATATTTGAAGGTGAATATGTGATTACACAGGTGTGCTTTCTTGATGATATATGTTTATAGCATAGTTTACATATTGTTGAAAATGAGATAGTTAAGATAGGGATGTTGTCATTCCTTGTATCCTTCACAGTATAATATTAAAACCAGTTTTATACATATATTATTTATAGTAATTATAGAATATCCCTAATTATGCATATATTATAAATATATTATTTGTATATTATGTAATATAGTATATTACATGTATTATGCACACATAAATTAATTTTTCTACTTGTCTGTCCAGGAATTAAACTAGCAATATCTTTGAAAATTGATAGTAAAGTAGGGTTCTTACAATTTCAATTGCAATATATAGTTTTCTCCAATAAGTAGTTATTTATTCTGAGTTGGTTTAGAAATGGACTATATAATATAATTGAACATTCAAAAATAATTATGTACAAACCTACCAAGGATGGAATTAAAAAATTTAACATGACTAATATCTGCAATCCAAGCTACTTAGGTGCTGAGTTCTGAAGATAGCTATATGAAGCTAGTCTGAGTGAAATGGATCAGGGACAACACCCAGACCATAGTACAAGTCTCAGTATTGGCACAAAAATAACTTATGTGACTACAACTTACAAATATATTTATATAAATAAAGTTGTCATTCCTTCTATCCTTCACAGTATAATACTAAAACCAGTTTTATACATATATTATTTATAGTAGTTATAGAATATCAGTAATGATACATACATTATAACTATAACATTCATATGTTATGTAATAGCATACATTACATATATTACGCACACCTAATTCAAACTGGCATCACTAATATCCATTAAATTGATACATGTTTTAGAATATGGAACAGATTTTCTTTGGTACAACAAGGAAGTAAGTAGCCACAAAAATTACTTGTTTGGATTATATATCCACAACAAACTATTCCCTGTATATTCAAGGTACTTAATGCTAAAAGCCTGTGTTCATCAGCATAAGTGTCTTTGACATGGATTTGTTCTCCTTAAGCAATTACTCCAGGAATAATAAACAGTGGAAGCTGAATGATGTTCATTCAAGTATTTCTTTTGAAATTAAACCAATCTTTATTTGGTATAAAGATCATTTACAATATCATTACCCACACCCTTTTCATTTAAAAATATTTATATCCTGTAGCAATGTCATTGCCGTTATTACCATAATTAGGAAGATAATGTGGGTTCATCTGCTCCATAGCTCTTGAAAGGTAATGAATGTGACACAGAATATCCTCACATATGCCTGGTGGAAACCTGGATTTGAATTATGGGTCTACAACAACTGATCAGTCTTAGGTACTTAGGAAATTTGTTTAGCCTTATGCCTACTTCTGTTTTTAATAAAATACTTAATTCATTTCTTAACTTGAAAAATACTCATGAGCACTAAAATTACCCTAATACAGGTGCAGTGCTTGGAATGGTGTCTGCACATTGCGTAGACACTAGCTTCCATTGTGTAGAAATCAGCTTCCAGGGGCTGGGAAGATGGCTCCGTGGTAGAGCGCTTGCCTTGCATGCTCGAGGCCCTGGGTTCGATTCCTCAGCACCACATAAGCAAAGAGAAAAAAGCCGGAAGTGGCGCTGTGGCTCAAGTGGTAGAACGCTAGCCTTGAGCTGAAGAGCTGAGGGACAGCACCCAGGCCCAGAGTTCAGGCCCCACCACCGGACCAAAAAAAAAAAAAAAAGAAATCAGCTTCCATCAACATGATCACAGCATTCTTCCTGAAGGCCTTAAGAAATACATACCTAACTGATATAAATATCTGTGAAAAACTGTCTTTACTTTAAAAAAAAAAAGTCTTTTCTTCATATGAAACAATGAAAGCAATGTTGGGGTTGTCCAGTGGCTTTTACTCTGAGGGAGGTTTGCCTAAATTTCATTCTTACTCAATTAGTGGTAGCAGTAGCATTCTTTAGTGCTACCTTTCATGTTTCTAGTTCTGTGTTCCATTTGGAATACCATTGTAACTTAGTTTATAATCTTTGTTATCAGAATAAATAAACTACAACTGCTGAAGTTTTCAATAAAGTCAATGCATTACATTTGGGGGGGGGGGTCCCGTCGTGGGGCATGAACTCTAGGCCTGGGCACTGTCCCTCAACTCTTCAGCTCAAGGCTAGCAAGCTACCACTTGAGCCATAGCACCACTTCTGGCTTTTTTTTTTCTGCTTATGTGGTGCTGAGGAATCGAACCCAGGGCCTCATGCATGGTAATAACGGCAATGACATTGCTACAGAATATAAATATTTTAAATGAAAAGGGTGTAGGTAATGACATTGTAAGTGATCTTTATAGCAAATAAAGATTGGTTTAATTTCTAAAGAAATACTTGAATTAACATCATTCAGTTCCACTGTTTATTATTCCTGGAGTAATTGCTTAAGGAGAACAAATCCATGTCAAAGCGCTCTACCAGTGGGCCACCTTTCCAGCTCTGCATTACATTTTATATGCTTCATACTTTCCTGATATTATTCCTTTTGGATTAAATATCCCAACAAAACTATTTTTTATGATTTCTTATATGATTTATATAGATTTCTTATGCGATTCTTATATGATTTCTTAGAGATCCATAAACAAAACAGCTCAGAACAGGAAAATAGTAGGTAAGAAGTCATAAAAAATACTATTATAGTGGTCTTAATGGCTAAGTGTAAAGAATATGTAACAAAACTCTCGGAAGATTCATTTGCTCTTTTTGCTATTCTCTCCCCTTCTCTGTAGAAAGGTTCTCACTATGAAGTGCCAAGTAGTCTGGACCTTTCAAGCCTTGTCTCAGTGACAGAAGTGATGGGATTAGAGACATGTGCTCCCATGGCTGGCTTTTAGGAAGTTCACAAGAAAGTAATACCAATACACATAAAGAAACTTTTGTGAGTGATGTGTATTCACTTCTTCAATGCCAAAATTAAATTCATATGTCAAAACATCAAATTACTTACATTACAATATATGCAGTTCAACTGGTATCACTAACACCTCCATAAATCAAATGCAAACTAAAAGCTCTACTTGAAAAACCAACATCTAAGGCAGTGTTGGAAATACAAGAAGATGCACAACAAATCTAAAGGAGTGAGATCTTTAACACTGGCAATGAGCAGTGATAGCTGAATTTTTAACCAGGCTTGAAAAGTTCGGGTGTCAATTAACTATGTGATTAGAGTTGCAGAGTTGACCTTGGTATCAAGATTGAAGGTAAAATTCAAAGGCAGCTAAGATTGCTGCAGTATTGTGGCTCAATACAGTGTGACCCTGTCTGATAATGGTAAAGCACAGAGTAGAAGCTAAGTCAGTAAAATGTATAGGAAGGATTCTCCACTGAGAATAATTGCAGGAGGTGATCATCACTCTTGCATTGAAAATGTGTAGCCCATCATTCTATTTTAAGCGCTAGCGTTTTTTCTGATCTGAAGATAATTATAACGTACCAATGTGCTGTAAGTGCTGAGCAGTGTAGGTGTATATTACTCTAATATACGTAAAAATCCTTACAGGTATGGAATGGCCTAACCCTGACACTTCATTCTGTGTTGTTGAGTTTCATGAAGAAACGTTCATAATTAGGCAATTCACAAGTCTGAATCAGGCAACTGAGATAAGACATTAGGGTCATCACTCCAGTGACATGGTCTGCGACCTATGAAATAAAAACATTATTTCACAATGTATATGTGTTTCTGAAAAATTATGCAATACCAAATACACAAAAGGGACAATTATCCATCTCTTATATTATCAGAAGTTAAGATACTCCTAAATAGTACTTTTTTGCTAGAGGATCACAGTATGACTGCTGATGTTTGGGATCTGTCCAGGTGCTCCTATACGTTTGTCAATCTTCTTTGAGGAAGTGTTTTTCCATAGTTTGTTTTGAGGTGTTCAGAATATCAGTAATGTCGCTAACCACAATAATGGGACAGCAAAGATGATGGGATACCTGGCCAAAGAACTGAGAAATCACAGGAAGTAATAGGAAAGAAGACACCAGAGGACCCAAAGCCTCATTGCCAGCTTCTGGATCCCTAAATCCTGCTTGACATGCTTTATATTCCTTCTACTACGGGGAGGGGGAGAGGGGTCAGTGGCTACAGGTATGTCCACAAACTAAGGCATTAATCTTGCTGGTGGTTACAACTATTGACATGAGATGTTGTTTGTATACATAGTGATAATTGAATCCCTTATTGTTAGGGAGCAGAAGGGAGCAATGGTCATTACAACCATAACACAGACATCTATCTTGTCTACAAAGTCTTAATGTTTTAGCGTCCAACAGCTCTAAATTAAATACTCTTGAGGTAATAACTCGTATCCCTGTCTTCCCTTGACTCTTTGACCTTTCCAGAGCACAGCTCTCAGCCTTTTGACTGTTGTTTGAGATGGCTTCCCAATAAATCCCTTTCCAGGTCTAACAGCTTGAGCTAGAATCCCTTACAAGTACTGTAGCAGATATATTATTTTGAAAAGGATATACTTTTCTAGGATAGGTTCAATTTTTATATTTTGTTTCATTTCAAAAATATACAGAGTGGTTACAGTTACATGAGTAATGTACATTCCTTGTTGAATAGTGTTACCCACTCCATTGTTGTTCTCATATCCCTTCCCACCCTCCACACCTCACCCTCACCTCAAAGTTGTAAAGTTCATTTCCAATATAGTGTCGTGTGAATATCATTGTTGCAATGGGGCACTCTTTGTACTTCTTTCATCACTATATTTTTTCCATTTCCTTCTCCAAATCAGATAAATGCATATACAAGATGGAAGGTACCAGAATCAAGACAGAGATTTCCAGAGATAAACCAATGGAAAAAGGCAAATGAAATAAAAATAAGATCTAGATACACTACTTTACCTACATCAAGGTTGATATCTGAAAAAAAGACTTGTTGTTTCTATGACTTAGAGTTCATTTCAATTAGCAAGGTCAATTGTAAGGTCAAATGAACATAGTTCTGGAACCAGCAATCCCATTCCTGGGCACTTGTGGAAATGATCTCAAGCTAAACCACACTAAATCAACAACTATGTTTTTTGCAGCATTATTACTATAGCTAAGATATGGAACCAATCAAGATGCCCCTCAATAGATGACAGGATCAAGAAAATGTGGTATATATACACAATGGAATTTTATGTTTCTATCCAAAAGAATGACACATCCCCTTGCTTAAGAAAATGGAAAGAGTTGGAAAACAATCATATTATGTGAAGGAAGCCAGACTCAAGAAACATAGATTCCATGGTTTCCTTCATTTTAATTAATTAATATATGCTTAGGATAGTCCTGGCAGACATGTTCACTTTTAAACTCTTAATATTCCCTTTTTTCTCTCCCTCTTCCTCTCTCATTCCATTTGTTCTAAGTCCTGTGATGATCTTGTTGATTTTCTCCCCTGTTACATTCATCATTGCATCTTGCGAACTACTGGTATGCACTTCTGTACTTCTGTCCATTCTCCTTGTGTTTCGGCTTGTACCTCTCTCACAGCGGAGGGCCAGGGGTTGGGGATATTTTCTTCACTCCTTAACTCACACATCTATTTTTACTTTCTATCAATACATTCATTGAATTCCTTCTGTAAATTCTAATGCCTTGAAAATGATTACTGCATTTTCACGGCTTTGTTATTTGGCATTAGGGAAGAACATAGGTCAGTAACTGTAACTTAGGTAAAAGAAGATTGCAATCATGCCTCCTTCAAGGGCTGCCTGCCTGCTTCCTTTTCACTGTTTATTTTTCAATGTAGCCTTTTCTTCTGGAAAGTATTTATTGGTCTAGTGAAGATCAATTCCTACTCTAATTAGTCATTAATTTTATTCCAACATCATTTCACAGCTCCTTCTGAGTTTCTTCAGGGTCTGTATAGTAGTGCTTCACATTCTTAGAAGTTTTAACATCGATGCATCCAATGATAAAGACACATTGCTTAAGTCACCATTTTCATGACTGAAAAGAAACCATACTGTAACCTAACTATATGGTAATTTTCTGGTTTTAAATTCTTTTAGATTAGAATTGATGGTGGAGAATGAACATTCTGTGTACAATTTTATATTTTCCTAATTATTTTTAGTATCCTTTCCAATATTGTATAAAGTTAAAACATTACTACTTATTTTTAGGATTTCTAAAATGGTCAGAGTAAAAATTCTATTCATTCACAATTTTAACACGAAAGTGTCCATTATGACCAAGTGAGAAATTTTAAACTTTTTATTTGTGATCCTTAATGGTGGTGATAGGGAATCAAGTCCAATGCTTCATGTGTCTTAGTCTCCTGTGTGCCTCTGAGCCTGATGTGTCCTGTGGTTTTATTTTCACTCAACTGGAATAAAGAAAAATTTCACCAGGAAGGAATTATTACTTGGTTACTTTCTCCAGTATCTCTCGCATATATAAAAGTAATATAATCCTACACTGGCAGAAAATTGTGTTCTTATATTATATTTATTAATAGTAACTTTTTATGTTTTGTAGCCCCACTCTTCACTAAGTCTTGCCCCTTTCCTATCCCCGCTTCCAATAAAACTTGACTGGATCCACTGGAAACACTTGCAGTCAGCCTCTTCCTTAAAAAGCCCAACCTAAAATAACCTACCCACTGGGAGCCCTGCTATAAACTTTCAAAGGCCTGACTGAAACCAGACTCCTTCCTGAAAGCCCTCCTCTGCCATAGGGAAATCCCTCTTCCACTCCATCCCTTCCTGGAATCCCTGCTCTGCACCACCAGAAACCAGGCCACATCCATATCTCCTTCTATGTCCCGCCTTACTGCACCAAGAACTCAGCCTGCATAAGGCTCCTCCCTCCAATCCCCACCTCAATCAGCAGATACCCCTCCCCTAACTACTATAGTACCACATAGTCTCATTGCTGCCATATCCTAGTATCTGCAAGCTCCTCCCTTTCCTTTCAACCCCACCCCCAATCATCCTTCTCCCTCAAGCCCCTCCTGGTTTCATCAGAATCTCCTCCCATAACTAGCCTACTTCTAAGTGGCCTAACCTCACAAACACAGCCCTGAACCTACCTCTTCCCACAAAGCCCATCATGCTACACAAAAAACCCTCTACCTGCCTATAACTGCCCTTGAAGCCCCACCTTGCTTGGCCAGAAGATTCTCACATAGCCCATCTCCTGCCTGGAAAGCCAGCCCTGCTCCACCACAAGCCTCTCCACCTCCCACATCTACTCTCTCAATGCCCTGCCTTGCTCCCCAGATAAACCCGCCCCATATTGGCTCCTTCCTCAGATCCACACACTACACGATCAGATACCATGCCCATAATAATCCTACACCATTGTAGCCCTTCCACTCCTTATCAAAGCCCCTCCTCCAACTAGCCCCATGGCTCCAAGCTCTGCCCTGCTCCAGAAAAACCCCACTAGAAAACCCCCACCACACTGTCCCATCTCTCGACACCCACATTGCTCCACTGAAAACCACTGCTCCAGTTGGCCTCCCTCTAGAAGTCTCAGCAGGCTGAACTGTAAATCCTTGTCCCTCCATAGTCCCTTTTTAAAGGTTTCTTTGCCCTACTGGAAACCCTGTCCAAAGTCCATGTCCTGCCTTGCAACACTGAAATCCCCACCCAACCTGATTTTTCTTTTTGAAGTGATGACTGGCTACACCAGAAAACCCATCCGAACTAGGCTAGTGCACTGGATCCTATCACCACAAAGCTCTGGTCCTGAAAAACTCCTTCATATATTGTGACTACATCCTGCTCTGCAAGAAACCCCACCTCCACCCTAACACACTTCCCTAAGGCCTGCCATTCTCCACCAGAAACCCTGTCCCTTACTAGACCAAGTCTTCTAGTACCACCAGGCCCTCTCAAAGTCAGACCTTGAAAAGCCTCTCCTTCATAGCTCCGCATTCTTACACCAGAATCCCCACCTTCTGTCAGCCTCTTGCTTCCATTTCCTTCCCTGTCTTATGGAAAACCTCACCCTACATATCCCACAAGGGCTCACAGTGCTCTACCAGCACCCCTCCTCTAAGTAATCTCCTCCTTTGTAGCCTTGTTTCTTCCTTCTCAAAGCTCTGCCCCAAACAGCCTCCTAGCCAGTGACCCCATCTTCTTCCACTAAAAACCCGTCCACCTGCCAGCCTCCATGCTCAATCCCACCTACTCCACAAGAGACCCCGCCCCTAACAAGTCTAGTCCTTCCTGTCCCTTCCCTGCTGTTTCAAAGCCCTACACAGACTGGGCTTCATCCTCAAAGCCCCACCCTGCTCCATCACAGAGAAATATACCAAATGCCAATACTAACTCCTCCCTTGAATCAGGCAGGGTTCCACAAGAAACCTCACACCACCTCATCCATGAAGGTCCCATCTAGTAACTTTTATTACAAATGCGATTTTATACTGACCATAGAGTTCATACTAATCAATATGATAAGAAAGCAGTATTGCAAAAAGGCAACAAAAATTAAATAGCTATTAGATGCCTTAGTCTAGTTTGGGGTTCTGTTACCAGGCAGATACACATTGTATGAAAATGTCTGAAGGGGATTCCTCTTATTGGAAAGCATTCTTTGAAGTATCAGTGATCATGAGTGATCATTATATTTCTAGAAAATTCGTGCACATTTGTGCCATTAACTTAAAAAAATTAGTTATTTTAAATCCTGTGGTTTCATTGAGGAAAGAGTATTAGTGTGTAAAAAGATAACTTTCAACTAATCTCTCTAATGAATAATTTTGGAGTTGCATACCTTACTATGTGCCAGAGTTTTTAGTAACAGAAATTCTCTACCAGAATCCACTTTGAATTTCCTCCTTCCACTACAGTGCCCTTTGGAAAAGACTGAAGTGAGATTATACAGGTAAAATGCCAGAAATTAAAACGTATTTGAGATCATAACAAAATTATGATGAAGACCCCACCCAATGTGCTTTTAATTTTCTAACAAAAGGAACTTAAGCCTATTTAACTGCAGACTTTCTGAAAACTAGAAGGCAAAAATATAAGAAATGCCCTATTATACCTTGGTTCTGAAAAAAAAAAAAAAACAAGGAAAGACAACATAATGAGTCAGAAAGGAATGAGGAACTTGTACATGTGATATAGAGTGTAAAAAATACACTGAATCAGGTAAAACTAATTTTGGTCATGATGCCTGGTTGTTCAATACATTTCATTGTAAACATTGCTCTTTATTAAGCTGTGACGTAATAGAGGTCTCAGCAGGGATCTTCTCAGGTAATTGTGTAGATGGTCAATTTCATCATTGCAAGATCATCAGGATGAAAAACTCCACACACCTTAAGACACACCTGCAACAGCACTAGACATACAGTTCTATTGGTCCAACTTGTAAGACAGACCTGTGTTTTACCAAAGCTTTGTATGTGGTATGCTATATTTTATTCAGGCTGAAGAGCCAAAGTAAGTCCAATTTGAGATTAACCCCACCATCTTGTGCTAGTCTGCCCTTAGAGTAACCCCAAGACAGAGAGAAAAAAAACACACAGGTTGCCACCAACCCTGCTCACCCTTAAGAAAGCAGAGCTAAGGTTGTAAAATGGGGAGGATAGTTTAGATCCCAACCCCTGTATGTGCCAAAAGCTCTAATTGGCAGTAACTTTTGAGCTGACACCAGCTACATGAAATTCATCTGCTCAGCAAAAATGTTTGTAAAACTGAGAGTGTGTTTCTATTGATATCTGTCCGAAGGCCTGCCTAGGTAACTCAGGCATTGTTAGGATTACTAGAGATCACATTCCTAAGACATCCAGAAAGATCCTTTTGCAAACCAGAAGGCTAAATAAGCTACACTGCTCTAGCCAGGAAAAAGGTCTGTGCATTTGTCAAAAGTTAAAATGTTGTTCTTAATGACTTCTAACCCTGGTATACTCTTTGTAAAAAAGGCTAAGGTTATAGGTTCGTGGCTAGGTAGGATCAACACCCCTAAGTCAGCTTGAAGAAGTGACAGAAGATGAATCTTTGTCCATCATCCTATTTTAAGAACAAGGGACCAGAGTCACTTTTTTAAAAATGTGGCAAAATAGACAGAAGGAAAGGCATGGGAAATAATAGTACAGGCCTGAGCCCTCTATATCTGCCTAGAAAATCCTAGCCTTATTAAAAGAACTATTTGTTTAAAAAGTTGTCATCTTGGTAAATTGTCCTGGGCTATTGTCTAAATAGTCTTAAAAAACCAGTGGCGTCACAGCCTGCCAAGGGTATGCAATGTATCCTTAACCAGTCTGTGTAGAAATGTGCAGCCCAGCACGTGGTGTGACAGTCCCTTGGAGCCACAGAGAGACCCTGCTGCTGCTGCTGCACACTCTAATGGGTAAAGTTCAAGGAGAGCCTGACAGTCACTGGGAGGAAATCTACATCATCATCCAGACCACTTCCACCGTCATAAAAGTAGACTGAACTCCTGCCTGATTCCATCACTTGAGTTTGCTTCCTGGTTGAAAGGTGCTAAAACTAAGATCTTTTGGGACATTCTTTTGGTGATATCCGGTAACCTTCTCTACTCCCACAGTGGATATTTGGGGCAAGGATATCACTGGTTTGCCTTAGGCACTTCAGGGTCACAGCTTAGGTTGGCTCTGATATGGTAATAACCTGCTTCCTCCTGGGTGAGTTTTAAAGATAAAGGAGAGAATTTTTAAAAAATCAATGGAGGTAGTAAGAGGAATGGGACCCAGCCCTAATCTTAGCCTTAAAATCTAGCAAGCTTTTCATCCCACTGGTACCGTGAGGCTTTCTGAGGTAACTTGGTTCCACAAGTCAAAGGGAAAATGAGCAGTTTTAAACTCTAGCCACAAAGAAGCTCAAGGAATTGTAAAGAAGAGGAGGGTAGTAAAGAAAGCCTTAGGAAAGGAATTGGGGAAAAATTGGTATCCTCTAGATAAGAAATGATTTAAAAAGTAAGTATTGTCTTAAAAGATTTGTAAAGAAGACAAACCTGAGAAAGTTTAAGTATGTAGCAAATGGTATGAGTATGTCTTAAAATTGGAGCTTACAAGTACAGCTGGTATAAAATTGTTAGCTGTGATATACAGAGTCAGGATTGCTGGAAGAAAATGTAAAGGACTTTGGTATTGTTAATTTTGTTACTCACAGTCAGACCTTGTAGACTGATGTCCTTTGTAAAAGAGAGGATCAGCACAGTCCATCTATTAGTTCTGAGATCCCAACACCAAACTGTAAATATAGAAGACTGTGCCAATTAGGGGACATGATTGGTCCCCGATGCTCTAGAAGAGGAGGGAATGAAGAGCCAAAGTAACTCTAATTTGAGATTAACCCCACCATCTTGTGCTAGGCTGCCCTCAGAGTAACCCCGAGAGAGAGAGAGAGACAGAGAGAGAGAGACAGAGAGACAGAGAGAGAGACAGAGACAGAAAGACAGAGAGACAGAGTGACAGAGAGAGAGAAAACACAGGTTGCCACCAAGCCTTCCTACCCTTAAGAAAGCAGAACAGTTGCCCAAGTGTTCCAGGAACAGAATATACCAATAGTTGAGAAAAAGGGCAATGCAGTTAGGGTGGACTCAAACCAATTATATAACTGCTTGTGTGGAAATTCCCTAAACTTGTTTGTTTAACACTATAAAAGCTATGCTGATTTTGTGCTTGGGGACTCTTACCATCACCGAGTTACCGAGTGCACGGAGGACTAAGCTTGAGCTTGCAAATAAAAGATTCTTTTGCTGTTCGTATTGGTCATGGTCTCCGGTGGTCTTTCAGGGGTCCCAAGTCCGTACAACACGGCTTGATACAAAATGTCTCTGCCCAGAGAATTAAAGATTTAGTGCCATTATTAACATCTAACACATGCAGAGGTTTTTATTTAAACCTCTCTCCCTTTCTTTCTCCCTTTCTTTCTTTCTTTCTTTCTTTCTTTCTTTCTTTCTTTCTTTCTTTCTATTCCTTCCTTCCTTCCCTCCTTCCTTCCATCCTGCCTGTCTTCCTTCCTTCCTTCCTTCCTTCCTTCCTTCCTTCCTTCCTTCCTTCCTTTCTTCTTTCCTCCCTTCCTTTCTTCCTTCCTTCCCTTCTGCCCTCCTCCTTCTCTACTTTCTTTTCTTTGTCTTTCTTCCCTTTTCTTTCCTCTTTTAGGAAATGAGTATGAATTTAGATTTTTTTTGCTGAACAAATATTCTGCCATTAGAACAATCCTTTTTCAATTTAGTTACTTTGCTCATAGGTGATCAATTTTCCTGAGGGCTGAACAGAGGCTAAGTTCCTCACCTCTGTCTGCCAAGTAGCTGGGATCACAAATGCATTCCAACATGCCAGGCTTTAGGATGATATGAGAATATTATTACTTTCCTTGCACACTGGTTCTAAACTGTGATCCTCTCAAATTCTACCCCTTTAGTTAGTGATGTGAGCTCCAATAGCTTGTCCTCAGTATAGATTGTCTAAATGAATGACAAGTCAATTTCACTTTAATCTCTTTTTTTTTTTTTGCCAGTCCAGGGCCTATTATAATTTTATTTCTAGAAAATTTTTGTGTATATGTATACATAAGCTTTAAAATGTTGCTTCTCCCCCTCCTGTTTATCCTTTTTTATTTTTCTTGGTCATGAGGCTTGAATTTTGGGCCTAGCTCTGTCCCTAAGCCTTTAGATCAAGACTAGCACTTTACCACTTGGGCCACAGTGCCACTTCCGGTTTTCTGGCTGTTAATTGGAGGTAAGAGTGTCACGGATTTCCTGCCAGGGCTAGCTTTGAACTATCATCCTCAGATCTCAGCTCCTGAGTAGCTAGGATTACAGGCATCAGCCACTGGCTCCCAGCTATAATGTTACTTATTTTAAGTCCTGTGATATAGTTGAGTGAGTAGCATGAGTGTGTAGAAAGGTAACTTTCAAATAATCTCTAAATAATTTCAGTTTCGTTTTCATAATATTTATTGCCGTGATTAATAACAGAAGCTCCCAAAGTAACAGAATGATCCTTCATTTCCCCCTTCCCATAGGCATTATTAGAAGAAAATGAGTGAGATCTAAGTCTAAGACAATATGTACTTGAAAATATAAAAAAATTAGTTTGATGACACATAAAGAGCCAGAATACACAACGTGCTTTTCATTTTTAAAAGAAAGGAATGTCATACAGGTATATTTATTGGCAGGTTTTTTCATCTGAAAAACAAAGAAAAAAATATCATAAAAAGGCAGAAGGGAATCAGTAGCCACATAAGTGTGATTGGAGAGGTTAAGATATGAATTTATTCAGGTAAAATATTTATTTGGGGAAGGTATCTGTTCACTGAATTTATTCATCATTAATTTTATTTACGTATCACTTAATATATAAACACATACATGTGTGTATATATGTGTGTGTGTATATATATACATATATATGATATATATATATCATCAGTATCTGTCCAGTGAACTGTATGGTTAGGTAATTTCATGTCAAGTTCATCAAAAGATGGAATTCCATGAACCTTAACAACCCTGCAACACCACTGCAAATGCAAACTTAAGGGTTCACCATTGTAAGCCAGACCTGTGTTTTACCAAAGCTTTGTATATAGTGTGTTATTTTTTCATTTAGGCTTGACAGAAAATATGTTTGCCCCTAAAAATAAATGATGGAATTATAACTATAATAATTTAGTGTAAATCTTTACATTGAACACATGCTCAACATGAGTTGTTCTTTCTTTTTCTTATTTTAATTTTAGGAAGTTGATTTGTCTTTTGATGTTGTGTTTGCCAGACAGGTACTCCCCCACTAGAGTCACTCCACCAATTCTTTCTTGTTTAAGTTACTTTACTCATAGAATAGCAATTTTTGCACCGAGCCTAAAAAGCAGGGATCATGATTGCATTCCAATATCCCTACCTAGTAGGTTGATATGGGTGATACTTTCCTTCCTAGACTGATTCAGAACTGTGATACTCTCAAATCCTACCACTTTAGTTAATAGTGTGTGCTCCAGTTCTGCCTACCTCTAGAAGATATGACAGAAATAAATGATTACAAAAAATTTGAGTTAATCATTGGCTAATATAGATGATTTGATATTAAAATGTAGGGTAAGTTTAAAAGTATAATCACAGTAGTCATATTTTGCTAAGTAAATTTTGTTTCACATTAAAAACACATCTTAACTAGAATTAAGGACTTATTTTGCTGTCTGTCAACTTGTATGTCATTTGGGAAACTTCATGTCTTCCATGTGTGATAAAGGACTTTGAATGATCTGATGTGCTGGCTCACATCTATAATCATGGTTAGCAATCAGAAATAAATAGATCACAATTTGAACATAGCCTAACCAAAAATTTAAGAAGTCCCAATCTCAACAAACTAGTGGATCATGTTGAATCATGCAATTAATCTCAGCATCACAAGAGGCTAAGTTTCTGCCCAGTACCTGTGTCACTTAGGTAACTAGCTCACTTGGAGGCAGTCACCTCTCCTGATGCAGAAATTGGGCTGAGATTCAGCCAAGAGGAGAGAGAAGTCTGCCCCACCTTCCCAGGGTGGACCTCACAGAATGCAGTGAAAACGTGCTTGCTTTTCTCCTCCAAATAGCTGGAGATGCCATGCTGCTGAGTGTTCATTATTTGATTCCAGTGGTCTGTGGTAGAGGTGTAAAGAAACATTAAATTAAATTTCATATTCGCCAATTGAGCTACTCTTCCCAGCTTGTGAGTTCAACTCAGCAAGTGTTCATTATTTGAGAGTTGAGAATACTGAGGTAGGGGAGAGAGAGAGGTTTAGTGAAAGAGAGGACAGATCGGTAGAGAGAGGGAGAGAGGGAGAGACGGGGAGATGGGGAAAGGAAAGAAAGGAAGGAAGAATGAACGAATGAAGGAACAAAGGAGGAAGAAAGGAAGGAAGGAAGGAAGGAAGGAGGGAAGAAATGATTGAGAATGAATGGTTTGGAGTCAGGAATCACATTGCAGAGGTACTACCTGTATTTAGTATTAGGTCTGCCCCAGGCCATGCAGACCCTATGCAGACACCTCCCCAGTTATCTGGGACTCCTGAAAGCAGCCACCTCCCCCCCTGCTAAGTCACAACCTGGTCTGTTGCTGGTTGCACTTTCCATCTGACTAGAGGAGAGTCCTAGGCCCTGAGGTCACATCCAGATCCAGTGTGGCCAGATTTTCCCCCACCTGGGCATACCTCATCTTGTCTTTGGCCTAGATACGACTTGGCCCTAGGTTGGGTCACCACCCTCCCTTTTTATTACATGCCTTTCCACCATGTATGGCATGGGCTGGGAAAGTGGCTCAGTGGTAGAGCACTTGCCTTGCAAGCATGAGGACCTGGGTTCGATTCCTCAGCACCACATAAGCAAAAAGAAAAAAGCCGGAAGTGGCACTGTGGCTCAAGTGGTAGAGCTAGCCTTGGGCTGAAGAGCTGAGGGACAGTGCCTAGACCCTGAGTTCAGGCCCCACGACTGGACTCAAAAATAAATAAATAAAAATAAACTAATTTACCTGACTGAATACCATGTGCTGTTCTCTTCATTGGCTACCTAAAGAAACTTACCTAATTAATATACCTTGCACTTCAGAGTTTCTAGTTATCAATCCAAGGATATTTTTCTGACACATGTGAGCTCAGCATCTATAAAACATTGTACTAACTCATCATTTATCAGTATAAATCTGTCTGGAATCTTTTTTTCAATTTTTTTAACTGTGAAAATAACGTACAGAGAAGTTACAATTACATGAGCAAAATAATGAGTACATTTCATATGAAGCATTGTTGCCTCCTCCTTTGTTTCCCCTCCTGCCGCGGACCGGGTTCTGTCGGGACGACGGAGGACACCTAAGGGAGGAACCTGGAATAGGATGGGGAGATGGCAAACAGACAACTCACACACAAGAGGAGTGGGTGCTGAGTGCGATTTAATGCAGAGGATAACAAACTTTTATAGCAAAAGTCTCCATGAGAAAGGGCAAAAGGTTACACAATCTTGCTGCAGGGCTTCTTTCTTGGGTGGTCACCAGCTGGGCACCTGATAGGCATTTGTTTCCGGCTTATCTCTAAGGAATACAATGGGTTTGGGTTTTGATGTTTGTCACCAATTAACCATTACCTATCTTTATAGAGGCCTTAACTTTTCCCATAAGATTTTTCCTGTCTCTTCTTTAATAGTAAACTTCAAGGAGACCTAGCAAATCTCTTAGTAAATAGCAGGAAATTCTTTCTCCTAAATAGTTATCTTAGTAATTGCCATCCATTCTTTCTGCTCTAGCTGAGCCTACAGCTTCTTGTAAATCCCTTACAAATAATTCCTTCTGTTGAAGTGACTTTGTGAAACCCCCAATACTTTTATATTTACTTATAACTTGTCTCTTAGCCTCCATAAGGGGGGTTTCAAGTTAGCACTTAACTCTGGTGAGTTAGTCATATTTTTAAGACACTCATCAGATATTGGAGTCGTCAACACTCTTAAGAAAGGGCTTTGAATAAGGGAACATACAAAAGGCAGCAGAAGCAGTAAAAGATTAACAGGCACTCTTATGAGGAAAAGAAAGGCAGAAACACATCTTTCCCAGGGGTTTGCCAGCCTTTCCAGGAGTAGGCCTCTTAGAAGCCCTATTCTCCGAGGTAGACTTCGGTGAAGTCCCAAAACTCAGAGATAGGTCTCTGAAGCCCCTATCATGGTCTGATAGATGGTTTCCCATGCTAAGCAGACTCTACTGGAGTCAGCGTGGCACCCTCCCATCTGAATCTTTAATAGCAGCCTAATTAACCTTAAAGTTTATTTTGTTTGCTTTGCTTTGTTTTCTTTTTTGCTTAAAGTAATCAAAGATTTGCTGGGACAATCTGAAAAAATCTCTGCCTTCATACTTCTAATCACCCTGGGGTACAACCTATGTGCTACCAGCTCAGATGATGGGACTTTGAAATTCTTGAAAGCAGATCCTCATCATAAGGCTCTATGGCTTTGGGATTTCTCACATTCTTTTTTAAATGTAATTGTTACTCAGGTGTGTACAGTGAGTTTACCATTTCACAATACATGTAATGTGTACATTTGTCTTGTAGACAATGCCATCCTTTTCTGAGCTTTCTCTCAGTTTCTGTTTCTTCTTCTTGTTGTTGTTGTTTTTGATTGTTTTTGTTTTTGTGCCTGACTTTCAGCTTGAACTCAGGATTGGATGCTGCCTTTGAGTTTTGTAATCAAGGCTACTCTACCTCGGGAGGCCCAGCTCCCTTTATGGATTTTTGGTTGTTAATTGGAGAGAAAGGTCTTACAGATATTCTCACTGGAGCTGGCTTTGAACTGTGATCATCAGCCTCCTGAGTAGCTAGGATTATAGGCCTGAGTCCCCAGTGTGCAGCTACTGAAGTGTTGGTTGCATGCTTCCCTGGTTGTGTTACAATTATCCTCGACTCTTGGCACTGATACTACATATTGCCTGGCTCAAATCTGAATTGGTGGAACATGATTGTATTTTGAGGAAGGCAGGAATAAGAAACTATAGGCCATAGGGACATATAAGCTAATCAAATCATTTGGAATATGGCATAAAGACAAGTAAGTTTATTGCCAGTTGACTGTGTCATGTCTTTACTATTAATTCTGCATGGCTGTGGATGATGTTATACATATCCAAATGGCCCCTGGCAGAAAGAAGGTTGTTCTAAAAACAACCAAAAAATACTACATATGAGTGCAGCAGATTCCTCTAATTAGAGACCAGTATGCCCTAGTTTATGAAAAAAAATGTCCTTTGTTCAAGTGCTGTTACTAATTCTAACAACAAATATAATGAAATCTGTAGTAGTCTGTAGAATTGTATACCACAGCTTTCATTTTAGTTCACAAGAAATTCATATATTAGGTGCTGGCAAAACTGGTTAACTACTTGTAGAAAAATTAAAGCTAGATCCTTATATATCACCCTGCACCAGAATCAACTCCAAATGGATCAAAGACCTCGGTGTCAAAGCAGACACTCTAAAAACTTTACAGGATGGAACAGGAGAAACTCTAGGTCTCCTTGGCACAGGCCCAAATTGTCTTAATAGAGACCCAGAAGCACAACAAATCAAAGAATGGTTGGACAAATGGGATTGCATGAAATTGCAGAGCTTCTGCATGGCAAAGGATATAGCTAGCAAGATCAATAGAAAGTCCACTGATTGAGAGATCTTCACTAGCCATACAACAAACAAGGGTCTCATATCTAAAATATACCTGGAACTCTCAAAAGTAAATCCAACAACAACAAATCTTCAAAGAAACAACTACCCAATAAATAAGTGGGCTAAAGACTTAAAGAGAAACTTCTCTGAAGAGGAAAGAAGCACAACCAATAGACACATGAAGAAATGCTCAACCTCCATAGCCATAAAAGAAATGCAAATAATAACAACACTGAGATACCACCTCACCCCAGTTAGAATGGCTATGATCAAGAACTCTAGTAACAACAGATGCTGGAGGGGATGTGGACAGAAGGGAACCTTACTGCATTGTTGATGGGAGTGTAAACTTGTTCAACCACTTTGGAAAGTAGTATGGAGGTTCCTCAAAAGACTCCACATAGAGCTCCCATATGACTCAGCAATCCCACTTTTGGGCATTCACACAAATGTTCACAAACAAGACCACACTAAAGCTACCAGCATGACTATATTTATAGCAGCATTATTTACCATAGCTAAGATATGGAACCAACCCAGATGCCCCTCAGTAGATGAATGGATCAAGAAAATGTGGTATGTATACACAATTGAATTCTGTTCCTCCATCAGAAAAAATAACATTGCCCCATTTGTTAGGAAATGGAAAGACTTGGAAAAAATTATATTAAGTGAAGTAAGCCAGGCCCAAAGAAATATAGGTCCCATGGTTTCCCTTATTTGCAATAACTAGTATATGTCTGAGTCAAGCAGAAAGGGTCAGATAATTTGATGTTAGGAAACGAACCCTAAGATATGTATTCAAATGTTTTTTTTTCTTTCATGCGATTGTTTCTAACACATTTACAAGATTATTTCTTTGTTGCTTTGTCCCTCCCCCACAGCATAACCCCTGCTTTCACTGTATTTGATGTCAGTATAATTTGTGGAGGGTAAGGGAAAAAACAAATCGTTCAAATAGGGATACAGGTGGACTCATTGCAACAATGAGATGTACAAGTTGTTATGTCGAAAATGAACTATACAATTTTGGTGGGGGAGGATTGGGTGGGGGAGCGGAGGGAGGATGGGAAGGGATGGGAAGGGGAAACAAAGGAGGAGGCTACAATGCTTGATAAGGAATGTACTTATCTTGCCCATGTAATTGTAACCCCTCTGTACAGTATTTTCACAATAAAAAAAGAAAATTCAGACATTAAAATGCTTATTTTTTTTTGTCAGTTGTGGGGCTTGAACTCAGGGCCTAGGCAATGTTCCTGAGATTCTGAGCTCAAGTTAGTTAGGACTCTACCAATTGAGCCACAAAGCCACTTCTGCTTTTTGAGTAATTAATTGGAGACTAGAGTCTTATGGGGACTTTTCTTCCTGGTCTGGCTTTGAAATGCAATCCTCACATCTCAGCATTGTGAGTAGCTGGGGTTACAGGAATGAGACACTGGCACCTGGCTTCAAATAGTCATTTTTAAAATGATGAACTGCTTGGTGCCTCTGGCTCACATATAAAAATCCTAGCTATAGGTAGGATTACAGGTATGAGAAGCAAACACTAGGTGAGTCTTGTTCATGTGGTTTGTATAAGCATGCTTTAATATTGTTTGTTTCTTATAATACAATGCTCTTATTTGTATTTATTTTCACCTAGGTGGGGGTGATAGGTGCTACCAGTGTTGAACTTTCTTTGGTTGAGATGGAGCCATGTGGAAGTTCTTGCCTAGTATGGCATGAAATTGAAGTCCTCTTGCTCTCAGCTCCCCATGGACCTGGGATGATAGATGTATTCCATCACGCATAGCTAGGAGTTGGGGAGCATTGCAGGCAAAACTACACTGGTGTGGAACTGATGTCCCAAATAGCTAGCTTTACAGGCAAAACCTTGTTGTATTCCATTTCACTTTGAAGAAGTGTAGGTACATACTTAGAGAGTACAATGATAACACACTACATGTTTAATATATAAAATAGTCAATATAATTAGCACATTTATCTCCTAAAACATTGAAGCTAATATATTTTGGCAACCTGACTCTACTAGTTCTTTTGGAATATACCATAAACATGAATACACTGATAATGTGCAGTAGAAGATTAGAAGTTGAGAGAGATAGAGAAAAGTTAGACTATATGTAGTAAATATATATTTACCTATTGCTGCTCTGAAGAACATTATCATATATTCACTGTGACAATACCACCATATATTCACCATGACAATAATTTTCCTGCAGTGTAGAATTTTCCATTTCATAATCTGCATCTTTTATCTTTTTTACGTTCTCCTTATAAGTATGAATGTTTTCCAGTTTATTATTATGTTTTGAAATTATTATATGATGGATTAAAAAATTTGTAGAGTCTACTGAAATTATCTCATTTTGTTTGGTTTTGTGATGCTAAATCATTAAGAACAAGGCTTCCTGGAAGTTATGCTAGCAGACTATATCACTAAATTGTATTCTAATTATATCTTATTATTGTATTTTGATATAGGGTTTTACTGTTGCTGTTTTATGATATAGAATGTTGTGAAGCTGGACTAAAACTTGCAACCCCACTGCCTCCAGTTTTATCACCAGGTTCTGGAGGCTCATAATTAGAACTCTAGCTAATCAGGAGGTTGAGACCTGAGATTTAGTTCAGATAGACTGAGCAGGAAATTTTATGAGTCTCTCCTCTCCAGTTCACTACAGAAAACTTGCAGTGGAACTGTGGCACAATTGGTAGAGCACTACACTCAAAACAAAGATGCTTGGGAATGTCATATAGCCCCTGAGTTCAAGTCCTAAAACACACATATGCACAGACACACATTCACACACACACTCCCACACACACGTACACACACAGATTCTCAGGCAATGTTGTATCTTAAATTCGTATCCAGAGATTAGACAACAGCCCACTTATTTGTGAAGGTTTTTCCTGATTATTTTGAATGAGGAGGATAGTTCATGGGACACAGCTGACAAGACTTTAGTGAGGAATATTTTATAAATGACTAACTTATAAAAAGAACAGGAGTACAGCTTTAATCTTTAAATATTACATTTCTTCAACTATAGTTTTTTAAAATAATAATCATTGAATTATGAGAAGACAATGCAGCACCTCTTCCTTTCTCCCGGTCCCCTCTGTCATAAAATATGAGCAAAGTATCAAGAATAGTCTTTTATCTTACAAGAATGAAAACCCGTAAAAATGTCTAACTGTATGTGTAAGGTTTGTTTTTCAATACTTGTACGATTTCCCCACCTCTAAGTACTTGCCTTTTTTCCACATGACAGCACAGAGGGGCTCCAAGAGCAAACAGAAAATTAGGAAACAAAAACCTAACAATGTCCTGTGAAGTAGATGTCAAAAATACATGAAAGAAGCACATGGCAGGCTGAGAGGGCCCTGAGAGGCGAAATGATTTGTGCAGGATGAAAGGAATAGTGACAAATAAGGCCTGGATCTGACCTAGGAAGGGTTCCTTGAGGCTGAGATCATGCTGGTTCGTAGGCCTAGCTGAGGATGTTGGGATTTGATAATGTCCACATGTGTATAGAGTGATATGGGAAGGGAGATTTAAGCCTCCAGTTTGTCTTTGGAATGGTCTTATGTGAGCAAGCAGCTTAGATCATTGGGCTCTGAGAGATGACACTACCTCCCTCACAATGGAATAGAATATAGAACTCTGAGAGCCACCCAACTGTAACCTACAGTCAGCTGAAGCCAGCTCACTAGGCCTGTAGCTCAGGAACAAGAAAGATGTTCCTGTGTTGTTTTCAAAGTTCAAGAGGCTCAAGTCTCAGGCATGAGTGGTGTGAGTGTCTTACTCGATGCTGCAGACATTGGATCAGTGCCAAACCACAAATCCAATGTCTCAGGCCTTTTTATAAGAAGAAACCAAGGGAATCACAAGTCAACTCAGGCCAGGTATAACTATGACAGGAAACCTATTTAATCTCATCCTAGCCCATAGTACAACTTTCTTCTTGTGTGCTTTTATATGTGTATACTGAGAAAATATTTACTGTGTACTTTTCAATCCACTCTGTTACTCATTTTGAAGTGTACTCCAGTTTCCATGTTTCAAAGATCCATTCTTTTTACCGCCTCAGTGTGACGAGTCAGCCAAAACACTTAATTTGCCTTATAATATATAGAGCATGGACTCAGGCTTGTTGGAAATGCTGACAATGGACCTGTTCCCTGCCTATCAGAAAGGTGATCTCTTCTATGTTGGAAATTTCCCCCACCACTATAGAGAGTCGGGGACAATGGAGCAGTTGCTGGATATTCTGTTTAAAAAATGAGTGTTCCTCTTTCAAACCCAGGGCTGATGATTACCTCCCCCCCCCAGCAGATTATTGGAATACTTGATACTTCTCTGAGACTGTTTCACTGAGGTCTTATCACAGGAACTTGGCTTGAGACAAAGAAGTGCACTCCCAGCTAATTCCTTAGGACTGGGCTGCCAGAACATTCATTTGCCTCAGAAGTTAGTAGGGCCTTAGCAGTTTGCTTGCTGAGAGACTAGGATTAAAGGAATGGTCAGTGCCCCCCAACGTCCACCCTCACCTAGGAAATCACTATCTTGGACGCCTTGAGGGAATATAGACAGAAGCAAGGATGCAACTTGAACTTGAATTCGGGGCCTGAGAGCTGTCCCGTTTGTAGCATTCAGCCATTTGAGCCCCACGTCCAGATCTGGCTTTAGGCTGGCTAATTGAAGATAAGTGTCCTTAGAATTTTACAAACTAGACTGGGTTCAAACTGTGATCCTCAGATCTCACCCTCCTGATTAGAAGGATTAGAGGCATGAGCCATTGTGCACTTATTTGGACAGATCCATATAAGCATCCTCACAGAATTTGCATGAAATTGTATAGACATATCTCCACTTTTTGTCTGTCATGTTTACATTGCCATTTGGGACTTAGCCAGTCCCATGTGTGTTCTGTTATTTCAGAAAAGGAGAAGCATACCATTAGCCTCCTCCTCTCCTCCCATTGGTATAGATCCTTCTACCATAACTGAGAGGAAGATGAACAAGATGAAGAAGTAAGTGGATATTGGCACAAAGAGAAATTCTGTCCTTGAAAACTGGGTATCTTTGAGGTTTCTGAATCAAAGTCAACTTTCTTCTTTGCACACCAGTTGTGATTTTCACCAGGGAGTTGAGGCTTGGCACTTCAGTGGATAGCAGATTACACAGTTGTGGATGTGGTTGTGGTTTTGGACTCTCATGGATGACAAGGAGGACTGTGTATAACAAGTCAGATTCAGTGGGGAAACAACTTTCTCCTCCTATAACATGGGGAATTTTAGAGGATTGTATTTGAGAAATTCCTAGAAGTGGGTTGTGAGGAACATCCTTCTTGCAGGAGTCTCTTCCCACTTTCCAACATGCACATCCCGCCAGAAAAATGCTTTAGTACAAGGCTCAGGACGGAGAGGGTGGCTCTCATTTTCCTTGTCATCAATATGTTTTGTTCCATCTTCCCTATGATGATGGTCTTCTAGCTTGATGATTTCTATGACCACAAGAACTATGACACCTTGAAAAAACTTACACGGTGTGTCAAGCTCAACATGCCCTCTTCAGACTTGCTCTTCTGCTTACATATTCTCCTGGAGCTTACAAATTCAGATGGAGGAACACATGACCCATGAGACCAAGGAAAAGAGGAAGAAGTCCTTGTTTAGATGCCTTAGAGTTGGTGTGTAGGGATGGAACCTGAGTCTCTAGGGATATGAGTGATTGGCCAAGAGCCCTTAATACACCCCAGCTTAGCAAAATATGCCTTTACGGATATTCTTTGCTGGGTAATATCTGTTCTCCTTTTGAAAGAACTTGGAAGTAGCCACTCATTAGAAACACCCTAACTTCTCATCAGTGTTCAGTCCATACTCAAGTTCTACAGCTTCTCCCATTAGATCTTCATGAAAGTTTATTCACACCTTAACTTCTATAGTTCTAAGACTCCTGAACCTATTTCCATGCTCAGGTTGGCATTACCGTAGAGCAGCTCCTGCAGAACTCCAGATAAAGAACCCATCAGTGATGTCATCTATGTTGACCGATAGAGATCGGAAGCCATCACTGATCTCCAGAAAGCATGTGAACATAGAGGGGTTTTCTTTGAATTTGTAGAAAGGCTCAAGCAGGTTTTGAGTCCTCTGGACATCCCACTGGTTCTGAACCCCACATGTGATGCAGGTGTACCTGCATATATCACCAAGAAAGAAGATAATCCAGAATGACTTCCATTGATATTCACAGTCCACCTAGATCGGCTCCAAACCAGTCAAAAAGACACATCTTGGTGTGCAGGATAAATGTGTGCTAATGGAAAATTACCCCAGTCTATGTTCAGGAAAACCATTAAGTGAGGTCCAAAATCTAGATTCAGTTGAGGAAAGGGAATCTTTCCTCACAGAATACCCAGACCAATCTGTCCTCCTGAAAGGGCTCCAATTTTCAATTGAGAAATTAGAATCTGTCCCCCCCTGGAAGAAAATCTTGTCTTTATTGAGAAGTAAATCCCTTTGAGGACTCTGAGGCAGAAATTCTGCTTGAAGGTAACTTAGAGGCCAATCTAGATTTAGAAATTCCCTTCCCCCGTCCTGGGAAAATCTTTATTTTTCTTTTTGTTCTTATTGTTGTAAAATGTTAGTTCTATTTATTTTTCTAACTTTCTTAAAATGTCAATGTTTTTGATATATTCTAGATTCATGAATCCTAAATATGTTTCTTTTTAAGCCTACAATCTGAAGCATTGTGCATATGTGTTCTGTTGAGGAGAAAACACAGAGTGACAGGGGGTTTTACTGCATATAAAGGGAACTGTTAAATGCACAGGGAGCTGCAAAGAAGCCAGGCCATGCCTGCATGGGGTGATAAGGTGGCTACAAAAGGTCTAGGACAGCAGATGAGATGTCCTAAAAATCT
Organism: Dipodomys spectabilis; assembly: GCF_019054845.1. Classification (NCBI taxonomy): domain Eukaryota; kingdom Metazoa; phylum Chordata; class Mammalia; order Rodentia; family Heteromyidae; genus Dipodomys; species Dipodomys spectabilis. The sequence continues at coordinate 3,344,387 of NW_024870955.1, forward strand.
ATTCTGTCAATTGGGACAAATGCCACAATACGTATAGGGTATGTGGGACGCTCTTCCAATAGTGAGTTCAAATCTGCATACATCTTCATTGTGCTTTGGGTAAATATGGAAGAAAAATTTGACTCCAGTAATATAAAAATCTACTTAGGGCTGAAAATATTTGACAAAATATATAGAATATATATATACTGGAAAATAAAAGCCATCATCAATAAAAGAAAAAAGGCTTACATAGATGAACCAACACAAAATCAGGAAGAAAAATAACACAAATCAGTTATATGTAAACATACGTTATAGTCTTTATGTTATATATAGTATATTGTATAATATGTAAGATTGAATATGATTTTTCAAGCTACAAAGGCATTTAAATTTTTAGTCTTGAGTATTTATTTCACAAAACATTAGTGTAAAATATTATTGGGGAAGGTAGTGATATAATTTGATTATAATTATATGAATATATATTTGTGTGTTTCTAGATCTAACACTGATTATAAATAGATGAATAAACATATACATATATTTGTATATATAGGTCTAAGAAGTGACTATAATGAAACTGACTACACCATTTATAAAAAAGCAGCTATGAGTTGAGTCCATGAGACTCAATCCTGTAATCCTAGTGATGTGGGAAGCTGGGTTCTGAGTTTTAGTCTCTCTTACCCCCATTGCCTTAGATTTTCAGAGGAGATCACAGTGGGATCACACTCCTTGACCACAGAGGAAAGTCAGTGGAAATCAGGACAAGACTCTTGCCTTATGACAGTCTACTCAGGTCCTGTACCAAGATGGCCATCTGTAGAACATCAGATGGAAAGTTGGCATTCCCTCCAAAAGGGTCTAAAAAGAGCCTTCTGAACTATAGTCACTGACGATACTGAATTAAACCTTATTTCCCTTCCCAAGCTGCAAACACATAGAAATATGACAAGGGCTCAAGAGAGATGGACAAAGACTTACAAATACATAAAATTATATACTCTGTTTCATTAATTCAATGACAAATCATCAAAGCATGTCTTGAATTTTTCTTTTTTTAAAGGAAATGGAAACATACTCTGCATCAGGAACTGGGTGACAGTTTGGTTGCTGAATTGGTGAATGCACTTCTGGGCAAAGGAAAAACATATATTGGGGAAATTGTGTGGGGGTGGGTGTCCTCACACAGATACCCAAAAGAATAGCCATTATTTCTATGATGTCACAACCACCTTTGCCATAGCAACAAATAAGTGTCAGGCACTGGTTTGGCCCTGAAGTGGACTCAACAACACCAAAAAGCACAAAGAATGAAAGGGAATGACTACTAGCCACCACACTTCAGCTTGAAGAGCTGTCCTAAAGAGAAGCTAGGATAAATTGAGCTGGAAAAGACTGATCTCCATGTAAGGCTCCTGAGAACTACAGACTGGGCACTATTACAGGTGTTGGAGAAACAGAAGTGAATGTGGCTCTTTCCTCACTAATTTCATGCTGAAAAGAAAACCAGAAATCATAATGATAATTTCTATAAATCAGAGACATGACATTGGTGATTTTGTAGCAACAACTTCACAGTGGGGATGGGAGGAGACATCCCTGAACAAGAGATAGTTGATATGTGAGCCATCATCTAGGCAATTATTTAGGAGCAGGTACTCCAGGCAGTAAGAACAGCAAGTACATCCCCCATTGATGGGAATGAACCTGACTTGCTTCAGAAAAGGAAAACAGCACTGGCATGCTTGCTTGTGAAGTAAGAATGGAAAGGTACAATGAAGAAAACAGAGGTCAGAAATGAAAATAGGAAAAAATTAGATAGATATTGGATGATGCAGATTACAAGAAGAAAATTTCTGATTTTAGTATAAATCTGACATGATCCACTGGAACCAAAGTGCTAAAGTAGTAGTCAGACACATATGATTCACCAAAAGAATACTTCTAAAATGTGATTCTAGCTGGGCTCTGGTGGCTTACAACCTGAATCCTACTTACTCAGGAGGCTGATATCTGAGGATCAGTTTTAAGGAAGCCTAAAGAGGAAATTTGGTAAGCTTATCTTCAATTAATCACCAAAAATATGGATATGAAGCTGTGGTTCAACAGGTAGAGCACTAGCCTTGAGGAAAAAACAAAGGGACAGCACCTAGGCCTTAGGTCCAAATCCCAGGACATCACAAAGAAGCCAACAAATAAAATTTGGTGCTCAGTCATTCATCTCTTAGCATTCTACTTCAATTTATTTGTTATGAACCTTGGAAATTATATCCTTACCAAATGTTCTCCCTAATATTTTGCTTCATTACCAGCTTTCAAAGCCCTGGCATCACCAGTGTCTCCTCGCAGTTAGCATAGAAGTCAACCACTGGAAATTTGAAGATATATTTTATTAATCATAAGAATTCTGATCATCTTTCCACATACATCAACTGAGTAGTAGTCACATTCCACTATTCTGAATGTTTTTAATCCTCCTTTGAGTTAATAAGCATTAAGTCTTAAAAATTCTAGAGTGGTTATCAAATTAAATTCAATAGTCATCATTCTTCCACCCAATCTTGTAACATATTATTATAAAAGGAGAGACTATATGAAGTGTGCACATGATACTTCTATAATACTCTCAAGAAGTAGGGTTTTACAGAAACATCCGGATTGCTTTGCCAAAGCAAAGGATAAGAGATTAATTAAGTTACCTAACAACTCAGAAGAAAAATGCTATTGGCTCTAGAACAAATTCATTTGCCTAGAACTGAGGAAATGAGTTTCAGAAATGCCAGAGGCAAAGGGTATTATTCAAATCACCTTATCATGAGGTACAAGCAGCCTGTCTAGATCAACCTTCCAAGAAAAAAAGGAATGAATGAAAAGCAATGAATGCTTCTAAAACAAGCCAGTTGGTGGTGGTTCATGCTTGTTATCCTAGCTACTTAGAAGTCTAAGATGAAAGGATCTCAAATCAAAGCCTGGCCAGGAAGAAAACCTTCCTCTCTGCAACCAGTAGACAGGAAGCATTAGCTCTGTACCTGAAGCCCAGCTGAACGGCCTCAGACAACAGACATCCAGACACACAAGACCACCCCCATCTGAAATATTATCAAATACATTCACATAATATCTCCTGTTTGGGAGATAATGTTTAAAAGATGTACCAAAAACAGTTCAAAAAGGCAGTTAATAAAGGCCAAGTGAAAGAGGAAATATGTACTCACACACTGAAATGTGAGTTACTGCCAGAATGATGTTAATGAGGCTAGAGGCCCATTTGGTAACTTATCCACTCAACCATCTTTCCTCACATCTTGTCAGCCTAAACAGTGAGATTTTTTTAATGCAAGGAATATGTGTGAGCATGTAGCTTGTAAAATTAATAATGAAAAGCTAGGCATTGGAAGCTCAGGCCTGTAAAACTAGTTACTCAGAACCTTAACATATGAGGAACTCAGTTCAAAGCCAACTGAACAAAAACAATTCTTACCTCCAATTAAACAGTAAATGCAAGGCAAGCACTCTACCACTGAGCCACCTTCCCAGATAAATTGATGTTAGGGAAATGAACCTGAAGATATGTATTCAAATTTTTTTTCTTTCATGTGATTGTTTCTAACACATAAGATTATTTTTTTGTTGCTTTGTATGTCCCTCCCCCACAGTATAACCCCTGCTTTCACTGTATTTGATGTTGGTATAATTTGTGGAGGGGAAGGGGAAAAAGAAATCATTTAATTAGGGATACAGGTGGACCCATTGCAGCAATGAGATGTACAAGTTGTTATGTCGAAAACGAACTTTACAACTTTGGTGGGGGGGAGAACTGGTTGTGGTCCAGGGGGAGGATGGGAAGGAATGGGAAGGGGAAACAAAGGAGGAGACTACAATTCTTGATAAGAAATGTACTCATTATTTTGCCCATGCAATTGTAACCCTCTGTACAGTATTTTCACAATAAAAAAACAAAAAAGTAAGTGAAAATATAAATAAACAATCAAAGGAAGTTTGAAAAAATAAACAGTAAATGCAGAAAGCTGAGCTGTGCTTCAAATGGTAGAGTGCTAGCATCACATACAAAAGCTAAGTGACAGTACCTAGGTCCTGAATTCAAGCCCCAGTACTCGCTCTCATACACAAAATAATCATTACAACACCATAGTATATGCAAATATTAGCAAGGGATATAGAAAGATAAGATGATGACATCATTTACCTCACCTTTAGTCTCAAGCATTCTGTACAGTGTAGTTCAGTCTTTGAAAAGCCCCAGGTGAAATCTTTCCTCAAAATCAGCAGATACATCCTCATTTCCCTCTGCACATTTATATTATGTACACACACACACACACACACACACACACACACACACACACGGGCTATATTTTTCTAACTAAGTTTGAAATACATAACCTTACACACATGCTTCAGTATTATGTGCCCTTGTTTAGGTTTCATAGGAAGCACAATATATCCAGCGTCTGGCTCATTCTTGTAATCTTAGCTGCTCACAAGGGTGGGATCTGAGGATCACAGTTTGATACCAACCTAAGCTAATAAATCCTCAAGATTCTTACCTTCAATTAAGTAGAAAAAGCCAGAAGTGGATATGTGGTTTGAGTGGCACAGTGACAGCAGTGCGTTAAACAATCTAAACTAGAGCTCCAGACCCTCAGTTCAAGCCTGAGTACAGGCCCACTAGCACTCCAAAAGCCACCACCCAAATACCAAACCAAAAATATGTCAGAATATTTTGTAACTTTTGAAGCAAAATCCAATGAGGCAACACAGCTGCTAGTTTAAGATTTGGTGGGGAAACCCCAAATTCAACATGTGTTAAAATGACATAACGAACAAGTAACCAAATAAAATTTCCCACTAAAGAAACTTCCTTAACATTCACTGGGACCCCTGACAAAGAGATTTTTTCTATGCTTTTTGAAAATCAGTGTTTTTTTCAGTAAGGTAATTAGTATAAACCTTTCCTGTAAATTATAGAAGTCATTGAAAGCTCCAAGTGAAGTGAATGTACAACAAAAAGCACACAATATTACAAGTTTCTATGCCTCTCTCGAGACACCAGAAACCTGTAATAGTGTGGCCTATTGGAAAGAGAAGGGGGATGCTCACCATCACTGGTCATAAAAGAAATGCAAATCAAAACCAAAACCATATTTAGATTCCACTCACCCCAGTTAGAATGGCTATTATCAAGAGAACAAATAATAACAGGTGCTGGGGTGGATGTGGCTAAATAGGAACACTACTACACTGATGGTAGGAATGTAAGCTGGTTCAACCACTCTGGAAGGCAGAATGGAGGTTCCTCAAAAGACTAAACATAGAACTTCCCTATGATCCAACCACCCCACTCCTCAGCATTTATCCTAATGATCTCAAACTAGGGTATAATAAGCTACCAGCACAACTATGTTCATTACAGCATTGTTATACATAGCTAAGATATAGAGACAACCCATTTGCCCCTCAATAGATGAATGGATCAAGAAAATGTGGTATATTTACACAATGGAATTTTATGCTTCTATCAGAAAGAATGGCATCGTCCCTTTTGTAAGAAAATGAAAAGACTTGGAAAAAATCATACTAGGTTAATCAAGCCAGGCCCAAAGAAACAAGAGCTCTATGATTTCCCTCATTTGCAATGAATAGCATTAGTCTGTTACTCCTGAAAGTGGATCATAATAGCTCAGGAGTTATGAGTATATATATGACCAGAGAAATTGATGCTAACTGAAATAATGCCAAGACATAGAAATAGCAGGTCTTCTTTTGTTTAGTTGTCAAGCTTGATGTAGCCAATGTACTGCAGCTAGTTCTTTCTTCTTACTTTATGTAATTTTTCTTTTCCAATTGGATTTATCCATGGCAATTCCAGTCTTTGATTCTGGTACCCTGCATCCTGTATATGCCTTTATCTGATTGGGGGAAGGGAAGGGAAATAACAAAATGCTGAAAGAAGTACAAATGGTGATCCATTGCAACAATGATACTCACAGGACACTATGGCAGAAATTAACTTTACAATGTAATGGGGGTGGGAAGGAGAGGAGGGAAGAGACAGGGAGAAAAACACTTGAGTGGGTAACAAGTTTCAAAGAGAAATGTAACTTACTCATGTAAATGTAACCCCTCTGTATAGCATCTTTATAATAAAATAGATTTTTAAAAATATAAAAAGTAAGAATTTTTCATAAAATATCAAGTTAATACCAATGGAACTTCTGAGTTTGTGTCAAAGAGTTTTTAGGACTTTCAAGAAGCTAGTATTGAGTACATACAACCACAATTAAGTGATAATGAGAAAAGTAGAGCTTTTTATTGTATTATATGAATAAAGGAAAATTTCTTTTCATTTCTGTTAACATAGAATTTGTGTTTGTGATCTTCATTGTTCCCAAGTTAGACTAATCTCTTGTTCTTAGCTTTCTTTGGTATGTATAGCTAGGACATGTAATCTGAAATATAAGAATTATTCTTTGTTTAATTTGGAGGCACTCCTCCCTGGGCAAGAAGTTAGTCTGGAGGACCCCTGAAACCTGCTGTGGTTTCTCTTGCACAGCTCACTGAGGAACTTAGGAGTTTGAGAAAGTGACTGCTAATTAAGTGCCTCTTACTAATAAGAATTATTGGTAGGATTTGAAAACATATTTGGGTAATAAATAGACTAGAAAAAATGTTAAGTTTGCTATTTTTTATCACTACATTTCTTTTTGTCTAAGTATAAAAGCCAGATTTACCCTAAGGACCTGAATAAGCAAAATGGCTTATAGAGCTCAGATCATTTTTTTCCACAGAAGATGACAGCAGAAGAAGAAATACATGTCCACAACAGGCACAAGGGAGAGAGAGTTTGATGTCTCCTTAATTCTTAGGATCGAATGTTCAAGGAAGAACTCTCGGGACTGATGACAGCTTAAGGACCTAACATTTTCTGTGTAGTTGCATCATAGGAAGCAGTAGGTGCCAAGCCTGACTGGTGACCTTGGCTGTGTCTTGAGAACCTCCAGCAGGGCTCTGTCATGGTCACTGGAAAGGCAGGACTGCACTCTAAGAGGAACTACAGGAGGTGGTAACAAGGCCTGTGTCAGGGTTTTGCCAGATCTAGATGATTTATAACAGGCACTACTGTCTTCTGGCTAAGAATGTGGATATATCATTGAGGTCCTACACACAAATATATCACAAGTGTTAGCTTGCACCATTTCCTTATGAAAGCCAGCAAAAGGTCATTAATGCCCTCTGGACATATTCTCATCAATATTTAGTAGGTAAAAAGCTATAAAATCAAGTTCATTATGAGGAAAAAACCCAGATGAACACCAAATTGCAGGAGCATTTACAAAAAATGTTTTTCTGTACATATCAAATGTGACAAAGTTTTAGAAGTTAACGAAGCTGGGAAAGTTAAATGGATTTCTTTTTTACTATGGTTGCAACTGTCTTTTACATTTCAACTACTTAACAAAAAGAAGGTAGGCCAAGCATCACCAGTGGCTCACACCTGTAACTCTAGCTATTTATAAAGCTGAGATCTGAGGAAAGTGGATTATAGCTAGAATAGGTAGGGAAAATCTGTGAAATTTTGATCTCCAATTAACCATTCAAAATCAAGAAGTGAAAGTTTGGTTCAAGTCATAGACTGTTACCCTTGAGTTAAAAAGCTAAAGGTGAGCTCCCTGAGTTAAAGCCCCAGTATGCATACACACACACACACACACACACACACACACACACACACACACATACACACACACACTGTTATCCTTGAGTAAAAAAACTAAATGTCAGTTCCCTGAGTTAAAGCCCAACTATACACACACACACACACACACACACACACACACACACACACACACACACACACACACACACATTTTATCTCAAAAAGAACCAGTGACCAGGAAACAGAAACAAGATATTTTTCTTTATTTTATTTCATTTTTGTCATGTTTCTTCATTTGTCTCTCTTTGCGAAATTAAAGGGGCAGTCAAAAGGAGAGACAAACAATGAACATGTGCAACAGTGATATTCAATTGGTACTATGCTGAAAATGACCGATGCAACTTGTTTGTAAGGAAGGATGGGAAAACTGGAAGAGATGAAGGGAAAGGTTAACATTGTCCAAAAAGCAATGCACTCAGGGAAGTAGAACTGTGGCTCAATATGAATGCCATTCTTCAGTAAAAGAGCTCAGAGACAGTATTCAGGCCCTGGGTCCAAGCCTTATTACTGACTGAAACAAAAACAAAGACAAAAGGAATGTAGTCATTGCCACAATATATAACTATTCCCTCTAGATCTCAAGAAAGGAGGAGGAGGAGGAGGAGGAGGAGGAGGAGGAGGAGGAGGAGGAGGAGGAGGAGGAGGAGGAGGAGGAGGAGGAGGAGGAGGAGGAGGAGGAGGAGGAGGAGGAGGAGGAGGAGGAGGAGGAGGAGGAGGAGGTTAATAAAACCAAACCAGTGAGAGAGAAAAATTGAGAGAGCAAGGGAATGGGTGACATTTTAAAAAAAGAAATATAATCAGAACCGACTTCAATGACTATAACCTCTGTGTAGCTCACCTTTGTAATAATACTACAAAAAATAAAACAGAAATAGAGTGCTGGAGGCATAACTCAAATGGAAGATCTGACTAATATGTATGTGATACCAAGTTCAAACCCCATTATCAATCTCCCCTTCAAAAATGGCTCTTCTCATCACTTGTGCTTCCCTAGCTTATGAAAAGGAGTGCAAACAGTTAAAGAGAGAGAAAGGTAATCTGTCAGGCACAGAACTGTACTTGCAATGAGCAGTACTTGCTAGAACACATGTTGACTAGAACACATTATGACTCCGTGTTTTCTGAAATAAACAGACCTAGTTGAGCTTGAATACAGGCTCCACTGTATACTAGATGGGAACTCAAACTTAACCTAACTCTCTGGAGCTCAAATTCTTCATAGGTAAAGTGAGCATAACAATATGTATCTCACGGGATTATGAGATCTGGATGTCATCAAACTTGGAGTGGGTTTTATCTTAGGTGTGTGTGCAACACTCAAACACTGCTGGAAGGAGCATAAACTGGCATGATGCTTACTATATTACTTAACAATAATACAACAACTACTACAGACTCACACCTGTAATCTTACTTACAAAAGAGGCTGAGAAAGAGGATCAAGGTTCTAAGCCTGAACAGGAAACTGGATCAGACTCATCTCCAATGACTTCTAAAAAAGCTTGAGGTGGAGTTTGGTCCAAGTGGTAGAGTGCTAGACTTGAGCATAAACCTCAGGAACAGTGCCCAGATCCTGAGTTCAAGCCCTAGGTCCAGCACAACCACACACACACACACACACACACACACACACACACACACACACACACACACACACACATACACACACTACATTTTGTATGTTCCTATCACCCCACTTAACAATACTTTCCCTCTTCCAAGCTCAACAGTTGTTGTTTTGTTTTAAAAGGGACTTACTGTGTAGCTCAGGCTTCTCTTAAGCTTACAATCTTCCTGGGTGCTGGGATTACAGGCATGTCTACCATAATTAGCTTCACTCATTAAGTCTATTTATAACATTTTCTGCAAGAAATTCATTCATGCTCATGAAGATATGTGGCTTAAAGCTGTTCACATTAATATTCTACTGTACAAAATGTAAATAATATAGCTGGACATGGTAATATGCTACCACATGGTAATGCCAATCATTACTCAGAAACCTGACACAGGAGAATTAGGAGTTAAAGAAAGCCTGGTCTACACTGCAGAACCTTGTCTGCAAAGGAAAGAAATTCTATAAGTATTAATCTGCTATGAAACATACAATATATTAAATTCATATAATGGAACAAATAGATCATTGTTAATGGAAATAAAATCTTGGCAGAAATTTTAAATACATACATATGCACATATATTTAAATTTGGAGAAATAAAATTTCAAGTGGTATTATCTGCATCTTTCAGTCTGTCACTATCTATTTACTGACACATTGATTTCTATTTAGTCTTCACAAAACACTGTTCTCTCACATAAGTACCAAAAAAATGAAAAAGAAAAAGTACAAAAATGCATTATCATAAATACAAATGTAGATTAATCCCTACCATAATAATTTGGAAAACATGCATTAAGTTAATGGCATTGAATACTGCTCAAGAAGGGGAGTCTAGGAGAATGTACAATGTGTGTGTGTGTGTGTGTGTGTGTGTGTGTGTGTGTGTGTGTGTGTGTGCTCCATGAATAAGTAAGTGAGTCCGAAGTAGACCAATTATACTTGGTTAGTCTTTTTGCTCAAAGCTGACACTCTACCACTTGAGCCACATCTCCACTTCTGAATTTTGGTTTCTGAATTGGAGAAATATCTCAGATTTTTCTGCATGGGCTGCTTTAAACCAAGATACTCAGTTTTTGACCTCTAAATTAGCTAGGTTTTAAAACATGAACCACTAGTGGACAGCAACTACGTTAACATTTTTGAATGCTTGAATAAATTTTAAAGTAAGACATATATGTTACATTTGAGAATGGTGGGAAATAGTAATTAATGTTTAACAGAATTTAAAGCATACAAAGCTGAGAATGACAAGTCACTGAGAATAGAATGGAATATATCAAACTTACCTATGACAGTTTTCAGTCTGTGCACAGAAATGATTGCATTGTTGGAGGCCAAGGCCATAAGATAGCTGAGCTCCAGCTGGCTGCTATACTCATGAGGCCAGTTAGTGCTATTCACAACAATGTGATGTTATTGGATGGCAGGGATCAGCTTCAAGTTTGGAACCTGGAATGTTTCTATTAATCTAGAAGGGGAAATATACCAGGACCCAATGACTGGGAATGTGGTTAGTGGTAGAATGCTGGCCTCGCATGCATGAAGCACTTGATTTGATTCCTCAGTATGACATAAGCAGAAAAACTGGAAGTGGTGCTGTGGCTTAATTGGTAATGTACTAACCTTGAACAAAATAAACTCAGGGAGAGTGCCCAGGCCCTGATTTCAAGCCACAGCACTGGAAAAAAAATTTTTTAAAGTGCAAAATGCTGTTTGTTGAAATAAATATGTTGAATAATTATTTTTACTCACTAGAAAATTGTGCTGTTGAGAATTCATAATGAACTTTGTTAGGAAAAGGCAAATTAATGAAATATTATCTGGCATTGGACAGGACATAATGAGATCTAAAAATGATTGCTGCCTATGGTTACTTGATACAACTAACGTTACAAATACACTTGCCAGATTGTAATTGTTTAAGGATAGAATCCTGGTTTTTTTCTTTTCAAAATAATTTTACTGCCAGGCCCCAGTGGCTCAAACTTGTAATCCTAGCTACTAAGGAGGCTGAGAACTGAGGGTCTCTATTCAAAGCCGGCCTGGGCAAGAAAGTCTGTGAGACCCTTATCTCCAAGTAAAGGTTCTTCACAAAATGTGAAGTGGCACTGTTGCTCAAGTAGTAGAGTGCTAGCCTTGAGCTGAAATGCTGAGGGACAACACCGAGACCCAGAATTCAAGCCCCAAAACCGACAAAAAATAATAATAGCAATAATATTAATTTTGTTACAATTAAGGTATTATAAAGGCTGCCGTTACAAATTTTGTTTATTTGCTCAAAGAAACACATTTCCATATTCATTGCCAACAGCCAGGATTTGGCCAACTGCTTTCCAGCAGATCTCTGTGTGTAGAGGCAATGCGTAATACAAAGCAATACAAACCAGTTCTGACTTTAAATAATTTTTCTCTGCACATCTTAAAAATCAATGCTGACTACATGAAATAAAAAATCCCTAAGTTTAAAACATTCTTCTAGACAAGTTAATGAAATCCTGAGAACAAGTATTTTAAGAATAATTTCAGAGAACTTAAACTCACAACTTGGGTTCTGTATCTGAAATTTATTACTCGAGGCTAGTGCTGCCACTTTGAGCCACAATGCCACTTCCAGTTTTCTCATGGTTAATTGAACAGAAAAGTCTCACCAACTTTCCTCTCCAACCTGGCTTTGAACTAGGATCTAGAGACCTCAGCCCTCGGAGTAGCTAGGATTATAGGCATGAACCCCTGGCACCTGGCTAGAATAATTGCTCACCTGAGACAGAAGCCAGTTAGTATTAAATGCCAATCATGTTTAACTTTGTAAAATAAAGTTAACTGAAATGCCTTACAGTAGAAATAAGAAATAAAATGTGTCTGTGGATTACAAAGTTCTTACCAAAAGTTTCATATATTCCTTGTTTTTTATCTTCCAAAATTGTGTGCTTTCCAGAATCATACCTTATCTTTCCTTGCTGATTTCTTTATTTTCTTTCATATAGGGCCACAGGTTCTTCAACTATAATTTATTTATGTGAAGAGCTTGCACATATCTATTTTCAGTCCAAACTCCTTGTAAGTGTCTCTCATCCATATATTCAACTGCCATAAAAACTTGTGAAACACTGATCATCTCTTTCCATTACTGGATATTAATGTGTAAGTAAAATTTAGGAAAATAAAGAATAACATCAATAAATATAACAGGATTTTGATAGTAATACTAAACATAAATTCAATGTTGATTATTTTCTGAGTAACTTAATAAAAACCTCAAGGAAAAGAAATCAACTTTTTTGAGTGCTGATATTGTGGTTTAAACTCAATACATTACCTTCTCACTTAAGCTTTTTCCCTAAAGGGTGGTGCTCAATAATTGAACCATAGCTCCCCTTCCAACTTTCTCTGGGGGATTATATAGAGATAAGAATCTCATAGAATCATTTGTGTCCCTCTCTTGGGGTTCATTTCACTTAACATCATCTTATATGGTCATATGATACCATGTACTAATGTACTAGATACTGCAGGTAAGGGAAACTACGGGACCTATGGTTTTATATATATATATATATATATATACACATATACAATATATATACATATACATATATATACATATACATATATACAATGTGATATATATATATATATATATATATACATACACACACACACACACACACACACACACACACACACACATTTGCTCTTTTTTATTGGGAAAATACCATACAGAGGGTTTGCAATTACATGGGCAATGTAATGAGTATATTTCTTACCAAGAATTGTTGCCTCCTCCTTTGTTTCCCCTACCCATCCCTTCCCATCCACCCCCCGCACCTACGGACCCCAAGCCAAAGTTGTAAATTTCCTTTTTCGACATAACGTCTTGTACATCTCATTGTTGCGATGAGTCCACCTGTATCCCTATTTAAACAATTTGCTTTTTTCCCTTCCCTTCCACAAATTATACCAACATCAAATACAGTGAAAACAGGGGTTGTACTGTGGGGGAAGGACATGCAAAGCAACAAAAAAAATCATCTTATAAATATGTTAGAAATAATCACAAGAAAGAAAAATCATTTGAATCCTTATCTTGGGGTTCATTTTGCCTAACATCTACTTATCTGACTGTTTCTACCTTTCTCAGACATATACTACTTATTGCAAATATGGGAAACCATGAGACCTATTTTTCTTTGGGCCTGGCTTACTTCACTTAATATAATTTTTTCCAAGCCTTTCCATTTCCTAACAAATGGAGCCATGGCATTCTTTCTGTTGAGGTATAGGATTCCATTGTGTATATATACCACATTTTCTTGATCCATTCATCTACTGAGGGGCCTCTGGGTTGGTTCCATATCTTAGCTATGGTAAATTATGCTGCAATAAACATCGTTGTCCTGGTAGCTTAGTATGGTCTTGTTTGTGATGATTTGGTAAATGCCTAAAAGTGGGATTGTTGGGTCATAGGAGGGCTCTAAGTGGAGTCTTGGAAAAAATTATATTAAGTGAAGTAAGCCAGACCCAAAGAAACATAGATACTATGATTTCCCTTATTTGCAATAACTAGTATATGTCTGGGACAAGTATAAAAGTTCAAAAGCTATGTATATATGATCAGATAAGATGATGTGAAGCGAAATAAACCTCAAGATAGTGGTTTATCATCTAAATTGTGATTATTTTTGTTTCTTTGTGTGTTCCTCCCACAGAGTATAACCCCTGTTTTCACTGTATTTAATGTTGGTGACCTGCATCTTGTATACACACTTCTCCAGCTTGGGGAGGGGAAGGGAAAAAACAAAATGTTTAAACAGGGATACAGGCTGACCCATTGTAACAATGAGATGCACAAGACACTATGTTGAGAAAGGAAGTTTACAATTTAGGCAGGGAGGCAGAGAAGGGGGGAGGGGGGAGTGTAGTTGTGAAGGTGGGAGGGAAGGGAGGGTAGGGGAAAAACAAAGGAGGAGGTAACAATGCTTGATAGAAAATGCACTCATTACCTTGCTCATGTAACTATAACCCCTCTATACAGTATTTTCACAATAAAAACCTCTCAAAAAAAGGAAGGTGTCATGTACAGCAAGTATAGTAGCCCACATCTGTAATCCTAGCTGATTGGGAAGCAGAAATGTCTGAGGCCAGGCCAGAGAAATAACTGCCAAGACAGCCATCTCAACAAATGATCTGGCCATCGTGGTTCATATCTGTAATCCTACCTAATTATGTGGGAGGCATATGTAGCAAAGTCTCAGTCAATCTAAGATCAGACCTGGGAAAAAAGTTCAAGACCTCAAGCAAATAAAAGGGACTAGAACTATGGTAACAGTAGTTGAGCTGCTTGGTGCTATACAACCAAAGTCCTTTCTAGCAAGCAGAGAACCCCTGAATAAAACCCTAGTAATATTCTTCTCTTCCACCAAAAAGCCTAAGTAATTTTGTTTTGTTGGAACATTAATTTCAAGGGCACTGACAGATCAGAGATGATGACATTCTCTTTAAAATTAGGTACTCAAAAAAGACAAAGTTATTTCGGCTTTGAAAGAATTGAAAAGGAAGGAAAATGCATATGATTTTTGTTAGCTCCATAATTCTTGAAATCATCAAATGTATGTATATACATGTATGTATATATACATACAAGTGGTTCATCTCTTTTGTGTGTAGCAAATGGTACAAATGAATCTGTACAATCACTATTCAAAGGCATGAATAGACGAAGAGAATGAGCAAAGAACTCATTCAGGAATCTATTCCTACCCAATAACCCTGACAATATTTTACATCAGTTTGCATGTGTCAGTTACTGCAGTACAGGGACAGTACGGCAAAAATGGGATACCAGGCAGAAGAAATGAGAAATGAGATACAAATTGCACAATATTCTTTCTGATGGGTAAGTAGAATTTCCAGTGTGTGTGTGTGTGTGTGTGTGTGTGTGTGTGTGTGTGTGTGTGTGTGTGTGTGCGCGTGTTTGTGTGTGTATTACATTTTCTTGATTCATTTCTCTCTTGAGGAGTAGATGGGGTGATTCAGTAAGCATGGTTGTGCTGAAACTTTCACTACATCCTAGTTTGTAAACATTCAGGTAAATGCTTAGGAGTAGAGTTGCTGGATAATATGGAGTGGGTAGTCAAAAAAGGGGTGAAGGGGGAAAATGAGAAGAATGAAAAGGAGAAAAGGGGTGAAGTGCAGAGAGGAATCCAGTAAATATCCTACAAAATTAAGAAGAGTAAAGGAAGAGGTTCATAGAGGAGGGATGGATGCGAATGTTGAAAGGGTTGTCATTGATCAAGGTATATTATATGCATAAACTGCTTTGTTTAATGATAACTCCTTTGTTACTTAAAATAATAATTAAAAAATCATGTCCCTAAAATGTTATGCCATTAGAAGCAAAGCATGAGAATCTGCTCAGATCATTTCTAGGGTCTATAAATCTTTTTTCATTAGGATGAGTTTCAGAACAACATTAATGATTTCCAGCTTTTTAAAATACTCATTTTTGGAGATATGGCTCAAGTGGCAGAATGCTACCTAGTGAGCAAAGCTGTCAGATATTGAATTCAAGTCTTTTCTTTTAATTGTGAAAACACTGTACAGGGGGGTTAAAATTACATGGGCAAGATAATGAGTACATGTCTTATCAAGCATTGTAGCCTCCTCCTTTGTTTCCCCTTCTCATCCCTTTCCATCCGCCCCTTGCCCCCTCCACCCAATTATCCCCACTCCCGCCCCCCTCCCCCGCACCAAAGTTGTAAAGTTCGTTTTCGACATAACGACTTGTACATCTCATTGTTGCAATGGTTCCACCTGTATCCCTATTTAAACGATTTGTTTTTCCCCTTCCCCTCCACAAATTATACCGACATCAAATACAGTGAAAGCAGGGATTATACCGTGGGGGACGGACACACAAAGCAACAAAGAAATCATCTTATAGATGTGTTAGAAACAATCACATGAAAGAAAAAAACATTTGAATACATATCTTAGGGTTCATTTCCCTAACATCACCTTATCTGAACTTTTCTGCTTGATTCAGCCATATACTAGATATTGCAAATAAGGGAAACCATGAGACCTATGTTTCTTTGGGCCTGGCTTACTTCACTTAATATAATATTTTTCCAAGTCTTTCCATTTCCTAACAACTGGGGCAATGTCATTCTTTCTGATGGAGGCATAGAATTCCATTATGTATATATACCACATATTTTTGATCCATTCATCTACTGAGGGGCATCTGGGTTGGTTCCATATCTTAGCTATAGTAAATAGTGCTGCAATAAACATAGTGGTACTGGAAGCTTTAGTGTGGTCTTGTTTGTGAACATTTGGGTAAATGCCCAAAAGTGGGATTGCTGGATCATAGGGGAGCTCTATGTGGAGTCTTTTGAGGAACCTCCATACTGCTTTCCAAAGTGGTTGAACAAGTTTACACTCCCACCAACAATGCAGTAAGGTTCCCTTCTGTCCACATCCCCTCCAGCATCTGTTGTTATTAGAGTTCTTGATATTAGCCATTCTAACTGGGGTGAGGTGGTATCTCAATGTTGTTTTGATTTGAATTTCTTTTATGGCTAGGGAGGTTGAGCATTTCTTCATGTGTCTATTGGCCATCCTTCTTTCCTCTTCAGAAAAGTTTCTCTTTAAGTCTTTAGCCCACTTATTTATTGGGCAGTTGATTCTTAGAAGATTTGTTATTGGGGGATTTAATGTTGTGAGTTCCAAGTATATTTTAAATATGAGAACCTTGTCCATTGTGTGGCTAGTGAAGATCTTCTCCCAATCCGTGGGCTTTCTATTGATCTTGCTAGCTATGTCCTTTGCCATGCAGAAGCTCTGCAACTTCATGCAATCCCATTTGTCCAACCTTTCTTTGACTTTTTCTGTTTTGGGGTCTCTATTAAGACAATTCAGGCCTGTGCCAAGGAAACCTAGGGTTTCTCCTATTCCATCCTGTAATGTTTTGAGAGTATCAGCTTTGACTCCGAGGTCTTTGATCCATTTGGAGTTGATTCTGGTGCAGGGTGATATATAAGGATCTAGCTTTAGTTTTCTACAAGTAGTTAACCAATTTTGCCAGCACCATTTACTGAAGAGGCTGTGTTTCTTCCATTCTATTTTTTTAGTTCCCTTATCGAAGATTAAATGGCTATAGGTCTGTAGGTTCATTTCTGGGTTTTCAATTCTATTCCATTGGTCCTGAGATCTGTTCTTGTGCCAGTACCAACCTGTTTTGATTACTATGGCTTTATAGTAGAGTTTGAAATTTGGTATTGATATTCCTCCAGCAGTGTTCTTTCTGTTGAGGATCGTTTTTGCTATTCGGGGTCTTTTATTGTTCCATATGAATTTTTGGATTGCCTCTTCTAGTTCCTTGAAGAGTGAGTGAATTCAACTCTTGATCTTGAACATAAGTAAAAACAGTCAATAAAAGTCAATCACTTTCCTAGGCACTGGTAGCTCATGCCTTTAATCTTAACTTTAATCAAAAGGCAGGGATCTGGGGATCTCAGTTCAATGTCAGCTCAGATAGGAAAGTCTGTGAGATTCTCATCTCCAATTTACTGCCAAAGAAAGCTGGAAGTGGATTCGTGTCTCATATCCTACAGCAAAAAGCTCAGGAACAGAACCCAAGCCTTGAGTTCAAGCCTTAGAATAGTGCAATACATACACAAGGGAAGTAATTCACTCAAGTTCTTAACCTTTAATTTCCCTAATCCTAACTCTAATCCTGGTCACAACCCTAAGAGTAACCTTGATGATAATAGTAACTCAATCCTAAAATTAATGGAAAATACTCAAGTTTAGATACATCTTTACAGATACCCACTGTCTTTGAAATGATTTGCACTTTGCTCCAAATTCTACATATTCCCTGACTTGGAATCTGAAATATATCTTGTTCTCTATTATGAATCATTAACCTCAAATCCTCATATCATGAAAAATAACATAGTTTCCACTGATTTTTAACTTTTACAGAACTCCTGTATCTCCAAAAAGAAGTTGCAGGCTTACTTAAAATCTAATCTAGTTCCTAACCCTTACTATATATCTAAACCTTACTAGAAACGTAACTCTAAATTTAACCCCATTGAACCCTGCATAGAAAACTTAGAGAAACTCTGTAGTTTCAAACTTATTTTACTTGAGTTTCAATAAGTTTCAAATAAGTTTCAATAAGTTTACTTGAATTAAAATAAGTTTCAAACTTATTTTACTTGAAAGTGTTAGCAGAAAATTCAGTTTTACCTTAAAGCTTACCCTTCCCTAACCCTAAGCCTAACCTGAATTAGAAAAGTAACCCTAACCCTGGAACTAATGGGCTTTGGATTCTAAAAGCCACACAAATACATTAGTTTTTATTCATCCTTTGATTTAACTCATCTTTCTTAAAATAGTTTGTAGTTTCACTCATTATCCTGCCATTATTGTAACCCTAGCCCTAACTGAAATATTGAGGTTAACCCTCACACTAATTATAACCTAATCTTAATATTGTTAGCAGTTTCCTATTTCACATTCATCCTAATTCTAACTCAACTTGTTATTCGAAGATTTAGTTTCAGTTGGACCCTTAATTTTCCATTTCCCTAGTGCTTACACTAACCCCAACTGGAACTGAAACCTATCACTCTGATAGTCCAATTCTAATGTTTAAGGAAAAAACTTCAGTTTTAAATCATTCTAATGAACTCTCCAGGTTACGCTCTGGAAATTAGTTTCAGTTTGCCTTATTCCCACAAATTTTCTGACTCTATTTCTGAAGTTATCTTGTTTCCTAAAATGAACTATTATATTACTATTATATAACTATTATATGAACTATTATATAACTATTAAATTGTCCTCAAATTCTCTTTATCAGGAAAAATACTGTAGTTTCCATTCATCCCACCTTTTTCAGAAACCCTGTACCTTAAAACAGTTTCAGATTTACTTACCATCTAGTCCATTACTTAATGCTAAGTCTCAGCCTAAACCTGTCTGGAAAACTCTCATTAATCATTATGAGAATGATCACTCAGAAATAAATATAATGATAATGCTCTAGTTACTATTCAATCTCACATTTTTGCTTCTACTTGTAAGTGAAAACTCAAGTTTATACTAAAATCTTTCTTATTCATAACAGTAATCATAATCAGAACAAAATACTGACCCTAATCTTAATCTTAATTATATGACAATACTAACACTAACACAACTACACTAGTTTTCACTCATCCTAACTTGATTCAAATAAGCCTTCCAAAAATAGGTTTCATTTATTTTTTGAATATCTTAGTCATTTTCTAATCCTAACTTAATCTTAACTGGAACATTGACAATAACCATAAGCCTAATTGTAAGTAGATTCTAATATTAATAGCAATACTCTAGTTCACATTCATTCTAATTCTTACCAGGCTTATTCTAAATTTACCTTCAATTTGAGCCTCATTTTTTTCTCCTTCACTCTAACCTAACCATGGCTGGCATTCTAACCATAATCTTGACACTAACAGTATCCCAATTCTAAAATTTATGAAAAATGCTCATTTTCTGCAATCTTAACTGAAATTCCACTTGTAATTCTTGAAATAAATTGCAGGCTTTCTGTAAACTCTACAGATTTTCTCACTCTTAATTTTGAATGTATCTTGTTCCATAAGAGGAATCATTATACCCATTGATCTCAAATCCTAATATTATGAAATACATTGTACTTCCATTATCCTGGCATTTCCTGAATTCCTAGAACCTAAAATAAGTTCAACTTTACTTATCATTTAACACATTTCTTTTTTTTTTCTTTTTGTCGGTCGTGGGGCTTGAACTCTGGGCCTGGGCATGATCCCTGAGTTCTTTAGCTCAAGGTGTGCACTTTACCACTTGAGACACCACACCGCTTTTGGGTTTTCTGGTGGTTAATTGGAGATAAAAGTCTCACAGACTTTCCTGCCTGGGTTAGCTTTGAACTGGGATCCTCAGAAATCAGCTTCCTCAGTAGCTAGGATAATAGGCACAAGCCACTAATTTAACCCATTTCTGTACTCTATCCTCGACCCCGATTAACCAGAAACCTAATCCTAATCACAGTCTGATTTAATACCAAATGGTTAATGTAAGGAAAATTGTCTAGATTCTATTCAACCACACATTTTTTTGCTTCTACTTCTTAGTGGAAAACTAAAAGTTACCCTAAAGCTTATCCTTCCCTAACCCTAACTAGAACAAAAAAGATCTCACACTTGAAACCAAATCATATCTGAATGTTTAAAGTAACATACACACTGGTTTTCATACATTCTAACTTTGATGCCATTCATTCTTCTTAAAATATGTGACAGTTTTACACAATGTCTTCCATCTTTTTCTCATCCTAACCCCAGCTCTAACTGGAACACCTTGCCTAATCCTAAGCCTACATATAACTGAATCATCATGTTAATAGCAAGCCTCTTTTTTCACATTTATCCTAAATCTTGCTCAGCGTGTAGTTCTAAATTTTACTTGCATTTTGAACCTAAATTTTTAAGTGTTTTCTATTTCCTGGCAAGTTTTATTTTTCATTATATCTTAGCAATTTTATTTTGTTGTAAAGATGCTTTAAAGAGCGATTAAGTACATATGTAACATAAGGAGTACATTTCTTGTTAAGCATTGTTACCCCTTTCTGTCTTGTTCTCCCACTATCCCATTCCTCCCCACTTCCCTTACTCCTCCTTCCACATGGTGTAAACTTCATTTTCAACAGTGTCTTTTGAGTATCATTGTTGCAATGGGTCATCCTGTGTTGAACCTAAATTTTCTATTTCTCTAATTCTAATTCTAATTCTGTCTGGGATCCTAACCCTAACCATAATAATAATGATAACTCAATTCAGAAGTTAATAAAAAAATATTTAAGTTTTTATTTATCCTATTAATCCACCGTACATCTTGAATTAAATTGTAGTTTAGCCTAAATCTTCCAAATTAGTTTATATGCACATATACAAAGATGTAATTTTATGTGAAAAACAGAAGATCTTTGGAGAAAGAAGTAATGAAACTGAAATAGAGGGAGTATAATTAAATGCTTTAAATATATTATAGACTTGCCACTTCTGACAATTAAAAATCATTAAGAAAACAACTAAAAATTAATAAATAAGACACTGCCTTCTAGTGTTCTTTAAGAGAGCCATGATATGTCTTGTGAAAAAAATACTTGTGTTAGATAAACTTTGTTCATGCATAATTTATATTGTTATTGGCCAATTATTTAACTTAATGAATAAAAATATGTCAAATAAGGCTCCATGACAAAAAATATAAAACAATTATTTAGCAATTGTTTGAGAAAAAGTTATAATCATGAGTTTTAAGAAACTGAATTTCTATTTCCCAGAAAGCAATGAATTAGGTTTACTAATCTAGTATTTGTAGTAAGTTTAGAGAACATAATTGGCATGAAAAACAACTAACTGTACATCTTCTTTCTTGAATGAGTGATATTTTAAACATTATCTTTAATTCAAATGAATACTTAGGTTTACATTTTACATGTCAAAATAAATGCAATTTTATCTCTTTTCAGAACAAGTACTTACACTGCAATTAAATGTACTAGCATATACAGGTATTTAAAAGCTAAATTTTCTATGTTTGAAATGTAGCTCTCCATGTTCAGAATGACATGATTTTTTTATTCATAAATGTCTAACCTTGGATTTTTGCTTCATCAATATAAATTGTCTCGTGAGGTTGTAGTCAAGGCTCCAGTAACCAGAATGGTCAAAATGATTTCCTGAATTCTAAATTTTAAATCTAATCATTTTTAGCCTTTGATTATATCATTTATTGTCTCTTCAGAGAAATTAAGCTAAAATAAATACTACTTTTTAAACATTTCACTCACATTGTAAATAATATTAACATAGGTAAAAAAGACACTAGTAAATAAGAAATTATTTTCATTAGTTTTGCTTAATTTTAATTTACTTATAGCAAAAGGTTAAAATGTCTGGTCTCTTTCTTTCAATGTAATAACATACATTTCATATTATTACTGTCTCTTTATAGAAGCCTGAAATCATTATTTCAAAGTAACACAAACAGAAAAAACTAAAAGGCTACAACCATCACAAATCCTAAATTATGTGAAAAATCCACAATATCAAAAATAAACCTGAGGAAGTGGAAAAACAATGGCAGAATAACAACAGAATATTACCCTGGCTCTAGCTAATGAAACAGATATTTAGAGTCCTAGCAGGTATTCCACTTCTAGCAGGTCAAACCAAGTCAGGTATAATTATATATAAATATATAATTCAAAAGAAGATTTTATACTGTCTTGACAAGAAAACAGAAACCTATGAAAAGTTACCCAGCCAGGCAGGTGACTGTTGTGACTGTGTTGACCAACATATTCAAAAGCACATCTGCACTGTGGAAATAAAAGGGCCACATGGGAAAAAAGCAGGAACAGAGGCAGCCACATCCAAACACAGACACAATTCATCTTACCACTGGACAGTTCGAACTCTCATTGGAACCACAAGTATTAACATGACAATATCTCACCACAAATGATCTCTAATCCTACACTTAATTGTCTAGACAAAAACCTAATTCCAGAAAAACAAATCACAACAGAAGACCAAACCAAACCTGCAAATCAACCAAGAACATAGAGAGTCACCTATTAAGATCACAGATCCCACAAATAAAAGCCAAGAAATCCACCAAATGGACAGAAAAAATCAAAAAAATACAAGAAAACTGATGTCACCGTAGTATAATTCACACAGGAACTGACCAGACATTAGAACAGACAATTAAGGACCTAGAAGAGAGAATTCAAAATACATTACAAATACTGCTGAAAAATGTGATTAATGAAAAGATACAAAACCTCTACAAGGAAATTTGTGAAAAAGATGAGACCAATCAAAGATTAGCATAATAATTCATGGAGACGACAAACAGAAAGATAAATAAATTCTGAGAAGGCAAAGGAGTCCAAGGAAAAATTCATTAAATAGTTAAAAGGTGAGAGAAGACACAGCTAAAATAAACCTCTCCAACTCCCCTACCCAAAGAAAAGATGTTAAAGAAAGTCCACACAAGACCTAAAACAAAGCTTTAGTAAAGATAGAAGCCATAAAAAATGACCAATTAGAAGACAGAGAATTCAAAAACAAAGTAGAAAGTCTCCACAGCAAATAGATGACATAGAAGATGTTAGGCATCAAAGACAGACTAGGTCTAATAGAAAAGAGGAGCTAATCATTTAGAACATATCCAATAAATAAGAAATGATCTTGCTGGAAGTTCAAGATGCAGTTAGAAGATTAAACTTGGGGGAGATAGGTATCAAGAAGGGAAGAGCAGGAAACAAAATGGATGGGAAACATATTACAGAATTCTAGCGGAGAACACACCAAACATCCAAAAAGAAAGGCTCATTCATAGAAGAGAAGCCTTTAGAACACCAAACAGAGAATACCAGAACAGAACAACCCACCACCACATCATAATCCATTAGAGGATCATTAGAGATCAAGGAAAGGATTCTTAAAGCTGTCAGGAGAAAAGACTGATTATTTATAAAGGATATACAGTCAGAATAAATAATGATTTCTTAGCTGATATGGTAAAAAGGAGAGCCTGACATGATATATGGCAAACATTAAAGGCAAACAACTACCAATCCTGAATACTGTCCCAAGCCAAACTCTTCTTTACATTTAAAGGATATATAAAAATATTTCATGACAAAGAAAACTTGAAACAACTTATCCCCACCAAATCAACAAGATAGAAATTAATCAAATATATCCTACATAGAGAAGGCCAAGAAGAACAGGAACTGGTTATATAAAATGCTCCCTACCAGTGAAAGTATATATATTTTATTGTGAAAATACTGTACAGAGGGGTTACAATTACATGGACAAGATAATGAGTACATTTCTTATCAAGCATTGTAGCCTCCTCCTTTGTTTCCCCTTCCTATCCCTTCCCATTCTCCCCTACCCCTCCCACCCAGGCCTCCCCGCTCCCCCCCCTGCACCAAACTTGTAAAGTTCGTTTTCAACATAAGGAATTGTGCATCTCATTGTTGCAATGGGTCCACCTGTATCCCTATTTAAACGATTTGTTTTTCCCCTTCCCCTCCACAAATTATACCGAACAAAGTAAATATAATAAGAATAGATGAGGCACAGCTCCTAACAGCAGGAATTATAGATATTTCCCGGCCTTAACTCTCAATATCAATGGACTTAAATTTCCAATTAGAAAACATAGATTAGATAGTATTATAAAAAAACAAGATGCATCCATCCAGTGTCCACTAGAGATACATTTCATTGACAAAAACAAACACATACTCAAACTGAAAGGCTGGAAGGAAATTTTTCAAGCAAATGGATACCATAAACAGGCCACAGTAGAATTACTAACATAAAATAATGTAGAATTCAAATTAAAATTAGTAGGAAGAGACATTACATATTGATAAAGGCAGCTCTCCATTAGGAGGATACAACAAGTGTAAATATCAATGTCGTGAATCTTGGACCACCCCAAATCATCAACCAAATACTACATAACCTAAAAACACATCTCAACTCATCATTGTCATGCATGGATTGGTTATCCAGGAAAAACTCAACCAAGAAACTGAAGACCTGGGGCTGGAAAGATGGCTCAGTGGTAGAGCGCTTGCCTTGCATGCATGAGGCCCTGGGTTCAATTCCTCAGCACCACATAAGCAAAAAGAAAAAAGCCGGAAGTAGCGCTGTGGCTCAAGTGGTAGAGTGCTAGCCTTGAGCTGAAGAGCTGAGGGCAGTGCCAGGCCCAGAGTTCAGGCCCACGACAGGACCCAAAAAAACAAAAAAAAGGAACTGAAGACGTAAATAACTGCATTGACCACCTTGCCCTAACAGACATCTACAGAATATATATTCAGTATCAGTATGTACATTCTTTGCAGCAGGTCATGGAAGATTCTCCAAAATAGAACCCATCCTATGTCACACAGAAATTCTGTCCAAATTGAAAGAATAATTAATTGAATTCCCATAGCTTGTCAGACCACAGCAGAATAAACACAATTAAACAGCTAAAGCAAAAAAAAAAAAAATTGTCAAACCTATGAACAACACATTGCTGAATGACCAGTGGGGCACTGAAGAGATTAGAATGGAAATCTGAAAGTTTCTGGAATTTAAGAAAAATGAAGACACAAAATACCAGCTCCTCTGGGACATATTAAATGCAGTACTTACAGGAAATTTTATAGCTTTGAATGCCTACATCAAATAATTGGGGAAATCTCAAATCAGTATTTTTATTAAGTACCTAAAGCTCTTTGAAGAGAGGAACAAGTCTAAACCTAAGTAGGCTGAAACAAATAAAAAAGTTAAATCAGAAATAACTAAATAAAGACAAAATAAAACATAGGAAGATCAACCAAACAGAGTTGGTTCTTTCAATAAATTAACAGACTTGACAGACCCTTACCAAATCTGACTAAAATGAGACCTTATATAGATTGGGAGGTCTTTAGTTGCTCTGCAACATACAACGGCCTCATACCTCAAATATTCTTAGAGCCCCAAAATTAACCCCCCCAAAAAAACAAATCCTCATAGAAACAACAACCCTCATAATATAAGTGAGCTTAAGATTTAAGGAGAGACCTCTCTGAAGAAGAAATATGAATGGCCAATAGACACATGAAGAAATATGCAACATTTCTCGCCATAAAAGAAATGCAAATCAAAGCAAAATTGAGATTCCACCTAACCCCAGTTTGAATGACCATAATGATGTGGCCAAAAAGGAACATTACTACACTATTGGTGGAAATGTAAACTTGTTCAAATACTCTGTAAAGAAGTATAGAGGTTCCTCACTGGAGCTCCCCTATGATCCAGACATGATGGATCAAGGAAATGTTGTACATATTCACAACAAAATTCTATGCTTCCATCAGAATGATTGACATTGTCCCATTTGTAAGGAAATGGAATCATTTGGAAACATAATAATTTAAACAAGTCAGACCCAAAGAATCATAGGCTACATGTTTTCACTCATTTGGAAAAACTAGGATATGTCTAGGATATTCACAGTAGCTCAATAGCAATACGCATATCACCATAAAATGATGCTTATCAAAATGAGCTCCAAGAAATGGATACAAGATGATTGTATAGTGAACTGTTCTTAGTTATTTCTATTTAGTTTTCCCCTTTGGTTTATTCCCAGTAATCACTGTTTTTGATTTCTGTACCCTTTGTCTTACACATAAGTTAATCTGATTTGGGGAAAGGAAGGGAAATCACAGAAATGGTGGGACAAAGATTAACCAAAGCAACAGTGATATTCACTAGACTCTATGTTAGAAATAAACTTTACAATTTTGTGGGAGTGGGATGTCAGGGTTGGGGGAAGCAGAAAAAAATGAGGAAGGGGTAACACTGTTAAAAATGTACTCATTTGGGCTGGGAAGGTGGCTCAGTGGTAGAGCGCTTGCCTTACATGCATGAGGCCCTGGGTTCGATTCCTCAGCACCACATAAGCAAAAAGAAAAAAGCTGGAAGTGGTGCTGTGGCTCAAGTGGTAGAGCACTAGCCTTGAGCTGAAGAGCTGAGGGACAGCGCCCAGGCCGAGTTCAGGTCCCACGACCAGACCAAAAAAAAAAAAAAAAAAAAAGTACTCACTACTTATGTAACTGTAACCCACCTCTCTGTATATCACCTTCATAATAAAAAACAAAAACAAAACAAAACAATTAGCGAACTCAACCAAATACAGAAAATTAAAGACAAAAATGAGACAACATAACAGATATAAGCAAAATTGAGAATATTATAAGAGAATACTTTGAAAATCTTTTGCCAATCACCTGAAAAATCCTGGGGAAATTGATGCTTTCCTATACTGGATCTGAAACAAGAAGTAAAACATAAAAAGAAATGAAAATGAAATGTCAACAAACCACTTCCCATTCCAGAAAAATCTACGACTCAATGAATTTACCATGAAATTAAGGCCTGCAAAGAACTTACAACACACAGTTATAACTCTTGAATGGAATAGAAAGGGAAATGGAATTATCAAACACATTCTATGAAGCTAGAATTAGACTCTTCTCCAAATCACATAGGGACTCACCAAAGAAAGAGAACTATGAACCCAACTCTTTGATAAGCGATGATGCAGTGGACTTTCTAGCAAGAGCAATAAGCAAGAGAAAAACATAAAGGGGATCCAAATAGGGAAGATGTAAAACTATCCCTTTTTACAGATGTAATGATCCTGTATTTAAAGGACCCTATAGCTTCCTCCTTCAAGTTACTAAAGGTGATGCTAACCTTCAGCAATGTAGCAGGGTATAAAAACCACAAGAATTAGTAGTTCTGTGTTACCAACAATGGGAAGATTCATGCTGAAATCCAAAAAACAACCTCATATGTATTAGCTTTAAAACCAAATCAAATCTAAACTAAACAAAACAACAACAGCAAAACTAGGAATTAATTAATTTAAGTAAAATGTGAAGTACCTCTACTGTGAAAACATCAAAACTCTAAAAAGGGAAATTAAGTAGACTCAAGGAAATGGAAAATCTTTTAATGCTCCTGGTTGGAAGAATTTACATGATGAAACTGCAATGCGGCCCCCCAAAAATTGACAATGCAATACTCATCAAAATTCCAACTATATTCTTCAATGCAATAGAGAAAGCAATCCAAATTTAATATGGAATTACTAAATTATAGGTGAAACAGAAGGCTTAGAAATTAATTCATGGGCCTATCATGATCTCACACACACACACACACAGTGGAATTCTACTCACCCATCAGAAATGATGACTTTTCACCAGTCTTAAGGAAAATGAAAGGCTTGGTAAAATTATACTAAGAGCAAAGAGAACAGAATGCAGACTCAGAGCAATATAGGTTTCATGGATTCATTCATTTATGTTAGCTAGAAGGTGCCCACAAATCTACAAGTAAACAAGACTGATTCTACCTCGTCCCAGTAAGAATGGCCATTATCAAGAAAACTAACAATAGCAAAATAGCAAATGCTGACATGGATGTAGTCAATTGGGAACTCTATTACACTGTTGGTGGGAAATTAAACTTGTTCATCCACCGTGGAATGCAGTACGGAGTTTCCTGAAAAGACTAAATATAGATCTCCCTTAAGACCCAGTAATTCCCCTCATCAGCAGTAATTCAATAAATAACAAGCAAGCTCACATGAAAGCTATCAGCATAACCATGTTCAGGGCCCAGGCCCAGTGTTCAAGGACTGGAAAAAAAGTTACCACTTCTGGTATTTGTTTTTAAAAATATGAACTTTTGACATAAGAAACCAGATCATTCCATTTGCAGTAGCTAGGATAGGACTTAAATGTCATGGGTGATAAAATGGCTTCTTTGTTGAATGTTAGGAAAAGATGTAGGCAGTCCAAGAAAAGGGAGATTTTTTTTGTTGTTGGTTGAGGGGCTTGAAGTCTGGGCTTGGGCACTGTCCCTGAGATCTTCAACTCAAGGTGAGTTCTCTACCTCTTGAGCCACAGTGCAACTTCTGGTTTTCCTGTGGCTAAATGGAGATAAGAGTCTCTGGGACTTTCCTGTCTGGGGGCTTTGAACTGCAGTCCTTAGATCTCAGCTTCCTGAGTAGCTAGGATTACAGTTGTGAGCCACTGGCACTAGGCTAAAAATGGGGGGATTTTAGAAAAGAAAGTCCACCTCTTTACCTGTGTCTAAACCTCAGATATCACTATTAGAACACTTCATCCTCAACTCATTTTACCAGACATTTGTAAATTTTCTCTTTCCCTTTATGTAGGAATACTGCAGTCAATATCAACTCAGCTGTGGGACTGGATCAATTGTATGTTAATTGCTAGCACCTAAATCAAGAACTGTTACATCAAAACAAATGAACCCCTCACTTGGAATAATTGTATTCTTTTTATTACAAATCTGTGCTTTATCAATTCCTAAGGTGATATTGGACATCCTAACAGGGTGATGACATTTTCTTTCTCTTCAGCAATTGTCCTTCTCCCATATGTGTTCAAATATTTAAGATTTCAAAGATTTCCATTGATAATTCATTAAGCTGACCTCTAAGATAATGTGCAATTCTTGAATTTGGTCTGTTGTCTTGTTCTTACATGCACAGGCTTTCTATTATTTATTTGTTCTACAAGGAATTCTACTTTCCAATCTTCGTGTGATCAATTTTAGTCCCTTTCATCAGTCTTTCTGACTCTCTCTCAGGAGTCTGATTTGAGTCTGTCTCAAAAAAATATATTAGTTATCAGCTAAATGACTCTCAATTTCTGTTTCTGGCCTGACTTCATGTAGGCTGTGATAGCAGCCCTGACTGGCTGTGCTTACTGCAGTGTTTTTTGTTTGTTTTGTTTCTGGTTTTGTTTTGTTTTGTTTTAGAGGTCTAGGATTACTATTCAACGTAGTAGCTTTTCTGGGCCCCTGTAATCCCCTGGCCTAGAGTCAATGGGGTTAAGATGATTGATAATTGTAGAATACACTTTGAACTATTACATTAATTCACAGAATTAAAAAAGTAATAATATATTATTTGTTTAAATTCTGCTTCTCAATTTTACAATTCATGATATATATTAGTAAAATTAGATTCACTTTCTTCTTTTCTATAGCTGCTAAAAGTAAAATTATACATTAAACATTCAACATTAAGAAATCAATAATAAGTAACCTATTATTAAAATGATATAGTACTAAACTGTGATTTGAATTATAGTTCTAACAAATTGTGATGTAAACAACAATTAATAGAATTATGGGTAATATTTTTTAAACTTACCAGCTTTTTGTTTCCTAATTGTCTCATTTGTAATTTTTGGTCCAAGCCATCTCTTCATCCTTATTGTTTAGTTTTCTATTTTATCTCTACTGGTTTGTATTTTGTTTTCCCTTTTTAGTGACTGACATGAGGCTGAAAATCTGTATGCTAGTTAATTACTTCCTATGTTAAAGTAAAATTATTGTTCTCCACAGCTGTTCTACTCTTTGTATAGTATTTTCCCCTGTCCCATATCCTGTATTGCTGCTCTCATGTATTTTATTGTATTTTTATTGTGAAAATACCATACAGAGGGGTTACAATTACATGGGCAAAATAATGAATACATTTCTTATTAAGCATTGTTGTCTCCTCCTTTGTTTCCCCTTCCCATAGCTTCTTTACTTTACTTTTTATTTAAATTTTACTGTCAAGGTAATGTACAGAGGGGTTATACTTACATAAGTAAGGTAATGAATTCATTTCTTTTCTAGTTTGTTATCCCTTCCCCCATTTTTCTCCCTCTTCCCTCCCAACAGCCCCTCCTGATTATTTCCAACATATTTTCTTCTGTGTATCACTGTTGCATAGGTTCCCGCTTTATCCTTTGCCTCACCATTTTTCCCTTTCCCTTCCCTAGTTCAGATTAACATATTTACAATAACCAGGGTATCAAAATCAAATACTGTGACTACAGGGGATACACCATAGTTGGGGAAAACACAAAAGGATAAAAAGAAATCACACAATACATTAAGAACAAAAACAACAAAGAACATGTCTTGGAGTTCATTTCACTTAGAATCACCTTATACGATCATATGTACATAGCTATAGGGCTATTCTGCTCATCTACTAAGATTATCCTTGATGTACACAATAATGCTCCCCTATTACTCAGTAATCCCACTGCTGGGCATTTAACCAGGTGGCCACAAGCAAGGCCACACTAAAGCTACCAGCAAAATTATGTTTATCACAGTATTATTTACCATAGCTAAGATATGGAATCCATCCAGATGCCCCTCAATAGATGAATGGATCAAGAAAATGACACACACACACACACAGACACACACACACACACACACACGGAATACTATGCTTTCATCACAAAGAACGATACCACCTCATTTGTAAGGAAATGGAAGTTCTTGGAAAAAATTATATTAAGCGAAGTAAGCCAGACTTAAAGAAACATAGGTCCCACGGTTTCCCTTATTTGTAATAATTAGTTTACACCAAGGATAATCTCATGTCCTATGTTGAGCATACAACATTATTGCTATATTGTTTGCTATTATTTCTGCAAACAGGCAGGTATATTTAAAGAATTATGCTCATCTTATCCATTACTGGAGGAAGAGCATCCAAAAGAGCAACCCCTACTAGGAAGAACAATTCCTACTTATTTAGCTTCATTCCTATGTAAGGCCAGTGTTGTCCCCTGTATCCTCATGCTGTACATTACAACTCTATACCGGTTCATGCTGTATATCTACTATCTTCTACATTGTGACCTAAATGCCCCAGCAATTCCACTTTGCTTTACTTTTCAAAAAATTTCACTCTTAATGTTTGAGGTTGGTGTGTGTGTGTGTGTGTGTGTGTGTGTGTGTGTGTGTGTGTGTGTGTTTACAAAAATCAGAAGACAACATTTTTCCTCATTTACAATACATCTTTCAGGTCATTATAAGTTGTGGCTAATGGGAGAAGTCTCTTGCTATTTTAAGGATGAAACAGAAAAATATATTTGTGCATGAACCACAGTTGTTTATTAGTCTGTAGTTGAACACTGAATTTCGATTTATATCTTGGCTGTTGTTGTGAATAATGTGAATAACAATGAACTACAGATATATTTATGAGTTACCCAGAGAGAAATAATCACATGATTGGTGGGTCAGGTGATATTTCAACTTTGGATTTCTTTAGAAAACTGCATACTACTTTCTACAAGGAGAGTATTAACCTGTATTTTGACCAAGAGTGTAGAAAATTTCCTTTTCTCCACACTCTCACCAGCCAACCTTATTACCTTTTGAGTTTTTTTAAAGGGCATGTTTTTACTGTGTGCTATACCCAAGATGACCTCAGACCCAAATCCTTTTACTCCAACCTCCTAAAAGCTTCGAATTACAAGTCTTTACCACCACACCTGGTTCCTTTGATTTTTTTGATAAGAGTTATAATAGTTATGAAGTAGTATCATAGTAATTTTGAATTACATTTCTCTAATGACTTTTGTTTACAAAACATTAAGCCAGCATAGAAGTTGTATTAAACACAACTTTGTAAACTCACTGGCGATTTTCAGAGCTTTTTGGTAAACATATCTATTCAGAAATTTTGACAATTTTTAATCGTTTTTTGTTAATCTCATCTTTAATCTCTCTGTACAAAATCAATAATTTCAAGGTAGTAGAAAGGAAAAAATAAAGCAACTCCTAACATTTTTCAGTTTTCAATAACATGATATTGCTTAAATCATTTTCTGTTAATGCTTGAGACTATATAACTCAATTTAGTTAGACCTTATACAAGGCTATGTATTTTATTTTACGTTGATTTTTCTTTCCAAAGCTTGTGTGACTAATTTCCCTTGGTTTCTTTCTGTCTCATGTAGTTCAGATTTCAAACTGAAGAATAAATGGAAGGAACAAACAAAAAAAATACAGTTCCTCTCATCTGATGATGCCTCTACAAGAATGAGGAAAGACCTATGATAGAATATCAAAAAGACAATTCATTCTTCTAGGTCTTCTTTATCTTTGTGGTGTAACTTAAATGATGTAACTTAAATAGAAGGAAGCAAACCAAAAACTTAGTTCCTCAAATCTGATGATGCCTCTACATGAATGAGAAAAGACCTATGATAGAATATCAAAAAGACAATTCATTCTTCTAGGTCTGCCTTATCTTTGAGATGTAACTTAAATGATGTAAAACACAATATACTGCTCAGATACTTTTGTTTTATCAGTTTTGTACATTTTCTTTTGGACTTCATCTCAGTCTACAACATTCCTTCATTATTATGTCCCTTATATTTTTACACTAACAAGACTTAAGATAACCAGTTTGATTTACAGCATGAGAAGTTATCTACCCGGCTTCCTTGGAAGTAGAGCATGATTAATAGATAATATTGCTCACTACATGTAATGGTTTCTGTAATACTTATGACATTCTATTTAGTATTTAAAAAAAATTCTGGCTAAACTCAAAGCTCATGCATAGAAGTTTATGTTAAGTATTTTACAAGTTTTATTTCTCTTAATTCTTTTTTTTTTTTTTTTTATTTTTTTTTTTATTTTTTTTATTTTTTTATTGTAAAGCTACTATACAGAGGGTCACAGTTACATGAGTGAGGTTATGAGTACACTTCCTCTTGAACATTGTTACCCCCTCCATTGTTTTCCCCCTACCATCCCCTCCCTCCCTCCCTTCCCCGAGGTTCTTTTTTTTTTTTTTTTGATTGTGATTAAATGATTACATAATTTCAAAGTCACAAGTTCATTCTAACTTCCCTGGAGCAAATTGTCTACCACAGTCTGTAATATATAACAGTGTTCACATGTTATATACCATATTTGTGATCAGCAGCATGAGGATATTTAGTAGTGGTTCAACCAGATGAGCGGGAGTTCTTTGTTTCTTAAGTCCTGTTAGTTTTGTCGTATCACTAACCTTTTGGATTTAGCATCCACTTATGAGGGAGACCATGTACCGTTTGTCTCTTCGTTCTTGGCTTACCTCGCTCAACATGATTCCTTCTAGCTCCATCCATTTCCCTGCAAATGCCATTATTTTGTCATTTCTAATGGCTGCATAATATTCCATTGTGTATAGATACCACAATTTTTGGATCCATTCATCTGTGGTGGGGCACCTAGGTTGTTTCCATATCCTAGCTATTGCGAACAGTGCTGCAATAAACATGGAGGTGCACGTGTCCTTGTATATTGGTTCCTGTTGTTCAGGGTAGATGCCTAGAAGTGGTATGACTGGGTCGTAAGGGAGGTCAATCTTTAGCTTTCTAAGGACCCTCCAGACTGCTTTCCAAAGTGGTTGTATAAGTGTACATTCCCACCAGCAGTGTAATAGGGTTCCTCTTTCTCCACATCCCCTCCAGCATTTGTCGTTGGCTGATTTGTGGATGTGGGACATTCTGACTGGGGTAAGGTGGTATCTCAGGGTTGTCTTTATTTGCATTTCCTTCACCACCAGGGATGATGAACATTTCCTCATGTGTTTCTTTGCCATTTTTATTTCTTCATTTGAGAAGTCCCTCTTTAGTTCCCTTGCCCATTTAGTAATTGGTTTGTTAGGTTTGGGAGGGATTAGTTTCTTGAGTTCCCTGTATATACAGGATGTTAACCCCTTGTCTGATATATTGCTGGTAAATATTTTTTCCCAATTAGTTGGTTGTCTTTCTAGCTTAGTTGCGATAGATTTAGCTGTGCAGAAGCTTTTTATTTTAAGGTAGTCCCATTTGTCGAGTCTCTCTCCAACTTGTTGTGACCCTGGGACTCTGTTCAGGAAGTTCCTTCCTGTGCCTATTAGTTCAAGTGTCTCTCCTACTCTGTCCTTCAGTAGTTTCAGAGATTCAGGTTTAATGTTAAGGTCTTTAATCCATTTTGAGTTGATGTTGGTGCATGGTGATAGGCTGGGGTCCACTTTTAGTTTTCTGCATGTGGCTGCCCAGTTTTCCCAGCACCAGCGGTTGAACAGGCTGTGTTTCTTCCATTGTATGTCTTTGGCTCCTTTGTCGAATATCAGCTGGCTGTAGGCCTGTGGATTTATATCTGGATCTTCTATTCTGTTCCATTGGTCTTCGGGTCTGTTTTTGTGCCAGTACCATGCTGTCTTTGTGATTATAGCTCTGTAGTAGAGTTTGAAGTTCGGCATGGATAGCCCTCCCATATTGTCTTTATCCCCTAGAATTGTTTTGGCTATTCTAGGTCTTTTGTTGTTCCATATAAATTTTTGGACTGTTTTCTGTATTTCAGTGATGTACGTCATTGGGATTTTAATAGGAATTGCATTGAATTTGTATATTAATTTTGGAAGTATCACCATCTTTACTATATTAAGTCGGCCTATCCAGGAGCATGGGAGGTCTTTCCATTTCCTAGTGTCTTCTGCAATTTCTTTCTTTAACTTTTTATAGTTCTCATTAAATAGTTCTTTTACATCTTTGGTTAGGTTAATTCCTAAATATTTTATTTTTTGGGAGGTTATTGTGAATGGGGTTGCTCCCTTTATTTCCCTCTCTTCCTGTGCGTTATCAGTGTATAGGAAGGCAACTGATTTTTGTGGGTTTATTTTGTATCCTGCTATTTTGCCGAAGTGACTTATGATTTCTAAAAGTTTGGGGATGGAGTTTTTGGGATCGTGGAGGTATAGTATCATGTCGTCTGCAAAAAGGGATAGTTTCACTTCTTCTTTCCCTATGCGGATCCCTTTAATGTCTTTTTCTTGCCTTATTGCCCTGGCTAAGGGTTCTAGGACTATGTTGAAGAGGAGTGGAGACAGTGGACATCCTTGCCTTGTTCCTGTTTTTAGGAGGATTGGTTGTAGCTTTTCCCCATTAAGTATAATATTGGCTATTGGTCTGTCATAAATGGCTTTTATTGTTTTTAGAAATGTTCCTTCTATTCCTATTTTCTCCAGAGCTTTTAGCATGAATGAATGTTGAATTTTATCAAAGGCCTTTTCTGCATCTGTGGCGATAATCATGTGATTCTTGACCTTGGCTCTGTTGATATGCTGGATTACATTTATTGACTTACGTATGTTAAACCATCCCTGTGTCTCTGGGATGAAGCCTACCTGATCATAGTGTATTATTTTTTTTATGTGTTTCTGGATTCTGTTAGCTAGAATCTTGTTAAGGATCTTTGCATCTGTGTTCATCAAGGAGATTGGCCTGTAATTCTCCTTTTTGGTTGGGTCTTTGCCTGGTTTGGGGATGAGTGTGATATTGGCTTCGTAGAATGAGTTTGGGATAGCTCCCTCCTTCTCTGTTTCTCTGAAGAGCTTGAGGAGTATGGGTATTAGTTCTTCTTTAAAGGTCTTATAGAATTCTGCTGTGAATCCATCTGGTCCTGGGCTTTTTTTTGTTGGAAGACTTTTGATAGCTTCCTGTATCTCATTATAGGATATTGGCTTATTTAATTGGTTAACTTCTTCTTTGCTCAGTTTGGGTAACTTGTATTTCTCTAAAAATGCATCCATTTCCGCCAGATTTTCTTCCTTTAGAGAGTATAGCTTTTGAAAGTAGTCTGTTAGAATTGTTTGGATATCTTGGGTACGTGTTGTGATGTTTCCCGTGGCATCCCTAATCCTATTAATATGGGTTTCCTCTCTTCTTTTTTTAATTAATCTTGCCAACGGGCCATCAATTTTGTTTATTTTTTCAAAGAACCAGCTTTTTGTTTGGTTTATTTTGGTTATGGTTTTCTGATTTTCTAATTGGTTAATCTCTGCTCTCAATTTGGTTATCTGGCTTCGTCTAGTAGCTTTAGGTCCCATTTTTTCTTGTTTTTCTAGATGTTTTAGTTGCAACATGAGATTATTTACTTGGTCTGTCTCCATTCTCTTGATGTGGGCACTGAGGGCAATAAATTTGCCCCTCAGGACTGCTTTTGCTGTGTCCCACAAGTTTCTTTGTGAGGTGTTTTCATTTTCATTGAGTTCTAGGAAATGCTTTATTTCTTCTCTGATCTCTTCTGTTACCCAGGCCTTGTTAAGGAGTGTGCTGTTCAATTTCCATGTATTAGAGAAATTTCTGCGGTATGCTTTGTTATTGAGAGCTAGCTTGATTCCACTGTGGTCAGATAGGATACAGGGGATTATGTCGATCCCTTTGTATTTGCTTAAGTTCCTTGAATGAACTATGATATGGTCTATTTTGGAGAAAGTTCCATGAGCTGCTGAGAAGAATGTGTACTGTGTTGTTTTAGGGTGAAATACTCGGTAGATGTCAGTTAATTCCGCTTGAAGTATGGCCTCACTTAATTCGGTAGCTTCTTTGCCAATCCTCTGGTTGGTAGACCTGTCCTTTGGTGAGAGTGGCGTGTTAAAGTCTCCTAGTATTATCGTATTGGGATCTATTTTATTCTGTAAGTTTGAGAGCATTTGTTTAACATATCTGGGTGCACCGATATTTGGGGCATATAAGTTGATGATGGTTATATCCTCCTCTTGGATTGTTCCCTTTATTAATATGTAATGTCCGTCCTTGTCTTTCTGTACTGATTTTAATGAAAAGTTTATTTTGTCAGATATCAGGATAGCTACACCTGCTTTCTTATTGGGGGAATTTGATTGGTAGATCCTTTTCCACCCCTTCACTCTGAGTTTGTTTGTATGTTTGGCTGAGAGGTGGGTCTCCTGAAGGCAACAGATGGATGGGTCTTGTTTTCTGATCCAGTCCTCAGTTCGTTTTCTTTTAATTGGCGAATTCAGCCCATTTATATTAAGAGAAAGTATAGAGAGATGCATTGTTGTCCCTGCCATTCCGTTTTCCTAAGTTTTTCTTCTTTCCTTTCCTCCTGTGCTTGCTCAGTTAGACTTTGAGTAATGCCTGTTTGGGGCAGGTCCCAGTTCCTGGTTGCTTTCTTCAGGTTGTGTCCCCCCTCTTAGAATTCTTTGTAATGCTGGCTTAATGTTTATGTATTCATTTAGTTTTTCTTTGCTATTAAAAGTTTTCAGTTCTCCATCGAATGTGAATGCTAGCTTTGCCGGGTATATCAGTCTGGGTTGGCAGTTATTGGCTCTCAGGGCTCGTATGGTGCTTTCCCAGGCTTTTCTTGCATTCATTGTTTGTGTGGAGAGATCTGCAGTGATTCTAATTTTTTTCCCGTTGTAGTATAGCTCCTTCTTCATTTTTGCTGCATGCAGGATTGTTTCCTTATTATTCAGATCCATCATTGTTACTATTATGTGCCTAGAAGTGTTTCTCCTGGGATCTTGCTTGTTGGGTGTTCGATAAGCTTTTGTGATGTAGTTAAGATGGTCGTTTTTGAGGTGGGGAAAATTTTCATTGACTATCTTGTTAAATAGGTGTTGCATTCCCTTGCTCTGGAATTCCTCACCTTCGTCCACTCCGATTATGCGAAGGTTAAATTTTTTAGCATTATCTGCTTGCTCTTGAATTTCCCTTTGGTTTAATTTGAGTGATTTTTCCATATCTGTCACTTTTTGGTCCAGTTGGTGTATTCTGTCTTCTGTATCTGACACTCTACCTTCCATTTCATTCACTCTGTTGACCGTGGCTTCTATTGTGGTTTGCATGGTGGAAATGGATCCCTTTATGGATTCAATGTTGGTTCTCAGAGTACTGATCTCACCTCTCAATGAGGTGATATCAGTATGCATTACCTCTAATTTGGCGTTTATCTCACTTCTTACTGAGGTTTGTGCAGCTTCTATTTTTGCATCCAATTTTTGTTTGATATCCTGTATATCTTTTGATAGTTCATCCTTGTGCTCTTTCAATTTCTGATCCATTTCTCGCTTTATTTCTTGAGTCATTGCCTCCAGCAACCCTTGGATGTAGTTTTTGTCTTCCATTCCTGCTTTGCTCCCACTGGGGCTCTCCCCTGCGTGGCTGCTGGCTTTTGAGGTGAGCTTGCTGTCCTGGGTAGTGGTAAACCTTGTGATTTTTCTCTGTGATTTTCGCATGGGGGTTCAGGAGACTGCTCTTCAATCTTGTTTTGGTGTGTCTGTCTTTGCTTGGTTGCTGATTCTCTATTGGTAGAGAGAGTCTGTGTCTGATCTGGATTCTGTTGGGAGCCAGCTGCTATTCACTTAGGATTCTCAGCTCTCTGCTGTAGCAATTCCCGCCTTTGGAAGGGTTGAGCAGCCTAGACTGCTTGTGTTTGCTCCTGCGGGTGCTCTTGGGAAGATCAGATGCTCTGGATGCACTCTCCCAAATACTGGAGTCTGCTATGGGCTCCTGATGTGTTTTTGTTTGTTTGTTTTGGGCTGGTTGTGGGCTTGAACTCTAGGTTTGGGTGCTGTCCCTCAGCTCTTCAGCTCAGGGCTGGCACCCTACCATTTGAGCCACAGCCCCACTTCTGACCCTTTTTGCTTTGTTCAGGCGCCGGTCCCCTGGCCTGGTTCCGGCCCCAGCCTGGAGCGCGCTCGTTAGGCCTGTGCTAATGTGTATACCACCTTGGTTATGCAGCCTGGAGGACACAGTTCAAATTTCTTCTACTGTTGGTAGTCTTGACCCAGGGGCACTGTTCCTGGCTTGAGCATTTAAGCTCCCTTCCCGGGGCGCTCTTGCTCTGGCCTGGCCAGCAGAGTGTGCTCCACCGGCTGGTGGGGCTCTCGAACAGTTCCCAGTTTTAGTGGGTCCTGTGGTCCGGGTGTTGGGGTAGGGAGTCTAGGTCAGGGTCTGGGGATTCCCTCCAGCTCTGGTCTCCCTTGATGGATTCCCTGTCCCCTGATGGGTACTCACCCTGTAGGTCGTCAGTTGTTGTTGCAGTCCGTCAGTTGTTGTTGCAGTCCGAGTTCAGTTGGGGTGGTTGCGGGCTGGGTTGGGCGGCCCCCCGCCGGGTTGTTGCGATCGCGATTGGGCGGGTGGTCTGCGGACAGGTCCCTTTGTGGCGCTGCTGGTGCCGGGCGGCTTTGGCGGGATGGAGCCTCTCCGCTCCGGTGGAGAGTGAGGGATGGGGTGGGATCCTCCTGGAGACTCCCGGCTGGTAGGTTTCTCTGTTCCTGGCGATCCGCTGTTCTGCAATCCGGTACCTGGTGATCTGCAAGCAGCCCCCTGTGTCTCTGTGGCTCCGGCAGCCCCTGCCGGGCCGGCTGGCCGGCGGCTTGGCGCACTGCCGCGCGGCCAGTAAAGGTTGGGGGAGGGGTCTTCGCTCTTCTCTGTTCTGAAATTCTTCTTTTCCTCTCTTTCTTTTTTTGTTATTTTCCACCTCTGGTTTTTCTCTGAGTGTTCGTCTTTTTGTTGTTGTCGGTCTCTTGGGGAGATTAAAGGTTGGAACTCGAACTCTCTTTTTGGTTGGAGAGAGCTGCGGCGTTTCCCTACTGCCCCGTCGCCATCTTGAGCTACTATCCCCTTCTCTTAATTCTTAAGATAACATTTGCTATAATGCTAATGTTATTACTATTTTAGTGTTGGGAAAAATTGTAATTAAAGGCACTAAGTGCATGGCCCAAAGACACACAGTGAGGAAGGAAATGAGTCAAAGTTTCCAAAAGTCTTTCAGCAATACACAAAAGGTAGGTAAATTCTTTCCATTCTCTTACACTCTCAATTCAATATTCATATTGTCCAAGAAATTATAGCATAGCAAATATTGCCCATGGTGATTGTTTTCTATCACATTTTGTCTTCAACACAGACTGTGTTGGTGACATTGGGTTATCATGCACAGAGCTGAGCTTCTAAATTGAGGTCCAAAGAGAGACAAATTTCTTCTGTCCCACAGTTCCAGTTTCCTTTTTTAAAAAGTACCAAAACTTTTAAATATCATCACTTACTATCTTTTAAGAATCCAAAAATGAAATAAATTCACATTTAATCAATCCAAAATGTTTTAAAAGTAGGAGATAATTAAACAGGCCCCCATGAAGTAAATTTTCTTCTACTTTTAAAATTATGCTGAAAGCCTTGTATTGGCTAGTCACACCTGTAATCCTATCTACTCGGGATAGCTACTCAGGAGACTGGGATCTGTGGATAACCATTGGAAGTCAATCAGGGCCAAAAAAAAAATTCATGAAATTATTTTTCAAAATTTTTATGAACTAGCAAAGACCCAGGAAAGAAAATGTAGCTCATATAGTACCTCACCAACCTAGAGAAGAAAGGCCTAGCAAGACCTTTAAGCCCTGATTTCAAACTCTGAGCATGCCAACACACATGCATGCACATGCGTTCACGCGCACACATTTTTTCCCTTCCCCTCCCCAAATTAGAGAAGTGTACATACAAGAGGCAGATGCACCAACTTCAAATACAGAGAAAACAAGGGTTATAGCATGGGGGAGGAATATACAAAGAAACCAAAATTCACATCACACATTATAAGTATGTTAGTAACAATAGCAAGAAACAAAAAACTACTTGTTTCCCTATCGTGGGGTTCAATTCCCTTAACATTATCATTTCTGTTCATATGCACATAGCTTTTGACCTTGTCTGCTTACCCCAGACATATATTCGTTATTGAAAATAAGGGAAACCATGGGACCTGTTTCTTTGGGCTTGGCTTACTTCACTTAATAAATTTTTTTCCAAGTCTTTCCATTTCCTAACAAATGGGGCAATGTCATTCTTTCTGATGGAGGCATAGAATTCCCTTGTGTATATACATCACATTTTCTTGATCCATTCATGTAGTGGGGACAGCTGGTTGGTTCCATATCTTAGCTATGGTAAATAATGCTGCAATAAACATAGTTGTGCTGGTAGTTTTAGTATGGTCTTGTTTGTGATCATTTAGTAAATCCCCAAAAGTGGGACTGCTGGGTCAAAGGGGAGCTTTATGTGGAATCTTTTGAGGAACCTCCATAATGCTTTCCAAAGTGGTTGAACAAGTTTACACTCCCACCAAGAATGTTGCATGGTTCCCTTGTGGCCACATCCCCTCCAGCATCTGTTGTTGTAAAAATATGGAACACACCACGAATTTGCATATCGTCCTTGCGCAAGTGCCATGGTACTCTTCTCTGTATTGTTCCAATGTTAGTGTACGTGTGGCTGAATTGAGCACAGAATATTTTTTATATCAAAAGTGCAATTGTGGGGACTGAGAAGGTGGCTCAGTGGTAGAGCGCTTGCCTTACATGCATGAGGCCCTGGGTTCGATTCCTCAGCACCACATAAGCAAAAAGAAAAAAGCTGCAAGTGGCGCTGTGGCTCAAGTGGTAGAATGCTAGCCTTGAGCTGAAGAGCTGAGGGACAGCGCCCAGGCCCAGAGTTCAGGCCCCACGAATGGACCCCCCCAAAAAAAGTGCAGTTGGATTTTATTAAACTAGACAATTCAACAAAAAGTAAGTTCAAAAGAATTG
Organism: Dipodomys spectabilis; assembly: GCF_019054845.1. Lineage (NCBI taxonomy): Eukaryota > Metazoa > Chordata > Mammalia > Rodentia > Heteromyidae > Dipodomys > Dipodomys spectabilis. The sequence goes on from NW_024870955.1 coordinate 3,386,615, forward strand.
TCATGAAATTTTAGAACCATATATTTCTTACATAAGCACAAATTTAAGAATAAAGTCAAGATTGACATATCAAAAACAAAATAATTCCAGATATCTGTTGCTCAAGAAATGTGTAGGAGGGGGATTCAATTATTCTATACAAGGCACCTGTCATAATGAACACTGCACCAAGTGTTAAGGTTTGTTAAAAGTTTTAATGTTTTAAATATATTTAATTTTGGGAATTTGTTTACATATGCCAAAATTAGGACTGTTTGGCAGGTATAAAACTTTTCCATAAAGTATTTAAGATTTATGGTGGCAGACATATACTACTAAGTATGTACATTTCAGAGTTTCGAGAAACTTTATTAATGAGAAGTTGCAAAGTTTTTGTGTAAAGAAGCAGAATGAAGTGTTAACACTTTGTTAACTACACAGGCTGTTAAAACTTTAGGGCTTCCTCAGTTTATAAGTTAACGAGGAAAAATGATGATATAAGCCATAAACAAATAATGAGAAGAGCCATAAATAGTAATCTTAGTGGATAGCTTTAAAGACTACTCATATTCTATAAAACTCTTGTTGAACATCACAACCTCAGTCATTGTTAAATGTACAGGATTATGAGAAAATAGTAAAATCTAATATGTAGTACACTTCAAATAGTGAAAACAGTGATAATATTTTTGTTTTATATTTTATTAATTATTAACATTTAATTATTGTTTTCTTTATTTGTAGCATTGTTTTACTTGTTGAAATATAGTACAACTTTTTTGGGGGGGTCCGGTCGTGGGGCCTGGGCGCTGTCCCTCAGCTCTTCAGCTCAAGGCTAGCGCTCTACCATTTGAGCCACAGCACCACTTCCGGCTTTTTTCTTTTTCCTTATGTGGTGCTGAGGAATCTAACCCAGTCCCTTATGCATGCAAGGCAAGTGCTCTACCGCTGAGCCACCTTCCCAGCCCTAGTACAACTTTTTGTAAATCATCATTAGGAGGTACTTTGAGAAGGTTACTTGGATGGTCAAACCAATTTTTATAGGTGCATGTTAATTTACAAAGACGAAAATTAAGATCAAAATATTTATTTAAAAAATTATCAAATAGAGTCTGAGTCAGAAGTTTTGATAAATGTCCACACCTAAAATTTTATCCCTAGGCTGAAGCAGCGGTATTACAGAGTTAAGGCCAAAACAGTGATAGACTGTGGTTTGTTCTTTATTTTGATTTTGTTGGTCATGGGGCATGAACTCTGGGGCCTGGGTGTTGTCCCTCAGCTCAAGGCTAGCGCTACCACTTAAACCACTGCACCACTTCCATCTTTTTTTGCTTATGTGGTGCTGAGGAATCAAACCCTGGGGCTGATGCATGCAAGACAAGCACTCTACCACTGAGCCACCTTCCCAGAAACCGTGTTTTAAAAAATCATCTAAACAACATTTGCTTTCTGCTTTGGGTAATATAATGAGAGATATAAATATATTTTTATATTTTTGTGAATTGTACTTCTAAATTTATACTAACTTCAGCCACTTTATCCTTTTCAAAGTCATAAATATCTCTGAGAGTTTGCTTCAGTGAAGATTGTTTTTGCATTTATAATTTCTTCTGAGTTATTTTTATTTTTATCAAAATAACTTTATATTTCATGTTGATTTGTTATCATATATCAAATACCTTCAAATGTACACATAGAGTCTAAAGATAGCAGTATGAATATTCTCATACAGCTCTTGTTTGTCTGTTATGCACTTCTAGTATTGTGATATTTCTCTCTCTCTTTCACTCTCTCCCATTTCCTCTCTTTCTCTTTCATGCTCCATGTCTGGTACTTAGAATTTCGGCTGGTCTACTATTATCCTTCAGGATCCACTAGTTTTGTGGGAACATGATAGCGACCATCAGTTACCCTTGCATTCTTTAAGAGTTATAAGAGTGACTTGATATTATTCTTTGCCATAATAAATGGCAAAACAGCAGATCTAGGAATTCCTTTTCACTTTTACTATTATAAATTTTATCTCATAGGAATCATTGGGATGGATAAGATACTGTTAACCTGTGACCTAAAAGTTCTTTTTCTTTTACAAACAACCTTTTTCTTTTATTATCAGTTAGTAACTACATATAATGAAAACAAAGCTAGCCTATGGAAAGTGGACCAAAGTTGCTCACAGGGATGAAAAACAAAGGAATGTGGGAAGTGTGTACAAAGGATGCCCATCATAGAACACAGATCCTAGGAGCAATTTATCTTGTACACTTTGTGAGAAAGACAATGTGCTGTGAACTATAGATTAAATCACTGAACAACTGATATATATATGCACATATTTTTGTATATGTATATTTATTTATATATGCACACATATGTGTATATGCCCTTATATATGTACACATGTATGTTACTGTACACACAAATACACACGTACATGTACACATGTATACATGCACACATGGAGAAAGACACATAGATACAGTCAACACAAATTTCACTAGTTGTTGAATATGCCTCAAATGGAATGCTTGGAACAAAGTATGTTCAAGATGTATTTGTCTCTAAGCATTTTTTTTACCACTCTCTTATCTCTTAAAACTTGTTCATTTAGAGAGATTCCACTTGCAAAATGCAGTACAAGTGATAGCAAATCACTCAGAAAACTCAGTAAGTAAAGTTCATATGGTGTTTCCTTGCTCCCCACAGAATGCTTGCTCTTGTAGAAATTCCAACAATCAAAGTAGCAGGAGAATGCCCTGGTAAAGAATAAAGTTATAAGGCTTTAAATGGCATCCTTACTTGAGCTTTTTCCAAGGACTGGATTCTACACATACATTTAACCAACTCATGTGAAAAGTCTTATGTGAGAAATGCTGACTAAGGTCTTGCTGATTTCCTGGCCAAGAAAATAAGAAAAAAAGAAAATATTTTTAATGTTTTAAAGTTTGAGAATAATTTGTAACCTGTCAATAAATGTGTAGAACACAATTATACCAAGTAACAAAAAATGATGGTGTTTCATTTATGTGCTCTTGGCCTTGATGAGTGATTTTAGGTGTGCCTTCACAAGTAGAATCAGCATAAATCAAGCTAGCACTTCTTCATTTAAGATATAAGGAAAGGATGCAGGTTGACCCATTCTAACAATGAGGTGTACAAGTCAGTCTATCAAGGGGTGGGGGGTGAATGGGGAAGTTGGGGAGGAGTGAAGGAATGGTATGGTAGAGGAAAAACAAATGAGGGGGTAACAATGCTCAATAAGAAATATACTCATTACCTTACTTAGGTAACTGTAACTCCTCTGTACAGTATATTTACAATAAAAAATATATATTAAAAAGATACAAGGAAAACTTCTGTACTTATAGGAAGTTGTATTTATCACTCAATATCAGTAAGGTATTCGTTTTAGGACCAAAGGTATATGAAAACTTTGGATACTCAAATTCTCTACATAAACACAGTATATTATTTACTTTAGAATCTGCCCACAAGCTAGTGCAGAGTAATTGCTATGAAAATTTTTACTACATTCTAGGTTTGTAATGAAACATAAAAATATATGCACTATCAACAGATACAAATTTTTTCAGATAAATGTTGTTTGCAGTTTGTGGATGGAATTAGGAGAGCAATTTTGAAAAGCACAAATTTCATCACCAAGACCGGTCTGCAAATTTTAACAAGGAGCTAATACAGCATCATTGAATAGTATGGAACTCCAAGGAGAAATACTTGAATTGAGACATTATCAGAAAAGGTAACCACAGGGGCTGGGAAGGTGGCTCAGTGCTAGAGTGCTTGCCTTGCAATGCATGAGGCCCTGGGTTTGATTCCTCAGCACCACATAAGCAAAAAAAAAAAGCCAGAAGTGCCACTGTGGCTCAAGTGGTAAAGTGCTAGCCATGAGCTGCAGAGCTGAGGTACAGCGCCCAGGCCCAGAGTTCAGGCTCCACAACCGGACTCAAAAAAAAAAAGAAAGAAAGAAAGAAAGAGAGAGAGAGAGAGAGAGAGAGAGAGAAAGAAAGAAAGAAAGAAAGAAAGAAAGAAAGAAAGAAAGAAAGAAAGAAAGAAAGAAAGAAAGAAAGAAAGAAAGAAAGAAAGAAAGAAAGAAAGAAAGAAAGAAAGAAAGAAAGAAAATGTTACTACACAAGGACTTTTTAGAAATGCAGCTGCTAGATTTTCATGGAGAGCTTTCATAACACTTTGTGAAGCACAAATCAGAACCTCACTGAAGTGTAGATGGATTTCCCTCTCCTTCCTGTCATGGTTAGTCATTATCAATCAACATATAGCTAATCTTGAATTATCCTCTAATAACAAAATGTTGATGGAGTGTTTATATGCAGAAAACCTGGGAAGGCTAACTTTTTCCAATTAGGACATTCTGTATTCTATGACCCAGCAGAGAGTAAACTAGGTAAGCATCCATTTACAGCCTTCTGAATAATTCTGATTCTGCCCACATCAGTTATCTATCCATACCTGTGCCTGAGCGAGAGGATTTTAAAAGAATTTAGTGATTTACAATTTAAACTTAAATATGGAATGAAATTAGTTCCAATGCATTACATTAAGATATTTAGAAACAACTGGAAAACCTAAAGGTCTATTGTTGGGTCTTCGTGCGTCTTTGGATGGATGGGGTCTGAGGAGAGGTAAATGCGAAGTGAAGTGGGGCTGCTCGCCCCATTCCCCAGCACCCCATAGCCCAGTAGCCCAGGAGACAATCAGACTCAGCCGGGAGTCAAACCAAGCAGGAACTCGTTTATTAACAGGGAGCAACCCCTTTTTAAAGCAAAAGACTGCATGGGAGGAGAGGAAATGGAACCAACCAATTGCTGAAAGGCCACACCTTATCATGCACCTAAGCTTCCATGAGATGTTTACACACTGAACCTAAACAAATCCAGCTCTGCCCACTCAACTTCCTCTCAGGGCCATCTTTGCTATCCCCCACAGTCTATAAGATTTATTTTTATTGAAAGTGAAGGAATATTGGAATTTGGTTCTCTACAGTTTAAGAAATTTGCAGCAGATTTGATACTTATTTAATTTTGTATATTGAAAGGAACAAAAGCCTCAATAATATGTCAATACTATCCTCTTATTTATCTCTAAAGGTTTATGCTTCTGGTCTCTTAATATTAAAACTTCAAAAAATTATCTTTGGCAAGTTGTGCAAAGGGGTTTCAGTTCATCATGTCAGTGTTGAATAGAGTGTATGTGCATTTCAATGTTCAGTGCATCTGGATCATTGTCAAACTTTCCATTTTTCTTCCTTCCCTTATCCCAACCCCACCTATCCCTTCAAGTTTCCTACTTATATTCTCACATATGTACATTGAGTGTTATAACTGTATTAGTCCACCATTTCCCTCTCCATCCTTCTGCCCTACTTCCTGTAAGCCTAGATCCCCTTTTAAGACTTGTTTCAACTTCATGGTATTTTGTTAAATATCTCTACCTTTGGCATTTGGCTATGGGCTTGCCACATCCTCTCTTCCATGTTTGACCACATAAATGAGTATATTTCTCCACATTTCTAATCTCTGAATGGCTGACATAGGTCTATTTTACTATTCACCTTCTGTCCTAAATTTAGAATTGCACCTTCAAGGCCATCCTAGAGACCTTTACTCTTCTCTACAAACTGAAGATGGAAAGGAAATAATTTCCATGCTCTCAGCATTATGCTATCCATCATGAATTTTCATCACGTATCACTTCAGCAGACTATGTTTAGGGACAATCTTCAATTTCTGATGATAGGAGCACGAGTCAGTTTTAATTATGCAGATTCCACTATGTAGTGAGCCCTGTAGTCTTCTAAATTTTCAATAAATTTCGAGTAACTTTTTATTAATAATTTAAAAAGTTTTATTTCAGTATTTGAAATACTGCCCCAATTATTTTAAAAGTTTCACAATAAGCTAGACTGAACTTCCCCCCATTTTCCCCACTAGTTCAAGTTAAGTCTCCTTTGGCTTTATTGTTTGAGAGGCCAAAGGAAGAGGGTAAACAGAGAGATGATATTACTCAGATATCTTCTTCCTCTTCTGTTTCTGCTATTCTTGTTGAGAGGAAGACTGTAGCAGGGAACAAGAGTGATGCTTGACTTCACCATACAAGGGAGCATTCCTGGCATGTCAATGATTGTTTCTCAGAATAATTTAAACTGCTTACTCTTGCCTTCTCTGTAACAGTAACCTAACTATGGCTTCCTTGGTGTGGGAGGAAGCACACTAACAGGTTACTACCTGTAAACTGGTATTTTATATCTCAGCTTACTACCAAAAATATAAAGCTTTGGCTACATAAATGCAAAGGTACTGATTGTCCAACAATACCTTAGTGAGCAGTAGACAATTCTACCCAGCTACCCTCTCCTCTCATATCCTCCCTTTCACTCCCCTCCACTCATTTACCCATCCCTTCTTTCTTTGTCTCTCTCCTCCATATTAATCTCTATCTTCTCTCTTTTTCTTTTCCAGTAGCAAGTGATTTGGTTTATCAGACAACACATACACAATTGAACAAATATTTATTTCTCCTCTTTTTGTGATTATTTATTCTTAAGAAGTGAGTTCTAGCACAGCACCAGTGGCTTACACCTAGATACTCAGTAGGTTCAAATTTGACAATTGCAATTCCAAGCTATTTTAAGTAGATAAAGCTAAGAGATTCTTTTCTGCACTTCTGGTAAAAGGAAGACGTGAAGTTATAGCTCAGTTGGTATAGAGCAAACATTGAGAATAAAAGCCCAGATAGAGCTCAAGGCCAGGAGTTCAAACCCCAGTGCCAGCACAATATTAAAAAAAAAAAAAAACAAAAACTGAGTCCTTTGTCCTAGAAGGGATATTTCTCCAAAAATTCATACCCAGGGCAATTTTCAAGGCCCAAGACTATTTGTAAGGCTCTTTCACATCTTAAACCGATTCCTCTGCTTGATTCACATTATGGAAAATAGGAGTCACACTTCACATTTAAAGTATGTGCATTGCTGAACAGCTCTTCACATTTTTAATGTAAAGGAAGCATCACAGGAATTCACCTCACTTGGGTGAGTTAGGTTTGACTCACTGACAGACTTTTGCAAGTAAATGAGGGTCTGTTTGCATGTAAAGAAGTCTATACAGATGGTTTTCTAGGAGAGAGAACAAGGTAGCTGTTGTCCAAGTTTGAATCAGAGTAAGTTTATTCCTATGATATGGTAAAGAGAAGCTCATCTCATAGAACATTATGCAGACAGTAATTTCAAAAGGATTAAAAACCCATGTCTATGTTGTAAACAGCCAAGTTTTCACAAACAAAAAACAATTTCCTGAGCCATGAAAATATAAGTTAGAGCAAAGGGAACTATGTTAAATATAGTTAATGGCTAAGTGACATGTGTAAAAGAGTTCTGTAATCACAACTAAACTATAAATTTTTCATCATGTCCCTAACAAGAATCTCTAAGATAGGCCTGCCTAAATCTGTCATAGAGGACTGGGTTCATGCAATTATCAGTTTTGTTTAGGGTCCAATATCTTCTACAGTTGCTTGGGTTGCAAACCGCTCACACCACATGCAGTGTCTGGAAAAACGTGCTGTCTTGCTAGGCACCTAAGGGATTTTTGTGCCACTGTGAATATTTATCGTTTTTTAATTATACCTGTCAGTGTGAAGTCATTGCATGATAAGAATAATAGTACCCTTTGTTCCACTAACAAATCTCAGATATAAATATAGCAGGGAGCCTGTAGCTCATGCATATAATCCTAGCTACTAAGGAAGCTGACATCTGAGGGTCACAGTTCAATGCCAGCCCAGGCAGGAAATTCCAAAGATTCTTATCTCCAGTAAACCACCAGAAAACTGTAAATGGCACTATGTCTCAAGTGGTAGAGCTCTTGCCTTGAGCAGAAGAGCACAGGGACAGCACTCAAGCCCAGAGTTCAAGCCCCAAGACTGACCAAAAAAAAAAAAGTATGCATATATATATATGTATAAATGATGAGATGAATTACATTTAAATATAAGTCAATATTTATGGTACACATTTAAAATATAACTATATGATATATTTATAATATATACATATATTTATGTATAAGATCATATTGGCTTAGGGGTGTTTGTGTGTTTGTATGTGTGTTTGTTTGTGTGTGTGTGTGTGTGTGTGTGTGTGTGTGTGTGTGTGTGTGTGTGTGTGTGTATAAGTGTCCGGGATACCTACCCTCATCTCTGTGTTGCCTCATCCTCCCAGCAGGGAGTGCATCCAGGATCTTGACCCCAAGGAAGGTGGATGGGGGAAGGTACCTAAGGTCACATCCAGGGTGATGATCCAAATTCTGTCCTGCAACCTAAGCCTGGACAGATAAAAGAGAGGAGAGGTTTAGGGGAACATCAAGGGAAGCCCCTTACCTTTGGCTACAAGTACAGCAGAAAACTGTATCCATCTTTCTTAGTAGTCAGATAAAAGGTGTACACTGTTCATTTATTTTATGATTGTGTTAGTCTTAGGACCTGGATTCAGGGTCTGGGTGTTATCCCTGAGCTTCTTTTGTTCAAGGCTGAGGCTCTACCACTTGAGCCACAGCACATCTGGCTTGTGTGTGGATTTGGAGAGGGAGGTGATTTATGGGAGATAAGAATCTCCTGAACTTTCCTGCCCATCCTGGCTCTGAGTCATGACCATCAGACCTCAGCCTCCCAAAGAGCCAGGATGATGGATGGGAGCCATGAGCCTCTGACCACCACCATCCATTTATAATGCCTTAGGCCCAGGGCCAGGCCACCCACACTACACCTCCTTGTTGGGAGTAGGAAGCAGACATGAGTGGGTTTGATACTTCAACAGCTTACTTATCTTTGAGCATTGTTCTGGGTCACTCTGATGTGGCTTCCTTCTTATCCACAGCAATGACTTGGCTCTGTCACAAGAACAAATGTCCTCCGGGAGGTGTCAGGTCTTGGGTCTTTCCTCAGCATCCCACCCCTCTAACCAAAACTACACTCCTCAGCAAAAGGTATTAGACATGGAGTGTTTTCATTGTCTTATAGCCAGGCCCTGACCAGATAGGTGGGGGTATGGGTCAGAGTCCCGGGATTGTGCTGGGCAGAGGGACAAGGCAACATCTCCTCATCCACTTTCTTTCAACGGTGTAGCAGAGGGATGTGAGGAAGGACTCAAGGGATGGACAACGAATAACCATCACAATCTAGCCGGGGCACAGAGGGGCTTACCTCATGAAGCTGGTTCAACAGCCTGAGCGAAACAGCTCCTGACCCTCAGCCCACCTCCAGAATGAGAGGGACACCTTCGGTTCCAGCCACATGGGGATGCTGGGCCACCTCCTCCAGCACCTATTCAACCAGTCCCTGATAGAGAAAGAGAGAGAGAGAGAGAGAGAGAGAGGGAAAGAGGGGGGAGAGAGAAAGAGGGGGAGAGGAGAGGGAGAGAGGGGGGTGAGAGAGAGAGAGAGAAAGAGGAAGAGAGGGCCAGAATTACACTTAAGCCAGGTGCTGGTGGCTCAGGCCTATAATCCTAACTACACAGGAGGCTGAGATGTGAAGATCATGATTCACAGCTAGCCCAGGCAGGAATGTCTGTGAAACTCTTATACTCAAAGAACCAACAGAAAACCGGAAGTGATGCTGTGGCTCATGTGGTAGATCGCTAGCCTTGATCTAAGGAGCTCAGGCACAGCATCCAGGCCTCAAATTCAAGCCTCACACATGACAAAAGTGGAGCTCCCACCACAAGAAGTGGGCTGAATAACACTCACTGTCCTAGGAAGTATGGCAGAGAAGTCAGGCCGAGCTTCCTGTCAGCTGGAGGTCATGAGTAGGTCACCTGGCTTCTCAATGCCTTATTTTCCCCAGCTGCAAGACCGAATACAGTGAAGGATCCCTTCCTCATGGGGATAGGTTAATGATGAAAGACAGCCATGTTTTGTTTCATAATCCTATACCTGTTGCAGGATTAAGAACAGACCCCATCTGAGCCCTTTCTAGGTAACTTCCTGTCATATGCTCACAGAATTTTTGAGAACCATATCTGACAGCTGCTCCCTCTGTGCCTGGCCCAGCTCTAGAGAGCCCTCTGTATTAGTCCCTTCTTTCCTCACAACTGTCCCGTGAGGAGACTGAGGTCCAATGGTCGACATCCAACCCAGAGCTTCACCTGTGGTCAAGAATCGGCTGCCGTGGACTAAGAGATTTGGACAATCCATCTGAAATGATAACTGAGTGGGGCACTAAATGTCTACCACCCCCACCCCACACACACACAAACACACCTCCACCGTCCTTTGCAGGCAAAGATGTTTTACTTTCTTTCTTTTTGTTGGTTGTGGGGCTTGAACTCTGGGCCTGGGTGCTATCCCTGAGCTCTTCAGCTCAAGTCCAGCACTCTACTACTTGTGCCACAGCACCACTTTCAGTTTTCTAGTGCTTTATTGGAGAGAAGAGTCTGAGGGTCTTTCCTGCCCAAGCTGGCTTTGAACCGTGATCCTAAGATTCAGCTCCTGAGTACTTAGGATGACAGCCATGAGCCACTGGCACCCAGCCAAAGATGCTTTTCCATGCCTGTCATCCTATCCCCTCAGGAGACTGAGATCTGAGGACTGCAGTTGGATGCACCCTTGGCAGCAAAGTCATTGAGAACTCTTACCTCCAATTAAACACGCAAAAACGTTGCAAGTGGAGCTGTGGCTCAAATGGTAGAGTGCTAGCTTTGAGCATAAAAAAAGGGATGGGACACAGGCCCTAGTTTTAAGCTTTTTCTAGCATAGACGCACCTAAGAAAAGGAAGCAGGTGAGCACATGGGAGCTCAAAGCTCACACATAATACTCAAGACTCACAGAATAGACCCCATCCTGCTCTGATTCTCTAGATTCTATGTCCTAGATCATGGCACTCTTAGATGAGACTGACCATGCACCAAGTCAGGACATTCAAGTACAATCTCATACTGAGGATCCCATGACCTCATCAAGGACTCAAGATCTCTCACTGTCCTGCCTCGACACTGGGCAGTCAGGTGAGATCTAGTTATACAACTACAGGATACGGGAATGAAAGGATTTCTCAGCCAAGGGATGCAGACTGGAGGGCTCTAGGTCCCTCTCTCTCAGGGAGGAGAAAAGGTCCCATCCATCCCAAGAATGTTCCTGGGTTGTGAGTATTCTCAAAGAAACAACCCTGCTCCGAGCCCACTGCCTCTGGTTTTCCCACTAGCCTCGACCTTCAGTCGGCCCTCTCTGAATCCAAATCTGCCATCTAGATTAATGGCTGAGCAAGGAAAGAGATCCACCTTACCTCTGAGGATGGCAGTCACGGGGCCCTAGAGTCCCATAAAGGAAGTCTGAGGGCAACACGGGTCTGACTCTCGCACTCATTCCCTGGGTGTCCTGTTCCAGTGGCCCGCTTACCTCTGTCTCTGGTTGAGGAATGAACACTGCGGGTGTCATCTTCAGATTTAGCCAGCAAAAGTCCCAGTCCCCAAGGATGTACTGCACAGGCATCCTGCAGCGGATGACAGCCAAATTGTCAACGGTGAACCTAGAGTGCCAGGACTTTTCATAGGCATGTGGCTGGGTCGAAGGCTCTATCACTGATGGTCTAGGTTGTCAGGTGAGGTCATGGCTTCAATGGCCTGACACACTTCATCTGGGATCATCCTCCCTCTTCATCTTCCTGCTGATCCCTTGCCACCCCCCTCTTGACACTCCCTCACCCTATACCTCCTTAGCCCTTGGACAGTTTCTTCTTATCTGACCAGAAAATAAACTTGGTGAGCCAGGGGAGATTGAAACTCTGTGACCCACCCTGAGCCCTAGGGTCTACCCGAGGCTGTTTCTCTCTGCAGTCAGCAACCACTCAGATCTTGGATGTCATGAAGTTGCTGATGTCATGAACGGGTCAGTAGCTTGGTCCTACATACTAGCTTTAGGCTCAGAAACTATCCCCACAGATATTGTGAATGGTTGGCTCCCTTGATCCAGGGACTCCAAACCAAGGCTTGCATGCTCCCTTCTTCCTTCCTTTCCTCCTTTTCTCCCTCCATCCTTCACTCCTCTCTTTCTTTTTCCTTTCTTTGGTCACTCCTGGGCTTGAACTCAGAGCCTGGGTGCTGTCCCTGAGCCTTTGTATTCAAAGCCAACAGTCTACAGCTTGAGCCTACTTCTGGCATTTTCTTTTTGGTAGTTAGTTGGAGATAAGAGTCTTACAGGCTTTTCTGCCTGGGCCTTAAGCTTCAATCCTACTATTTCAGCCTCCTAAGTAGCTAGGATGACAGGTGTGAGGCACCAGCATCCAGCTCAAACCAAGATTTCTTCATGTGCTGTGGAACCAGAACTGGAACCTTTCATCGTGTATGACCCCCTCCCCTTCCCCCCCCCAGGACCTGGCAAACACTGTAACGGTTTGTTGGTGAATGAGCATCTGTCTATGACAATACTACAGAAATGTCCCATCCAATTCAGGTAAGCATCCTGGGTGGGGGTAAAGCCTGATGTAGCTCTCCAACAGTTCTCCCTCCTCCCTCTTCCCACCCTCTTGGTGCCACCGCACTTAACTGTTTTGGTTCTAAGGACGTGAGCCATGATGTACTCACTGTATTCTGGGGCCTCTGGGATGCCTATCTTCTCAAGGATCTCTGTCCAGCGGCTGACCAGCTCTGTGGCACTCAATTCCCCACTCAGCTGTGAACAAGGTTACCCTGAGGTGAAAGCCTGGCTCAAGAGGCCTCCTCTCCACTCCCTGGGGCCAGACAGGACAGTCCACCATATCCGGCCCCCAAGTTTCATGTTCCAGAGATAGGATCCCTGAGGCATCCCAGGTCTCTGAATTTCCCAGAGTCCAGTACAGGTCCTGGGAATTGTCTCTGCTCACAGCTAGTAGGCTGCAGATGGCGAAGTCACAATCTCTGCTCCCCACAACATCCTCAACTGTGGTGGTCACCCTAGAGAGAGCTGGAGAAGAATCAGCAGCTGCCGGAGAAAGGCAGTCAAGGCACGACGTTCATAGCAGGAGACCATCTGGCTTGGGAACTCTGCTTGTGCTGCTTTGAACGTCATTGTTTGGTAGCTGAAATGGTCCATCTAATTTGACCCAGAATCCCAAGCATTAGTTAGAAATTGCCAGCTTCAAGGAAAAACCCTGGAAAAGCTGGCATTTCACATGTCCCAATCAAACTTAAAGGGTTCCATAGTTAGTGGTCCCCTTTTCCTTCCAGACAGCCTACAGCAGGTTATAGAAAATGGCATTCAGAGAGCCCTAGCTAACTGTCATGTCCTGATCCCAAGTAGTCTCCAGCAGAAGGAACATACTTGCCTACCATTGCGCAGCTGGAAACAGCCCAAGAGGGACACAGCTTGGAGTCTGCAGGACTCCAGGGAGGACTGCCCACCAGTGCACTGCCCCTGGAGGGAATCCATGCCACCATTGGGGGCCTGGAGCCGCATGCCAAGATGCCCACGTACACCATCAATACCCTGGGTAAGATTCCCCTCTCATCCTCGGTCGTGGTGAACCATCTGCCATGTCACACTGATCATAACTTCCCAGACCCTCCTAGATTCACAGCCCCTGCCCTACTACCTCTCATCTCGTTCCCTATTTATGTTTGGCAGACTCCTTCCCAACCTTGAATTAGCTCCAACTATACACACCAAAGCAGACTGGCTGGCTGGAAGAGTGCCCCTGTGATCACAGTAGCCTCATGAGCCTTCTGGCTGAAGACAGAAGAGCAGGTGTCCACATTGGTCTGTGGTTCACACAGGCCTCCTAGGAGAGACCCACGCAGGCCCAGCAGTTACTGTGGGCTGCAGGAAAGGGGAAGAAAGAGGTGGAAAGGAACATCTACTGAAATCTTCCCTAAAGGAGCCATGAAATGGTGAAAGAGAAAACAAAAATTGTGGCTGGTCTCCTAGTGGGCATTAATGAAAAAAGAACAACAAATAAAATGCTTTTGCTCTTTTTAGACATGGTGACTTAAATATATTTTCATTGTTCTCATCCTCCTTGCTCTCCTAACAAACACACACACACACACACACACACACACACACACACAAACACAGACTCAGAGCAGTGCCTCTCCGGAGTTTGTTTCTCATCTGGGCAACGTACCAGCTTGAGTACAGGGGTTCCCTTGTCAGAACCAGGGGCAACCACCCAAGGGGAACAATGCTCTAATAATGTAGAACCACCCTGCCTCCCCATTTTTCCAGGGCCAGACTCTTCCCCTTGGGAACAACCAGCCTTGACTCCCCATTCACCAAAACCCTAGGCCAGGACGCTGGGTGAAGGAGTCCTGAGACATGTGGCTCCTCAGAGCCTGGACAGAAAACAAAGCAGGGGGTCATGGTGCCTCCAGAGAGGTGTCTGACCTGGGGTGGGGGCGTTGTTGGGGACTTTGATGGGGTTATAAAGGCCGTATACATAGTTGGACTCCCTACTTCCCTCCTACATACTTCTGGGCAACTTGGCAAATTCTTGGGGAGGACTAGGAGACCAGATGGACTGGGAGCACTAGCAGAAGCTGGCAGAGCTGGGAAATGTGATCACCCAGTCAGAACTGTGGACAGCTGGGGTTGGGGGTACAGGCTGGGTGTATGTCTGTCAGAAGGGGTGTGTATTTCTCCCAAATATCCATCTTCTATCTGACCCCAGCACCCTCACCTCTCTAGTGGGCTCTTCTGGGAATGTCCTCAGGTGAAAGGGTGACTGAGCACAGAAGACAAGGCCTCACACAGCAACGGGGTCTATCTTCTGCATCCAACACCCCCTGCCCAGCAAAAGGGAAAAGAACCGAGAAGGCAGGTGTGGAGGTGCAGCTCCCACCTCTGACTAAAGCCACAGGTTCCCACCAGGGAGAGGAAGGGTGCAGATGCATGGCTGTGTGGCTCCCACTGCTCCAGCCAGGGGCTCTGTGGTGTCCCTGGATGGGTGCTCCTCACCCATCCTTGCAGCTCCCATTTTCATGGGACACTGGATGCTAGGGATGGGGGTGGGATCCTCAGGTCGACACCCAGCTCCAACCCCCACCCCTGGGGTGCTTTTGTGGCAGAGCCAGGGCGGACTGTGGGGTGCTGGGGAGGTGCAGGCAGGACAGGAGAGGGGAGGCGAGAGGCTGATTTCTGGGTCTGCGGGGGTTGGGGGGAAGGGGTAGAGTGGTGGAGTCACAGGGTGCAGGAGTCACGTGAGGTGCTGGCCCGCAGGGCGGCCACTCACGTGTGCTGCTGGAAGAAGCTGTAGGCTGCGACTCTGGGTGCGCACCCTGAGTCTGAGGGCCCGGGGCCGGGACCAAGTCAGGGCCACAAGCCAGACAGGGGTGCGCCATCTCCACCAGGTGACTGCAAGAAGCTCCACCAGTCTGAGCCTGCAGCACGTTTGCAATGCAGCACTGCTGGGAAGGGGCGGGGGCGTCTGCTGGCGCGTGGTGGGGCAGCTCTCAGCCTCTGCTCCTTCTCCTCAGCCGCAGCCCCCTCAGTGGCCTTGTCCCCTGTGGCTGCTGCCTCTGCCTCAGCAGCTGCTGACTCTGCCTTGCTCCCCGAACCGGGACCTCAGACTCAGGGGCGCCATGGCTGCTGCAGGGGCTACGCGCGGCCATGGCCTGCCATGCAGGCTCCACATGCTCTATGCAACCAGCCAGGACCCACGCTATGATCGGAGCAGCCGCCAGCCACTGAAGCCATTTCCACTGGTGCTTGTGCTCATGCTCACTCTTCTCCCAGCTCTCTTTCTGCCCCATACTCATCTCCTGGACCACCCGGCCCCTGCTGTGCACATGCCCCAGCCCCCTTGGGCCCCTGGCCATTGCTGCCACCAAAGTGCGCTCCTGGGCCCTGCCCCCTCCTCCCCTGGGCCCCGCCCCCCAGCCCTGGCCACAATTGCAGCCCTGACTGGGCCCTGAGGCTTCTAGACCATGGCAATTGCAGCCTTACCTCAGCTCAGCACTACCCCCTACCCCCAGTACTTGCCCGGGGGATCGAATCTCCCCTCAGCCCCACTGCTGGAGGAGACTCTACTCCATCCCCCTCTACTCCACACACCAAGCAGGTGCATGGTGAAACTTGTGTGTGTATGTGTGTTTGTGCTTGTGTGTGTGTGAGTATTGGGGATAACTATCTCTCAAGGACTCAGAACATAGCACCCTTTGGGGTGACTCAGCACACAGCACACTTCCAAAAACAGCACAAAGCACCCTGTGTAAAGGACTCAGCACACAGTTCCCTTTGAGGACTCAACATGTAGTATGCTGGGTAGAGTACTCAGCACACAGCACCCTTTGAAGGGCTGTGTAAAGCCCTGTGTAAAACATCTAGTGCACAGCACCCTTTGAAAAACTCAGCACATAGAACAATTTTGAAGGACTCAGCACATACCACACTGTGGAAGCACTCAGCACACAGCACCATTTGAAGGACAGTACAGAGCATCCTGTGTAAAGGACTCGGCACACAGCACTCAAAAAACTCACCTCATCCCTCTCTTTGCAAGGGCTCAGCACATAGCAGGACCCTTTGGGATGCAGTAGCTCACCACACTTTTTGAAGGACTCAGCATACAGTACGTTGTGTAATGGACTCAGCACACAGCACCCTTTGAAAAACCCAGGACAGCCCACTCTTCTCAGGGACTCAGCATATAGAACCCTTTGGGATGACTCACCAAATCTTTTTGAGAACTCAGCACAAAACCCCCATGTGGGAAGGACCCAGCAAATAGTGCCCTGTGAAGGACTCAGCACATAGCTGTAAGTCACAAGTTCAGCTGTCATTAGAATTAGGGTGCTTTCTTCAGTATCCCCATTCTTCAGAAACACTTCACAAATCCTACTAGTTCACAGTTAGACAACCTGTGTTTTATGGGGGAAGGTCAGCTGGGGGTCTTGAACTCAAAGCTTGGGGGCCCTGTCCCTGAGCTCTTTGGTTCAATGCTAGAGCTCTACCACTTGGAGGCACAGCTCCAATTTTGTTTTTTTGGGGCTTGTTCTTTGACAGGTCTTATGGTGATAAGTAAGGCCAAGTTGGGGTATCTGTAGGCAAAGGCTCTTAGCTCAGCCTGGAGCTGACCTCTCCCTTTTTGTGTCCCGGGTAAGCCGGGCCTCCTGGAGCTCTCTTGGCCTAGGGTGGAACAGACCTGCTCTGGCATCAGCAATCAGGGTGAGCAAAAGTCAGCTTGGCCCTGGTCACTTCCTCAAATTGAACTCTAGAGAATGATGGCACGGGGCCACATGTTTCACATCTGGCCCCCAGGGTGCAGGAGTAGCCCACCATAGGGATAATATTTGAGAGTTGTGTTTACTCTTGCTTCCTTGGGGGCCCCCATCATGATTCAAAGCCACCCTGGACAGGAAAGTCCTTGAGACTCTTACCTACAATTAACCATCGAAAAGCAAGTGAAGCTGTGGCTCAAGTGGCACAGCACTAGCTTTGAGCAAGAAAACTCAGGGATAGAGCCTAGGCCCTGAGTTCACACACACACACACACACACACACAACACACACACACACACACACCATGTGCATGCAAAATCAGAGATTTCTACACTACAATCTTTTCCCCACTAAGCCTGGTGGCTGCTGGCCTAGGTGTTTGATGCATACACCACCACCTACTTCCTATTTATCTGAGGAATGGTCATATGGGTTTGGGAGGGGGGAGAATCATCCTAGCTGAGAATGTGGCTCAGTGGTAGAGTGGTCACTTAGCATGCCTGAAGCCCTTGGTTCTATTCCACACAGAAAAAGCTGGAAAGGGAGGTGGGGCTCAACTGGTAGAGTGCCAGTCTTGATCAAAAAGAGCTCAGGACAATGGCCAGGCCCTGAGTTCAAGCCCCAGGGCTGGAAGAACAAATCTTTGTTGAAGGCTTTTTATTTTGCTTTGAAAACAATTTATTCTTTGTGATAAGCATAACATGGGCCTCTTTCCTGGCCATTAGATATCTCTTGAGTTTGGGTCACCTCCTGGCAGCCTCTGCCTTACCCAACCCCCAGTTTAACCTTCCCATCACCCGGCTGATGGAGGCCTGAGAGAAACCCACCTGGCCACCTATTTCTGGTGGCTGCCAAGGCTTTTGAGAGTCAGTATGTCACATAGAGAGTCATCATCCGCATCAGTCTACAGGAGAAAGTGAGGGAACACTCCTCCCCTGAGCCTGGGAGCTGTGGGCGGATCTGGTTGTGCGGCATCTGGCACAGGACGTACTCCTTGAGGGAGTCCACTATGGGGTCAGGACGCTGACCTCTCCTCTGGCAGTTTACATGCTGTCTTCAAGTTGCAATTCTTCAAAACCTTTCTGCTCCTCCCTCATTTCACCCACCACAGGCCCTGAGGCGTCTGAAGCAGTGCTGGTGGTGGGGGGCTCAGCCTGTGCTGGCATCTGGAGACTGCTGTCTGTGCCTTCCCTTGGGAGGAGTGACAGCAGCTCCCACAGCACTCTCCTCTTCTCCAGCATCTCCTGGGACAGCAAGTGCATGCACTGGGCTTTCTCCCAACACAGCTCATTCAGGACCAACATCTGCTCTTTACACACCATGAGGGACTCCTCGATGATTTGGATGTGTGCCAACAGCTGGCTGCATCAATGGTGGAGCTCACCTGCTGGACTCTGGAAGTCCACCTCATCAGGCAGGTCATGGACGAAGCAGATTTTCTTCTCAGATGCCCATGTGTCCCACTTCCCATCCCCATGCATGCTGTGGTGGCAGCTCATGGGGCTGAGGGCCTGTGGCTCCAGCTCAGTCTGGCACTGAGCTGCTGGGTTGGCCAGGGGGTGCCTGCAGCTGGCACACACTCCTGTGGCAGGATTTTCCCTCTGTGGATCTCAGCCTCCGAGTGTTCTAACAGAGCCTAGTCCATCTACCAGGCAACATGGAATGTGGGCATGGCCACCATTCTTGTATCCCTTTGGTCAGAAAGAACCATGAACTAATGGTGTGGCCAGAATCCTGTGATGCAGGCAGAATGGGCAGAGCCAAGATGACAGTGGCTCCCCCAGCCCCTTTCCCAGGGAACTCTGTCCAATTTAGTTGGGGACAAGAGGGTGACATGCTTTAGCTGGATGGCTGCACAGATTGTTGTGTATGTCTGTTTGTTGCCAGTCCCAGACCTTGAACTCAGGATCTGGGCACAGTCCATGAGCTGCTTTTGCTCAAGGCTAGCCCTCTACCACTGGAGTCACACGGCTCTACTTCTGGCTTTGTTGGCACTGAAGTTGGACAGGGGTTTCAAGGACTTTCCTGCTTAGGGTGACTTTGACCATAGCCTTGTAGGTTTCAAGGAGGACCTGCTCTGCTGCTGCTGCTGCTGGCTGCCCTGCTCTGCGGCCTGGGCCCAGGAGGCTGGGGTGAGGCCTTGGTGGTTTCTAGTTCCCCCACCCTCTTTGGTGGTTTGTAGTTCTCCCCCCTTGGTGATTTCTAGTTCTCCCCCCTTGGTGATTTCTAGTTCTCCCCTTGGTGGTTTCTAGTTCTCTCCTCTTTGGTGGCTTCTAGTTCTCCCACCTTGGTGGTTTCTAGTTCCCCCCAGTTTGGTGGTTTCTAGTTGTCCCTCTTTGGTGGTTTCTAGTCCCACCCCCTTGGTGGTTTCTAGTTCCCTCTCTTTGGTGGTTTCTAGTTGCCCCTCCTTGGTGGTTTCTAGTTCTCTCCCCCTGGTTGGTGGTTTCTAGTTCTCTCCCCCAGTTTAGTGGTTTCTAGTTCTCTCCCCGTGGCTGGTGGTTTCTAGTTCCCCCCCCAGTTTGGTGGTTTCTAGTTCTCTCCCCCTGGTTGGTGGTTTCTAGTTCCCCCTCCTTGGTGGTTTCTAGTTCCCCCTCCTTGGTGGTTTCTAGTTCTCCCCCCTTGGTGGTTTCTAGTTCCCCCTCCTTGGTGGTTTCTAGTTCTCCTCCAGTTTGGTGGTTTCTAGTTCTCTCCCCGTGGCTGGTGGTTTCTAGTTCCCCCCCCAGTTTGGTGGTTTCTAGTTCTCTCCCCCTGGTTGGTGGTTTCTAGTTCCCCCTCCTTGGTGGTTTCTAGTTCCCCCTCCTTGGTGGTTTCTAGTTCTCCCCCCTTGGTGGTTTCTAGTTCCCCCTCCTTGGTGGTTTCTAGTTCTCCTCCAGTTTGGTGGTTTCTAGTTCTCTCCCCCTCGGTGGTTTCTAGTTTTCTCACCTTGGTGGTTTCTAGTTCCCTCCCAGTTTGGTCATTACTAGTTCTCTCCCCCTGTTTAGTGGTTTCTAGTTCTCCCCCAGTTTGGTGGTTTCTAGTTCCCCCCTCCTTGGTGGTTTTTCTCCCCCTTGGTGGTTTCTAGTTCCCCCACCTTGGTGGTTCTACTTCCCCCCCAGTTTGGTGGTTTCTAGTTCTCCCTCTTTGGTGGTTTCTAGTTCTCCCCCCCTTTTTGGTGGTTTCTAGTTCTCCCCTGTTTGGTGGTTTCTAGTTCTCTCCCCAGTTTGGTGGTTTGTAGTTCTCCCCTCTTTGGTGGTTTCTAGTGTCCCCCCCTCCTCTCCTGGTGGTTTCAGGTTCCCCCCCATCAGGGCCCGGGGCTGGGCTGGGGTTGTGGGGTGGGGAGGTGGCAGTGGATTTTCAGGTTGGGCCGGGTTGTTGGAGGCCGGAGCCTTGTCCTGTTGGCCTGTGTGTCTCTGTGTCTGTCTTTCTGTCTGTCTTCCGTCTCCTCTCGGTCTGTCTGTCTGTCTGTCTGTCCATCTGTCCATCTGTCAGTCTGCCTGTGTCCCTGTCTATCTGTTTGTCTCTGGGTCTGTCTGTCCATCTGTCCATCTGTCTGTCAGTCAGTCAGTCTGTCTGTGTCGGTCTGTCTCTCTCTGGGTTTGTCTGTCTGTCCATCTCCTCTTGGTCTGTCTATGTCTGTCTGCCTGCCTCTCGGTCTGTCTGTCTCCTCTCTGTCCATCTGTCTTCCTTTTTGTCTGTCTGTCCGTCTGCATCTCAGTCTGTCTGTCTGTGTCTCTGTCCATCTGCTTCTGTCGGTCTGTCCATCTCCTTTCAGTCTGTCTGTCTGTCTGTCTCCTCACAGTCTGTCTGTCTTCCTCTTGGTCTGTCTGTCCACCTAGATGTCCATCTGCTTCTCCTGTCTGTCTGTCCATCCGGTCTTGGTCATCCGTCCATCCCTTGTTTGTCTGTCTGTCCCTCAGTCTCTGCATCTGTCTGTCTCTGTCTGTCTGCAGGTCAGTCTGTGTCTGGGCCCCTGTCTGTCCATGTGTGTGTGTCCATGTTTCTGTCTGTCCATCTCCTCTCTGTCTGTCTCATTGTCTGTCTATCTGTCCATCTGTCTCTGGCTCTGTCTGTCTGTCTATCTGTCCATGTGTCATCCTCTTGGTCTGTCTGTCTGTCTGTCCATCTGCCTCTCAGTCTCTCTGTCTGGGTCTGTCTGTCCTGTGTCTGTCTGTCTGTCTCCTCTCTGTCCATCTGTCTTCCTCTCTGTCTGTCTGCCTCTTGGTCTGTCTGTCCACCTGGCTGTCCATCTGCTTCTTCTGTCTGTCCATCTGTCTGTCCTGTCTTGATCATCTGTCCATCCCTTGCCTGTCTGTCTGTCCGTGTGTCATCCTCTCGGTCTGTCTGTTCGTTTCTGTGTCTATCTGTCTCCCCATCCATACGTCTGTCCCCAACAACTGTCCTCTTTCCCCCTCAGGCCAGGCCGACTTTGACCTCGCCGACGCCCTGGATGACCCCGGTGAGTCCTGACCTCTCACCTTTCCCCCCCCATGGCTTCACCCTGGCCACTAGGCCTCACATGGGGCCTTGATCCAGCTGTGGGCCTGAATCCCATGTGACCCTTTGCCACCCCCTGAGGCCTTGGGATCAGGGGTTGGGGGGGGTCAGGGGAGGTCAGGGGTCACCACCCTCTCTCTCTTCGCCCACAGATCCCACCCCGAAGCCCATCTCGGATGAGTGGGGTCCTCCCACACACACACCAGGCCCACCCAGGGTGGGGAAACTGAGGCACGGCCCACTCCTGGCACATAGGGCTGTACCCGCAGCTGCCTGACCCGCCCAGGCCGTGACCTCCGGGTCGGGAAGGAGGTGAGCGGGGTCAGGGGGGGTCAGGGGGAGCCAGGGGTCAGGGGAAGGAGGGGGGTAAGGGGAGGGGAGAGGCCGGCCTCCATCCTCCCTCGCTCTCTTCCCGCAGACATCTACCTCCCGACGCCAGCCTCCACCCCAGCCCCAACCCCCGCCAGGCACAGGAGGTGAGGACATGGAAGGGGGGAGGCCCGGATGTGGAGGCTGGGGATGGAGAGGCCTGGATGTAGAGGCCCGGATGTAGGGAACCCAGTGTGGAGGCCCGGATTTATGGACCCGGATGTGGAGACCCCAGTGTGGAGATCTGGATGTAGAGACCCAGATGTGGAGACCCCAGTGTGGAGACCTGGATGTAGAGACCCGGATGTGGAGACCCCAGTGTGGAGACCTGGATGTAGAGACCGGATGTGGAGACCCCAGTGTGGATTCCTGGATGTAGAGACCCGGATGTAGGGACCCAGACATGGGATCACAGATGTAGGGACCTGGATGTGGGTACCCTGATGTAGGGACCCGGATGTAAGGACCCGGATGTGGAGGCTGAGCTCCCAGGGCTGCGTCTCTCCTCCCCCTCCACCCCAGGTGCTGGTGACGAACACGTGATCCACGGATACCCTCCAGGGTAAGTCCCGCCCCCTCAGCCGCCCCACTTCCGGTCCCCTCCTGATCTGGGCCCAGGCGTGTATTGGGACTTCCGGTCTGCATGAGAACTTCCGCTCCTGACAGTATGTGAACTTCTGGTCCAGAGTATCGGAACTTCCGGTCCTGATTGGGAACTTCCGGTCCCTAGTATATAACAACTTCCGGTCCCGACTGGGGACTTCCAGTCCCTAGTGTATAGGAACTTCCAGTCCTGACTATGGGGACTTCCGGTCCCTAGTGTGTAAGAACTTCCGGTCTTCACTGTGGAGACTTCCAGTCCCTAGTATATAACTTCTGGTCTTGACTATGGGGACTTCCGGTCCAAGTGTACAGGAACTTCTGGTCCTGATTGGAAGGACACTTCCGGTCCCTAGTGTATAGGAACTTCCCATCCTGATTGGAAGGGCACTTCCAGTCCCTAGTGTAGAGGAACTTCCCGTATCTAGTGTATAAGAACTTCTGGTATTGACTATGGGGACTTCCGGTTTTGACTGTGGAGATTTCCAGTCCCTAGTATATAGGAACTTCTGGTCCTGACTGGGGACTTCCGGTCCCTAGTATATAGAAACTTCCGGTCCTGATGGGAAGGGCATTTCCGGTCCCTAGTGTGTAGGAACTTCTGGTCTTGACTGTGGAGACTTCCAGTCCCTAGTATATAACAACTTCTGGTCTTGACT
Source organism: Dipodomys spectabilis (assembly GCF_019054845.1). Lineage (NCBI taxonomy): Eukaryota > Metazoa > Chordata > Mammalia > Rodentia > Heteromyidae > Dipodomys > Dipodomys spectabilis. The sequence continues at coordinate 3,409,909 of NW_024870955.1, forward strand.
ATGGGGACTTCCGGTCCCTAGTATACAAGAACTTCTGGTCTTGACTAGGGGCACTTCCTGTCCCTGTTCATGGACACTTATGTCACGCCATCTAATTGCAAGGGGCGTGGCCTGAAGTTGACAGGACACTTGATAATACAAGGGGCGTGGCCTGAAGATGACAGATAGGACACATGATTATACAACAAGGGGGCGTGGTCTGAAGGTGACAGACAGGACAAATGTCCACACAACAGCCAGGGGGCGGGACCTGGAGGAGACAGACAGCCCCTGTGGCCTTTCAACAGCCATTGGGCGGGGCCTGGAGGTGACAGAGAGCCTCTATGGCCTTCCAACAGCCAGAGGGCGGGACCTGGAAGAGACAGACAGCCCCTGTGGCCTTCCAACAGCCAGGAGGCGGGACCTGGAAGTGAAGGACAGCCCCTGAGCCCATACATTCACTAGTGGGCGGGACTTCTGGGTGATGGGCACCCACAGCATTCATAGAGCTAGCCACGAAGAGGCGTGGCTTCACACATATCGACTCTCCAGCTATTGGCTTGGCAGGGGGCGGGACCCAGGGATGATGGACAGCATGCCCTGCCTTTCAATATCACCCAAGGAAGAGGCGGGACCGGACCCCCAGCTTCCCTGGGCAGGGCCAAAGGATGGAGAGACAGGCGTGTCAGCCAATCAGAGCAGGGGCGTGGCTGGAGGAGTCCCCGGGGAAGCCAATGGGTCCCTCCCTCCAGAGAAGACCCGGATGTCGTGCAGGTGCAATGCATCCTAGGCCTAGGGAGACACAGACCTCCAACCTCGACTTATCCTACCGCCATAAGGAGCTATAGGCCCATCTGGGTCAATCCCTGGAGAGGTCATTGGGGTCCCCTGGGACAGGCACAGAAGGGGAAGAGGTCGCAGGCCTGGTCATCCACCCATCCATCCACCCAACCACCGACCCCCCTTAGAGTGGGCCAACATCCGGGTACCCCACTTCTCCAATCCCGCTGGGCCAATCTGAATCCGAGTTCAGGTAGTTAGGGGCAGGACTGTCGTGTGAGGTCCAATCAGCAGCGAGTTGGATTTGTGGGGGGGCTAAAGGGCATGTCTTACAGCTGGACCAATGACAAGTGAATTAGGAAAGTGAGGGCAGGGCTTTCATGGAATAGGCCAATCAGGTGTGAATCTAGGTGGTGGGATGTCCTAGAGGAGGGCAAGACCAAGCCTGTATCCTAGCAACCCACTGGAAATGGTCTGAAATGGAAGGTTGGATTAGTCCAATACCCTAGCAACCACCGGAAATGGCCTGAAATGGAAGGCGGGACTAGTCCAATACCCTAGCAACCACCGGAAATGACCTGAAATGGAAGGTGGGACCAGCCCTGTATTACGACCGGAAATGTTCTGAAATGGAAGGCGGGACCAGTCCTATACCCTAGCAATGACCAGAAGTGGCCTGAAATGGAAAGTGGGACTAGTCCTATACCTTAGCAATGACCGGAAATGACCTGAAGTGGAAGGTGGGAGTAGTCCTATACCCTAGCAATGACTGGAAATGACCTGAAATGGAAGGTGAGACTAGTCCTATACCCTAGCAACGACCAGAAGTGGCCTGAAATGGAAGGGGGGACCAGCCCTGTATCCTAGCATCAACCGGAAATGACCTGAAATGGAAGGCAGGACCAGTGCCCGGCTTCTGACCCCGGTGACCCCTGACCCTGCCGTGCGGTGCGGTGCTCATGAGGTTTTATTGTGTGAGAAGTTAGAGGACATAGGCCCGGATGTGAGAGGGCCCCGGATGGGAGGCTGGGAAAAGGCCCCGGATGGGAGGACCAAGGTGGAGGTCCAGGATGAGAGGCTCAGGATGTGAGAGTCCCCGGATGTGGGAATCCCTGGGTCTGAGAATCCCCAGATGTGAGACTCTCTGAATGTGAAAATCCCCGGATGTAAGAGTTCCCCAGATGTGAGAATCCCCGCATGTGAAAGTCTCTGGATGTAAAAGTCCCTGGATGTGACAATCCCCGGATGTAGGAATCTCTACATGTGGGAATCCCCGGATGTGAGAATCCCCGGCTGTGGGAATCCCCAGATGTGAGAATCCCTGGATGCGAGAATCCCCAGATGTGGGAATCCCCGGGTGTGAGATTTCCCCAGATGTGGGAATTCCCTGGTCTGAGAATCCCCGGATGTGGGAATCCCCGGATATGAGAATCCCTGGATGTGGGAATCTCTGGATGGGAGAATCTCTGGATGTGAGAATTTCCGGATGTGAGACTCCCCGGATGTGAGAATCTCTGGATGTGAGAGTCTGTATGTAGGAATCCCCAGATGTGAGAGTCTCTGGATGTGAGAATCCTCGGATGTAAAAGTCCCCGGATGTGAGAGTCTCTGGTTGTGAGAATCCCCGGGTGTAAAAGTCCCCGGATGTAGGATTCCCCAGATGTGTAAATACATCCCCGGGAATCCCCGGATGTGTCACCAGAAGTGAGAATCCCCGGATGTGAGAATCCCCGGATGTAGGAATCCCCGGATGTAGGAATCCCTGGATGTGAGAGTCTGTATGTGGGAATCCCCGGATGTGGGAATTTCTGTATTTGAGTATACCCAGATGTTTAATACCCGGATGTGAGTCCCCGGATGTGAGAGGCGCAGGCCAGGATCTGCCATAGCCCCAGGGAAGTTGGTGGTTGGGGGTCGGGTCGGGGTCAGAGGTCGGGGATCAGGTGGTCGCAGGCACAGAGCGGTCCGGGCGAGCAGCAGGGCTGCAGGCGCGGGCTCCAGGTGTTGTGTGCAGGGGCGAGGGGCGGGGCCGCGAGGGGGCGGCGCATGCGCAGCATCCGGGCCACCGCGGCCTCCACGCGCCTGCGCGTCGCCATCGGGCCCTGCAGCGGGCGAGTCTCCCCTGGGTCCGCCGTCAGGTCAAAGAGCAGTGGCCGCCGGTGGCGGGTCATTCGCCGCCCCGAGCAGGCGCAGGCAGGGAAACCGAGGCAGGTGCCCGAGCCCGGCGGGTCGAAGCGTGGAGTGGCGAAGTGCAGCTTCCACACCGTGTGGCCTGCGGGGGGTGGGGGAGTAACATCCGGGGCCTCACATCCGGGGATTCCCATCCGGGAATTCACATCCAGGACATCACATCCAGGGATTCGCATCCGGGCATTCACATGCAAGACCTTACATCCAGGGATTCCCATTCAGGACTTCACATCTGGGTATTCACATCCGGGGATTCCCATCTAGGACCTCACATCCGGGGATTCACATGCAGGACCTCACATCCGGGAATTCACATCCGGAACCTCACATCCAGAACCTTACATCTGGGGCTTCACATCCGGGGATTCACATCCGGGGGGGGCCACATCCGGGCATTCACATGTGGGACCTCACATCCGGGGACTCACATCCGGGGATTCTCATCTGGGACCTCACATCCAGGGATTCCCATTTGGGACCTCACATCCGGGGCCTCACATCCAGGGATTCTCATCCAGTACCTCACATCCGGGAATTCCCATCGGGGACTTCACATCCGGGACCTTACATCCGGGGATTCCCATCTCATGCCTTCCATCCAGGTCCTCACATCCCAGGATTCCCACATCCAGGGATTCCCACATCCGGGTCTCCCACCCCCAGGCCTTGCATCCGGGTCCCTGCGCGCATGCATGCAGCTCCCTCCCCCGCCCCAGGGCCCAACTGAGGTCGAGGCACTCACTTGGGCGGTCGAACCAGCGCACGGCGTGCAGCCGGGCCTCGCAGTAGTGCAGCAGGAAGTCGTGGCCTGCGGCCAGCGCCGTCCCCAGCAGCGCGGGCATCAGGTCCCGGCCGTCCACCTCCCTGCGGGACCCGGATGTGCAGGCTTCTGGGCACTCAGAGACCCGGATGTGCAGGCCAGAGCCCCCAGAAACCCGGATGTGCAGGCCAGAGATCCCAGAGACCTGGATGTCAAGGCTTGAGCCTTTAGAGACCCGGATGTGCAGGCTTCTGAGCCCTCAGAGACCTGGATGTGCAGGCTTCTGAGGCCTTCAAGACCCGGATGTCCAGGCTCCTGAACACTCAGAGACCCGGATGTGCAGTCTTCTGAGCGCTCAGAGGCCCGGATGTGCAGGCCAGAAATCCCAGAGACCCAGATGTCCAGGTTTCTGAGCCCCCAGAGACCCGGATGTGCAGGTCTAAGACCCAGGCCTCTGGTCTTAGAGACCTGGATGTGCAGGCCTGAGGCCTCAGAGACCCAGATATCCAAGCTTCTGAGCGCTCAGAGACCCGGATGTGCAGGCCTGAGATCCCAGAGTCCCGGATGTGCAGGCCTGAGCCCTCAGAGACCTGGATGTCCAGGCCTGAGACCTGGGCCTAGGTACTCAGAGACCTGGATGTGCAGCCCTGATGCCTTAGAGACCCGGATATGAAGGCCTGAGTCCTCAGAGAACCAGATGTCCAGGCTTCTGAGTGCTCAGAGGTCCAGATTTGCAGGCCTGAGCCCTTAGTTACCCGGATGTAAAGGCTTCTGAGCCCCCAGAGACCCGATGTCAAGGCCTGAGCCCTCAAAGACCCAGATGTGCAGGCTTCTGAGCAACCAGAGACCCGGATGTGCAGGCCTCAGCCTCCCCCCCCTCGGGATCCCCGAGGCCCCGGATGACCCCCCTTCTCCTCCACCCCGTGGGGACCCAGGCAGGCGAACTCCTACCTGTCCGCTGGAACCCAGCCCCCGGCCAGGCGCACCACGGTGGGGAACAGGTCCATGAGGCTGGTGGGCTCAGGCACCAGGCGCCCTGCGGGCAGGGTCCCGGGCCAGCGCACCAGCCCAGGGACCCGGATGCCGCCCTCCCAGCCGCCCATGCCTTTGCCACCTGCATGGGGGGGCGGAGGGCAAAGGTCAAGGGGCGGGGTCGGGCTGCGTGGGAGGCCCCGCCCACCCTGCCTCAGTTTCCCCCTCGCCTCGGTGCACGCCGTTGGAACCCCCGAGGCGGGCGCCCCCAGCCCGGGCCTCCAGTGAGGCACCGTGGTCCGACGTGAAGTAGACGAGGGTGCGGCGCCCCAGCCCCGCACCGTCCAGCGCTGCCAGCAGTCGCCCTGCGGGGGGGGGGGTGGAGGGGAAATGGGTCCGTGCCTCAGTTTACCCCCAGCATCCACAGTGCCTCAGTTTACCCAACATGCATCATGACTCAGTTTACAAATTTCCATCGTGCTTCAGTTTATCCTCAATGCCCAGTGACTTAGTTTACCCAACAGGCACCCACCGTGCCTCAGTTTACCCCCAACGCTCACCGGGCCTCAGTTTACCCAAATGCACTGTGCCTCAGTTTACCCCCAACATGCACTGTGCCTCAGTTTACCCAAATGCACTTTGCCTCAGTTTACCCAAGTGCACCGTGCCTCAGTTTACCCTAAACATGCACCGTGCCTCAGTTTACCCCTATATTTGGGCCTCAGTTTACCCAAGTGCACCGTGCCTGTTTACCCAAATGCACCGTGCCTCAGTTTACCCCAACCCGCTGACCCCGTCCCCGTGCCTCAGTTTACTCCCATCCCGGTGCCTCAGTTTACTCAACCCACTCACCTCGTCCCCGTGCCTCAGTTTACCCAACATGCACCATGTCTCAGTTTACCCAACATGCCCAGTGACTCAGTTTACCCAACATGCACCATGCCTCAGTTTACCCAAATACACCGTGCCTCAGTTTACCCCAATACCCAGTGACTCAGTTTACCCAACATGCACCGTGCCTCAGTTTACCCCTATACTCGGGCCTCAGTTTACCCACATCCACCGTACCTCAGTTTACCCAAATGCACCGTGCCTCAGTTCACCCTGAACATGCACCGTGCTTCAGTTTACCCAACATGCACCGTGCCTCAGTTTACCCAAGTGCACCGTGCCTCAGTTTACCCCCAACATGCCCAGTGACTCAGTTTACCCAAATGCACCATGCCTCAGTTTACCCAAACCCCATGCCTCAGTTTATCCCCAACACACTGACCCCGTCCCCGTGCCTCAGTTTACCCAAATGCACCGTGCCTCAGTTTACCCCAACCCATTGACCCCGTTCCCATGCCTCAGTTTCCCCCATCCCGCTCACCCCATCTCTGTGCCTCAGTTTCCCCCAACCCACTCACCCCACCCCTGTGCCTCAGTTTCCCCATCCCGCTCACCCCGTCCCCATGCCTCAGTTTCCCTATCCTGCTCACCCCACCCCCGTGCCTCTGTTTCCCCCATCCCACGCACCATGCCTCAGTTCCTGCCCCCCCGCACTCACCCACCATCCAGTCAAGCTCCTCCACGTTGTCGCCGTAGGCGCCGTGCGCGCTGCGGCCCCGGAAGGCAGGTGAGGTGACCAGCGGGACGTGGACGTGGAGGAAGGAGACGAGGAGGAGGAAGGGGCGGGCCTGGTGCCTGCGGATCCACGTCAGACCCCGCCCCCACCATCAATAACCTCACTGATAACCGACCTGATCAGGTATTGCCAATAATCGATCAGATGATCGATAATTGATCCTGATCTGATCAGATATTACCAATAATCGATCCTGATCTGATCGATAATACCAATAATCGATCATGATCTGATCGATAATACCAATAATCAATAGTGATCTGATCAAAAATACCAAAATCGTGATCCGATCAGTTATTACCAATAATCAAACAGATCTGATCAGTTATTACCAATAATCAAACATCTGATCGATATGACCAATAATAGAACATGAGCTGATCAGATATTACTAATAATCGAACAGGATCTGATCAATAATACCAATATTCGATTGTGATGTGATCGATAATACCAATAATCGAACATCATCTGATCGATAATACCAATAATTGAACATGAGCTGATCAGTTATTACCAATAATCGAACATCATCTGATCAGTTATTACCAATAATCGATCATGATCTGATCAATACTACCAATAATCGATCATGGTCTGATCTGAGGTTTACCAGATGTCTCTACAGATCTACTAGATGGAACATCCGGGGACCTGAGGTCTACCAGATGTCTATAGAGATCTACTGGATGTACATCCAGGGATCTAAGGTCTACCAGTTGACTATAGAGATCTAGTAGATGGAATTGGTCCCCCTCCCCGACCCCAGGCTGACCTGTGGATGAAGGCCTCAGCCTCCCGCAAGAAGAGCCCCGCGCTGGCCTCAAACCTCAGAGGCTGCTGGACGACCTGGTGATCCCTCATCAGGAAGCAGTCAGCATGGACGATGAAGATACCCAGGAGGCGGGAGGTGCAGGCCAGGAGCAAGGCCCCACATCCGGGGCCCAGCACCCAGGGCACCCAGCGCAGGCCCAGCAGGCCCGTGACCTTCCCAGCGGCCAGGCAGAGCAGGGAAAGCAGCAGCAGCTGAGCCCCCAGGTCCAGGGGCCCTTGCAGACGCGCTCGCTTCTCCGAGGGCTCCGCTTGCAGGCAGTCCCCCATCAGGGTGAAGGGGACCCCGAAGAAGGAGTCAAACCCGTGGTTCAGGGGGTGGTGGCAGTGGTCAGTGGGGGACTCACAGTTGAGGCCCAGGTGCCATTTGCCTGGAGGGGAAGAGATGGATGGATGAGTGAATGGATGGGTGGATGGATGGGTGGATGGATGGGTGGGTGGATGGTTGGGTGGGTGGATGGGTGGGTGGATGGATGGATGGATGGATGAATAGGGGAATGGGTGGGTGGATGGATGGATGGATGGATGAATAGGTGGATGGGTGGATGGATGGATAGATGAGTGGATGGATGGATGGATGGGTGGATGGGTGGATGGATGGATGGATGGATGGATGGGTGGATGGATGGATGGATGGATGGATGGGCGGATGGATGGATGGATGGGTGGATGGATGGGGGATGGGTGGATAGATGGATGGGTGGATGGATGACTTCTTTCTTACCTATGAGGCCGGTGGCATATCCCTGCTCCTGCAGGATCTTGGCGAAGGTGATCTCGGAGGTGGGCAGCCCGCCCGACACGGCTGCCCACTGCAGCACGCGCGCCCCGTTGGTGGTCACCATGCCTTCCAAGAGAGAGGAGAAGGACCCTAGGTCAGTGATGATGGCGTCCCGGGTCAGGAGGGAGTATCTAGCACCTTCAGGGGGAAGGCCTGCTGTGTCTGGGATAGCCTGGGACCTGCGCACCCGGGGTGGAAAGGACCCCAGCCCTGTGAGCCCCCGGGGGAAACCAATATGGCATCACTTCCGGTTTCCTGGCGTTTCAGGGGGGAAGTCCCAGAGTCTCAGGAATTTGAACCTGAGATCCTCAGAGTAGCCCTCCCCTCCCTCTGATGGACCTCAGTGCCCTAGATGTTGAGCCTCAGTTCCCTGGATGTTGGACCTCAGGTCCCCGGATGTTTGATGTTAGTATCCCGGATGTTGGCCCTCAGATCCCCGGATGATGGAGTTCAGTGCCCTGTATGGTGGATATCAGGACCCCAGATGTTGGACTTCAGTTACCCAAATGTTGTAGCTCAGTTCCCTGGATGTTGGATCTTACAACCCCGGATATTGGAGCTCAGATTCGAGTATGTTGGCCCTCAGATCCCCAGATGTTGGAGCTCTGTTCCCTGGATGTTGGGGCTTAGGTTCCCGGATGTTGGATCTTAGTACCCCGGATGGTGGATGTCAGGTCCTCGGATGTTGGAGTTCAGTTCCCAGAATGTTAGGCCTCAGATCCCCGGATGTTGGATCTTAGTACAATGGATGTTAGAGATAAGGTCCCCAGATGTTAGAGTTCAGTGCCCCGGATGTTGGTGCTCAGATCCCCGGATGTTGGATCTTAGTAACTGGATGTCAGAGATGAAGTCCCTGGATGTTAGAGCTCAGTGCCCTGGATGTTGGTGCTCAGTTCCCCGGATGTTAGGCTTTAGATCCCCGATGTTGGGTCTCAGATCCCCAGATGTTGGATATCAGGTCCATGGATGTTGGATCTTAGTACCCCCGGATGTTGGCTCTCAGATCCCCGGATGTCCCGCCCCCACCTCCCCCCCACCGCCCCCTCCATTCCCCAAATGTCCCACCCCCCCATACCGACCCAGGCGCACAGGGTAGCGTCCCGTCAGGAAGGCCGCACGGCTCGGGCTGCAGACGGACGCTGCCTCCAGGTGCTGGGTCAGCCGCACGCCGTCCCGGGCCAGGCCGTCCAGGTGCGGGGTGCTGTGGGGGGAGAGGAAAACTGAGTCACAGCCTAGAACATACGGGGACCTGGGGTCTAACATCCGGGGATCTAATGCACAACATCCCAGGAGCTGAACTCCAACATCCAGGGCCCTGAGATCCCACATCCGGGGATCTAAGATCCAACATCCGGGGACTTGAGATCCCACATCCGGGATACTAAGATCCAACATCTGGGGACCTGAGGTCCAACATCCTGGGATCTAAGGTCCAACATCTGGGGCCCTGAGATCCCACATCCAGGGTACTAAGATCTATATCTGTGGACTGGACTCCTACATCCGGGGATCTAAGGCCCAACATCCGGGGACCTGAGGGCCTACATCCGGACAACTAAGATCCAACCTCTGGGACCTGAGCTCAAACATCTGGGTACCTGGTCTCCAACATCTGGGACACTAAGATCCAACATCCAGGGATCTGATATCCAACATCCGGGGGCCTGATCTCCAACATCTGGGGTACTAACATCTAACATCTGGGAACCTGATTTCCCACATCTGGGTTATACTAAGATTTAACATCCGAGGACCTGATCTCCAACATCCGGGGCACTAACATCCCACATCCAGGGATCTGATATCCAACATCCGGGGACCTGATCTTCAACATTCAGGGAACTGAGATCTAACATCCTGGGAATTGAACTCCAACATCCGGGGACCTAACATCCAACATCCGGGGACCTGAGGTCCACTAGATGTCTATACAGTTCTCCTGGTGGAACATCCGGGGAACTGAGCTCTAACATCTGGGGTACTAACATGTAACATCCGGGGACCTGATATCCAACATCCAGGGCAGTAAGATTCAACATCCGGGGACCTGATCTCCAACATCGGGGACCTGATCTCCAACATCCGGAGCACTAACATCTAACATCCGGGAACCTGATTTCCCACATCCGGGGCATTAAGATCTAACATCCGTGGACCTGTCCTTCAACATCCAGGGCACTAACATCCCACATCCGAGGATCTGATATCCAACATCCGGGGTACTAACATCTAACATCGGGGACCTGATATCCAACATCCAGGACACTAAGATCTAACATCCAGGCACCTGGGCTCCTACATCCAGAGGAATAAGATCCAACATCCGGGGCACTGAGCTACAACATCCAGGGTACTAATAGCTAACATCCGGGGACCTGAGCTCCCACATTCGGAGCACTAACCTCCAACATCTGGGGACCTGAGCTCCTACATCTGGGGCACTGAAGTCCAATATCTGGGGACATAATCTCCCACATCCGGGGTACTAAGATTTAACATCCAGGGACCTGATATCCAACATCCAGGGCACTAACATCCAACATCCGGGGACCTAGTCTCCAACATCCGGGGTACTAACATCCAACATCCAGGGAACTGAAGTCCAACATCCGGGAACCTGATTTCCCACATCCGGGGTATTAAGATTTAACATCCGGGGACCTGATATCCAACATCCGGGGCATTAAGATCCAACATCCGGGGACCTGGTCTCCAACATCCGGGGACCTGGTCTTCAAATCCGGGGTACTAACATGTAACATCCGGGGACCTGATATCCAACATCCGGGGCACTAAGATCCAACATCCAGGGATTTGATATCCAACATCCACGATACTAACATCCAACATCCGGGGAACTGAGTTACTAGATGTCTATACAGTTCTCCTGGTGGAACATCCAGGGATCTGAGCTCCCACATCCGGGTAACTAAGGCCCTACATCCGGGCCTCCCCCTCTGCTCACCGCAGGCTGCGGTTCCCGAAGCTGCCCAGGTCGCCCAGGCCCAGGTCGTCGGCCAAGAGCAGCAGGAAGTTGGGGCGCGAGGGGGCGGGGCCTGCGCAGGGGACAGGGGGGAGGAGGAGGAGGAGGAAGGCGAGGGGTGGGGCTGCGCAGCTGCTGTGCGACCTGAGGAGGAGAGAGAGGAGGAGGAGGGGTGGATGGGTGGATGGATGGGTGGATGGATGGATGGATAGGTGGATGGGTGGATGGATGGATGGATGGGTGAATGGATGGGTGGATGGATGGATGGTTGGATGGATAGGTGGATGGGTGGATGGATGGATGGATGGATGGGTGGATGGATGGATGGTTGGATGGATGAGTGGATGGGTGGATGAGTGGATGGATGGATGGGTGGATGGGTAGATGGATGGATGGGTGGATGGGTGGATGGATGGATGGGTGGGTGGATGGATGGATGGGTGGATGGATGGATGGGTGGGTGGGTGTATGTATGGATGGGTGGGTGGATGGATGAATGGATGGATGGGTGGATGGGTGGATGGGTGGGTGGATGGATGGATGGATGGATGAATAGGTGGATGGGTGGATGGATGGATGGATGGATGGGTGGATGGATGGGTGGATGAATAGGTGGATGGGTGGATGGATGGATGGATGGGTGGGTGGATGGATGGTTGGGTGGATGGGTGGGTGGATGGATGGGTGGATGGATGGGTGGATGGATGGATGGGTGGATGGGAGGAGGGATGGGAGGACTCCCCCTCCCTCCAGGCCCTCTCCTGACCAACATGGCGCCCAGGATCGCATCCTTCCCATGATGCTCCCCGTTTCCTGGAAGAGAAGGCCGGAAGCAGGAAGTGGGGAAGAGCTGAGGAACATCCGGCCACCCCAGGGCCAGGCTGCTGTTGCCCCCACCAGTACATCAGCCCCTCACCTTGTCTTTCCAGGCTTGTGGCAGGGCCCTGCAACCCCCACCCCAGGGCATGGTGGGACATCCGGGGGGGCTCCAAAAAGCAATCGAAGCCCCCCCACCCCGGGTCCCCACACCTCTCCCCGTGTTCCCCAGAGGACGAACTCACATCCACAGTTCTCTGCCATCAGCGCCTGGGCCTGCTGCTCTCCCTGCCAGCCAGGAAGCTCGCAGGGGTCAAATGTCCACGTCACTCCAGCAGCCAGAACTCCACAACCCCCCTCCAAAATAAAAGTCCCCTTGTTCCTTGGAAAGGAACAGGATGTGGTGCTGAAGGGGAAGGCAGGGAAGAAAGGGAAAAGCCTGGAGTTTCTGGGCTGGGCGCCAAGAAATTGCCAGGCCTGGCAGAGGCAGGAGGAAGGGGAGGAGGGAAACCTCGAGAACTACATGGAGGGCTGCAATAAGAGTCAGGACCGTCAGGGAGCGTGGCCTGTGCCCAGGGGGCGTGGCCTGTGCTCAGTAGGGCGTGCCAGAGCTCAGGAGGGTGTGGCCTGGGCTGGGGAGGAAGTGAGGGACTCAGGAGGGCTTGGCCTGCGCTGGGGGGCGGAAGTGAGGAAGAATTCCATCCAGAAGCAGCATGGCTGCTTTATTGCCTCCGAGTCTGGGAAAGGACCCCAACGGCCAAAGCGCAGCTGGAGCCCGGGGCCAAGGTGTGGAGTGCCCGCTCCGCCCACATCTGGGTTCCACCTCTCTCAACCCCTCACATCTGGGTCCCAACCCTCACATCCGGGTCCAAACCCCTCACATCCGGGTCCTGGCGCCTGCCAGTGGACCTGGAGTTAAGTAACATCCTGGTACTCGCCTCCACATCTGGGTTCCCGTACCTGGAGATCCCTAACATCTGGGTACCGACCCCACATACGGGTTCACGGACCTGGAGGTCCCTAACATCTGGGTACTCACCCCACATCCAGGTTCATGGACCTGGAGGTCCCTAACATCTGGGTACTCACCCCACATCCAGGTTCATGGACCTGGAGGTCCCTAACATCTGGGTAGTTCCCATTCCACATCTTGGTCCTGGACCCTCAGTGGATGTGGAGGGACCTGACATCCGGGATCCCCACACCACATCTGGGTCCTAGACCCTGTCAGTGGAAGGAGAGGAGCATGACATCCGGGACTCCACACGCCACAGCCAGGCCTGTGGATGTGATATCCGGGTCCTGCCCAGCACATATCTGGGTCCCTGCCACAGTCCACATCCAGGTTAATGGACGTGGACTTACATAACATCCGGGTTCCCCATGCAACATCCGGGTCCTGGCCCCTCAGTGGACCTGGAGATAGGTGACATCCGGGTCCCCCAGTCCACATCCGGGTCCTGGCCCCTCAGTGGACCTGGAGATAAGTGACATCTGGGTCCCTGACGCCACATCCGGGAGAGTGGACACGGAGGAGGGTGACATCCGGGTCCCCCAGTCCACATCCGGGTCCTGGCCCTTCAGTGGACCTGGAGATAAGTGACATCCGGGTTCCCCAGGCCACATCTGGGTCAGTGGACACAAATGAGGGAGACATCCGGGTCCCTCCCAGTCCACATCCGTGTACTGGCCCCTCAGTGGACATGAAGGAAGGTGACATCCGGGTCCCTCCTAGTCCACATCCGGATCCTGACCCATCAGTGCATCTGGAGGAAAGTGACATCCGGTTTCTCCATGCCACATCCGGGTCAGTGGACATGGAAAAAAGTGACATCCGGGTCCCTTCTAGTCCACATCCGGGTCCTGGCCCCTCAGTGGACCCGGAGATAGGTGACATCCGGGTTTCTCCCAGTTCACATCTGGGTCCTGGCACCTCAGTGGACCCAGAGATAGGTGACATCTGGGTCTTTCCCAGTCCACATCCGGGTCCCTCCCAGTCCACATCCGGGTCCTAGCCTCTCCGTGGCCTCTGGTCGGACTGCAGCTTCTGTACAGCACATGCAGGTTTGGAGCCCCACATCCGGTCATCTTCCGGCTGGGGCCCAGGAGTCTTGCTGGAGCCGGACATCCGGGTCTCACGCACTTTCCCGGCAACCGAACCCAGCGGCCTAAAGGCAGGAATGAAGCCCCACATCCGGGTCTTCTCGGTCTGTTGCCTGGCAACCGAACACAGAGGCCTAGACGCTGCGGTGGAGCCCAATGTCCTGGTATCTTCACTTGGTTGCCCGGCAACCGAACGCCGCGGCCTACCGGCGGGAATGAAGCCCCACATCAGGGTCTCCTCAGTCCGTTGCCCTGCCATGGCACCCAGCGGCCTAGTGGCGGGAATGAAGCTGAACATCCGGGTCTCTGGCACACGGGGGTCGTGTCTGGGCGGCGCCCCGGGGTGGGCGTGGCAGACGTAGGCGCCGCGGTCGCGCTCGGAGGCGGCGCGCACCTCCAGGCTGCCGTCGGCGCCCAACGTGAAGCGGCCATGCCTCTGCGGCCCACGCAGCACCAGCCCCCCGGGCAGGCGCCAGGACACCGGAAGCGTGGAGGTGGGGCAGCGCAGCCGGAAGCTGCCGCCCAGCACCACACGCAGCGCCGCCCCCGGCGCCGCCCCAGGGGGTGGAGTCAGCGCCTCAGAGGGCAGAGTCGGTGCGTCAGGGGGTGCAGTCAGCGCCCAAGATGGCGGGGCAGGCGGGCCAGGGGGCGGAGCTGCCTCAGAGGGCGGAGCCAGCGCACCAGGGGGCGGAGTCAGCGCCCAAGATGGCGGGGCAGGTGCGTGATGGGGCGGAGCCGGCGCAACAGGGGGCAGAGTCAACGCCTCAGAGGGCGGAGCCGACGCCGCAGGGGGGAGAGCCCGCACCCACCATGGCGGCAGCCGCACCCACATCCGGGCTTCGCCCGCTGGGTTGCGCGCCACGCACACCACGGCATCGCTGCCACCGCTGTGCAGCGCACGCACATCCGGGATTTCCAACGTCCCGTGCGCATCCACGCTGATCCCTCCCCCCGTGCGACTGCGATACGGGACTGGAAGTACCAGCCCACCCGGAAGTTCCCACAGCAGGCGGGGCTCGGGGACGCCATCCGCCTGGCAGCGCACGCGCAGACGCACCACGGGGGAGACCCGGATGTCGTCGTTCACGTCGTCATGGACGTCAGGCGTGACCCGGATGCGCGGCGCCCGCAGCTGCACGTGTAGGCGCACAGTGGCGCGCCAGCCCCGCCCCGCCACGCACGTGTACGTGCCTGCGTCGGCCCGCCGCACCCCGCGCAGGCGCAGACGCCCGTCCGGCAGCACCCGGAAGTGGGCGTCCTCCGGGCCGGAAGTGAAGGCCATGGGGCGCAAGGCCGGCGTCAGCCACGTCACCGCGCGCGACCCTCGCGTCACTGGGCACGTGAGGGTCACTGGGGCGCCGTAGGGGACGGAGAGCTCAGGGGGCAGCAGGGTGGAAGTGGGAGAGGAAGAGGAAGCCGGAAGTGAAGCAGGAAGTGAAGGGGAACCAGGAAGTGAAGAGTAACCAGGAAGTGAAGAGGAAGAGGAAACAGAAAATGAAGAGGAAGAAGGAAGAGGCTGAAAGGAAGAGGAAGAAGAGGAAGAAGGAAAGGAAGAGGAAGAAGAAACATGAGAGGAAGCAGGAAGAGATGGAGAAGAGGAAGAAGAAGGAAAGGAAGAGGAAGCAGGAAAAGAATGTGAAGAAGAGGAAGAAGGAAGAGACTGAGAAGAGGAAGAGGAAGGAAAGGAAGAGGAAGCAGGAAAAGAATGTGAAGAAGAGGAAGAGGAAGGAAAGGAAGAAGAGGAAGAAGGAAGAGACTGAGAAGAGGAAGAGGAAGGAAAGGAAGAAGAAGAAGAAGGAAGAGATTGAGAGGAAGAGAACAGGAAGGGATGAGAGGAAGAAGGAAAGGAAGAGGAAGAAGGAAAAGAAGAAGAGGAAGCAGAGGAAAAGGAAGAAGATGAAGGATGGTGAGAGGAAGAGGAAGGAAGAGATGGAGAGGAAGAGGAAGAAGGAAAGGAAGAGGAAACAGGAAATGAAGAGGAAGAGGAAGACGGAAGTGACTGAGAGGAAGAGGAAGAACCCGCCCCAGGCCCCGCCCCCCCAGCTGTGGTCACACATCCGAGGTCTAACCCAGGCCCCAGGTCCCAGTTCCCCACACTCCCATCAGGCCTCGCGACCCGAACATCCGGGTCTCCCAGGACACCGGATGGGACCTGGAGGCGGTGGTAGGCAGTGCAGTCCTCCCTGGGGTCGGCGTCCTGGGTCACGGGGGTCACGGGGGTCACGGGAAGCCCGGGTTGCAGATAGGAGGCACCTGGCCCAGCCATCAACTCCACGCGCAGCCGTGCATGCGCGTCGCCCGCCGCGTTGCGCGCCACGCACACGTACTCCCCCGCATCACGTGACGTCACCGGACGCACGGAGAGCGTGCCGTTGGAAAAGGCGCGGACCCGGATGTCAGAGCTGGGGAGGGGAGGGGAAGGGAGGGCAGGAAGGAAGGAAGGAAGGAAGGAAGGAAGGAAGGAAGGAAGGAAGGAAGGAAGGAAGGAAGGAAGGAGGGAAGGAAGGAGGGAAGGGTAAAGGAAGGATTGGAGGGAAGGAAGGAGAGAATGTAGGGAAGGAAGGAGGGAAGGAAGGATTGGAGGGAAGGATTGGAAGGATTGCTCGGAAGGAAAGATGGAAGGATTGGAGGGAAGTAAGGAAGGATTGGAGGGAAGGAAGGAAGGAAGGATTGGAAGGAAGGAAGGAAGGATTGGAGGGAGGGAAGGAAGGAAGGATTGGAGGGAGGGAAGGAAGGATTGGAGGGAAGGAAGGATGGAAGGATTGGAGGGAAGGAACGAAGGATTGGAGGGAAGGAAGGATAGAAGGATTGGAGGGAAGGAGGGAATGTAGGGAAGGGAGGTTGGAGGGAAGGATTGGAAGGAAGGATTGGAGGGAAGGAAGGAAAGCTTGGAGGGAAGGAAGGAAGGATCGGAGGGAAGGAAGGAAGAAGGGAAGGAGGGAAGGAAGGAATAAGGGAAGGAAGGAAGAAAGGAGGGAAGGAAGGAAGGAAGGAGGGAAGGAAGTAATAGGAGGAAAGACCATAAGGAAGGGAAGACAAATTTGAAGCCAATGTTAGTTATTCGCACATGTGACATATGCATCCAATACTCATCTTGTATCGATCCCTGACCGATCATCTATCAATGATCGATCACTAGGGTTCTACCTTGCGATCTGGCAAGCCAGGACCTATCAATTACCTATTCACTGCTAATGGATCTACCATCCCCACCTCATCTCTATCAATATTTAATGGATAATCGATTTGTTATCTATGGTCTACTGTGTCTACATCATCTGTCTAATCCATCCTCTATCAATTAACTATCTATCAAGGGGTATCATCTTTATCCCAACTATGGGTGGATAGATGGATGGGTGGATGGATGGATGGATGGATGGGTGGATGGATGAGTGGATGGATGGGTGGATGGATGGATGGGTGGATGGATGGGTGGATGGATGGATGGGTGGATGGATGGGTAGATGGATGGATCGATGGGTGGATCGATGGATGGGTGGGTGGATGAATGGGTGGGTGGATGGATGAGTGGATGGGTGGACGGATGGAGGGATGGATGGATGGATGGGTGGATGGATGGATGAGTGGATGGGTGGATGGATGGATGGATGGAGGGATGGATGGATGGGTGGATGGGTGGGTAGATGGAGGGATGAATGGATGGGTGGATGGATGGATGGATGGGTGGGTGGATGGATGGATGGAAGGGTGGATGGGTGGATGGATGGATGGGTAGATGAATGGATGGATGGGTGGGTGGATGGATGGGTGGGTGGGTGGATGGATGGATGGGTGGATGGATGGATGGGTGGATGGATGAGTGGATGGATGGATGTATGGATGGGTAGATGAACGGGTGAATGGATGGATGGATGCCCCCCACTTCCCACACTCACCTGCTCCCAGCATCCACCAGGTGCCCGTCTGGCAGCCTCCAGAACACGCGTGGGGCGGGATCCCCGCGCGCGTGGCAGTGCAGCGTGAGGTCAGCGCCGTGGGGCACGCGCGTGGCGAGCGGGCCTCGGGGTCGGACGCTGGGGGGGAGACGCGCGGGCGCGGGCGTGACTTCGACGTGCACAGTGCGTCTCGCGCTGCTCAGCGCGTTGGCGGCCACGCACTCGTACTCACCGGCATGGCGCGGGGCCTGCAGGCGGCGCAGCACCAGCGTGCCATTGGGGAGGACGTAGACGTCACTGAGTCGAGGGTGCGTGTGCGCATGCACGGGTCTCGCGTGGGTCCCGTCAGGCAGACGCCAGTGCAGGGCCACAGGGGGCCAGGCCTGGGCTGTGCAGGGCAGGTGCAGGGTGAGGCCCGCGTGGGCCGACACGAACTCCGTGGGCGCCTCGCGCAGCACGGGGGGAGCGGGGGAGGCGTGCATGACATTTCCACGTGTGTCAGAGCCACGCATGCGCGCTTCATGTGTATCAGGTGAGTGTGGAAGGGATGTGATCGTGTCCCTTTCACGAGTGATATTTACACGTGTGACCATCGTGTGAGTTTCAGATCCACGCGTGACATTTCCAAGCGTGTCCATCGTGCCAGAGTCAGATCCACTCGTGTCCGTTCCACGCGTGTCGGGCGCCGCCGGGGTCAGCTCCACGCCTGGGGATGGACAGACGGACGGAGGGAGGGGCAGAGGGACAGGGTGTTGGATAAGAGTCCCTGTGCTGGTCGGAGACAGTGCTCTGTCCCTCTGTCTGTCTGTCCGTCCGGCTGTCCATCTCCGTCCGTCTATCCATCTGTCTGTCAGTCTGTCTATGTCTGTCTGTCTGTCCCTCTGTCTGTCTGTCTCTGTCAGTCTGTCTGTTCGTCTACTTGTCCGTCCATCTGTCCATCTGTCTGTCCGTCCGTTTCTCTGTCCATCTCTCTGTCTGTCTGTCTATCCATCTGTCTGTCAGTCTATGTCTGTCTGTCCCTCTGTCTGTCTGTCTCTGTCAGTCTGTCTGTTCGTCTGTCTACTTGTCCGTCCGTCAGTCCATCTGTCTGTCCATCCGTTTCTCTGTCCATCTGTCTGTCCCTCTGTCTCTCTGTCCCTCTGTCTGTCCATCTGTCTGTCCCTCTGTCCCTCTGTCTGTCCATCTGTCTATCCATCCATCAGTCCATCCGTCTATCTGTCCATGTGTCTGTGTCGCTCCGTCCACCCATGTATCTGTCTGTCCATTCATCTGTCCATCCATCTATCTACTGTCTTACTGTCTACCTATCTGTGTATCCTTCCTTCCGTCCATCTCTCTCTCTCTCTCTCTCTGTCTATGGCTCTGTTTGTCTATCTGTCCATTGCTCTGTCTATCTATGATTCTGTCTATTTGTCCACTGGTCCATCCATCTAGCTATCTGTCCATCTGTCTGTCCACCTGTCTCTCTATCTATCTGTCTGCCTGTCTGTCTGGTGTCTGTCTACCTATCTGTCTATACATCCATCGGTCCGTCCGTCTGTCTACCCACCCACCTGTCCATGTTATCTCTTTCAATCCATCCATCCATCCACCCGTCTGTCTATCCATCCATCTGTCCATCTGTCTCTCTGACTGTGTATACCTCTGTCTGTCTATCTGTCCATTGGTCCATCTATCCATCTGTTCATCTGTCCATCTGTTCGTCTCTCCATCCATTCTTCTGTCTATCTGTCTCTATGGCTCTGTCTATCCGTCCATTGGTCTGTCTGTCTGTCTGTCTATCTATCTGTCTGTCTGTCTGTCTGTCTGTCTACCTATCCATCCATCCAACCATGTATGTTTCTATCTGTCTGTCTGTCTATCCGTCCATCTGTCCATGTATCTCTCTGTCTGTCTGTCTGTCTCTCTATGGCTCTGTCTGTCCATCCTTCCATTGGTCGGTCTGTCTGTCTGTCTCTTTCTATCTATCTGTCCATGTCTCTGGTATCTGTCTGTCTACGGCTCTGTCTATCGTCCATCAGTCTATCTGTCTGTTTATCCGTCCATCAGTCCATGTATCTCTCTGTCTGTCTGTCTCTCTATGGCTCTGTCTATCTGTCCATTGGTTTATCTGTCTGTCTGTCTACCTATCTATCTGTCCATCTGTCCTTCTATCTATCTACTATCTGTCTACCTGTCTATCCGTCCTTCTGTCCGTCCATCTGTCTACTTGTCTCTGTATCCATCTGTCTGTCTGGTGTCTGTCTACCTATCTGTCTATACATCCATCAGTCTGTCTGTCTGTCTACCCATCCATCTGTCCATCTATCTCTTTGTCTATGGCTCTGTCTGTCTATCTGTCCATTGGTCTGTCTATCTATCCATCCAGCTGTCTGTCTGTCTACCTATCTATCCATCCATCCAACCATGTATGTTTCCATGTCTGTCTGTCTCTCCATTCATCTGTCCATGTATCTCTCTGTCTGTCTGTCTATGGCTCTGTCTATCCGTCCATTTGTTTATCTATCTATCTATCAGTCTATCTGTCTATCTATCTGTCCATCTGTCTGTCTACTGTCTGTCTACCTGTCTATCCGTCCTTCTGTCCATCTGTCTGTCTGTCTCTCTATGGCTCTGTCTATCCGTCCATTCATCCGTCTATCCACCTATCTGTCTGTCTGTCTGTCTATCCATCCGTCCCTCTATCTATCTGTCTGCTCTATGTCTGTCTGTCTGTCTGTCTGTGCGTGTGTGTTTGTCTCCCCAGTCATCCTGTGCCCCACACAGCCAGGAACACAGACAACAGACAGACAGACAGAGTAAAGGACTTCGCCCCTCCCCTCCCCATGCCCTCTGACCTGTCCATGCCCTCTGCCCTCCCAGTGACCCGACCTCCCTGTGACCTCTCCATGACCTCTGACTACTCTGTGACCTCTGACCTCCTGTGACTCCTGGCTTCCCCATGACCTCTGACCTCCCAGTGACCCTCCCGAGACCTCCCCGTGAACTCTCCATGACCCCTGAGTTCCCCATGACCTTTGACCTCCCATCCTCTTCTCACCTGCCCATGGCCTCTCACCTCCCCGTGACCTCTCCATGACCTCTGACCTCTCTGCAACCGCTGACCCTACTGTGACCCCTGGCTTCCCTGTGACCTCTGACCCCCAGTGACCCCTAACCTCCCCATGACCTCTGACCGTATTGTATCCTCCCTGTGACCTCTTACCTCCACCTCCTATCTGGCTCCCCTCAGTCCCCCGCCCCCACGCCAAGAGCCTGCAGGAGACAGATGGGTAAACTGAGGCTCACCCGTGTCCAGCTCGTTCCAGACGCCACGGGGCGGGGTCACGGCGGGCGGGGCCGGGGGTCGCGGGTCAAAGGTCCCCGGGTCACCATCGGGGGAAGCCGCAGGATGGGAAGGGAGGACATCCGGGGCACGGCCATGCAGGGTCGTGACCACGGGGTCACGGGGGTTCACCGTGGGGCCCGGCCGGGCGCGGTGAGCTTTGTGCTGTCGCCCCTGCCTGCGGCCGCCGCCAGGCCTCCTGGGAGCCGGAAGTAAGGAGGCCGGAAGTGAGGAGGACGGAAGTGCAGAGGTCGGAGCAGTGGATGCTCGAGGGGTGGAGGCCGGAAGTGGGGATGTCCGTGTCGAAACCGGAAGTGGAGAGGTCCATGGGGAGACCGGAAGTGTGGAAGTCAGAAGTGGGGATCTCCGAGTGGTAACCGGAAGTGGGGTGGTCTGACTGGAGACCGGAAGTGGGGAGGTCTGTGGGGAAACCGGAGGTGTGGAAGTCGGAAGTGGGGATCTCTCAGTCGAAAACGGAAGTGGGTAGGCCGAAGTAGTGGAGGCCGGAAGTGGGGATTTCTGAGTGGAAACCGGAAGTGGGGAAACAGGAAGTGGGGTGGTCCGAATGGAGACCGGAAGTGGGGATCTCCGCGTGGAGACCGGAAGTGTAGATCTGCGAGTGGAGCCCAGAAGTGGGGATGTTCGAGACAAAACCGGAAGTGTGGAAGCCGGAAGTGGGGTGGTCCCAGTGGAGACCGGAAGTAGGAATTTTCGAGTGGAAACTGGAAGTGTGGAAGCAGGAAGTGCGGGGGTCCGAGTGGAGACTGGAAGTGGGGAGGTCCGTGGGGAGAGCGGAAGTGGGTAGGCGGAAGTAGTGAAGACAGGAAGTGGTGATGTTCGAGTGGAAACCGGCAGTGTGGAGACCAGAAGTGGGGTGGTCTGAGTGGAGACCGGAAGTGGTGAGGTCCGAGTGGAGACCAGAAGTGGGTCGGCGGAAGACACAGAGACCGGAAGTGGGGATATTTGTGTCGAAACCGGAAGTGTGGACGCCGGAAGCGGGGAGGTCTCCGTGGAGACCGGAAGCAGGGCGGGCGGGGCCCGGAAGTCGCCTGTGGCGCGGCCGCGAACATGCGCCAGGATGCGCGCCCAGTGCTCGGGCTGGATGTGCTCGGCAGCCACTGGTGGGCGCGGGCGGCGTGGCAAGGCGGGCTCGAACCCGCGGCCGGCGGGGGCAGCACGCGGGATGGGAGGGAGATGAGGAGGCGGCGGACGCCGCTGCTGCCCGCGCCCGGGGCCGCCCGCAGGACGCCGACGCCACAGCCATGCTTCCCCGGTGCCCGGGCCCAAGCTTGGCACACCAACAATGACGTCAGCACCGCGCGTCGCCCCTGCAGCCGCTTCCGCAGCGGCACCCGCCATCTTGGAATCCGCCATTTTTGAATCAGCCATCTTGGCCTCCACCATCTTGGAATCTGCCATCTTAATTCCCTCCATCTTGGATTCCTCCATCTTGGATTCCGCCATGTTGGTTCCCTCCATCTTTGATTCCACCACCTTGTTTTCGGCCATCTTTATTCCTTCCATCTTGTTTTCCGCCATCTTGATTCCTTCCATCTTGGATTCTGCCATGTTGCTTTCCCTGATCTTGTTTCCCTCCATTTTGGATTCCGCCATCTTGGCGTCCACCATCTTGGAATCCGCCATGTTGGTGTCGGCCATGTTGGATTCCACCATGTTTTCGGCCATCTTGGTTCCCTCCATCTTGGATTCCTCCATCTTGTTTCTCCCCATGTTTGATTCCGCCATCTTGGCATCTGCCATCTTCGTTTCGTCCATCTTGGCTTCCGCCATCTTAGTTCCCTCCATCTTGGATTCTGCAATCTTGGCTTCCGCCATTTTGTTTCCTTCCATCTTGGATTCCGCCATCTTGGTTCCCTCCATCTTGGTGTCCACCATCTTGTTTTTGGCCATCTTGGAATCCGCCATGTTGGCGTCGGGCATGTTAGATTCCGTCATGTTTTCGGCCATCTTGCTTCCCTCCATTTTGGATTCCACCATCTTGGTGTCCACCATCTTGGAATCCACCATCTTAATTCCCTCCATCTTGTTTTCCACCATCTTGTTGCCTTTCGTCTTTGATTCTGCCATCTTGTTTTTGGCCATCTTGCTTTCCGCCATCTTGGATTCTTCCATCTTTGATTCCGCCATCTTGTCTCCCGCCATCTTGCCCCCCGCCGCCCCACCCACGCTGACGTCGGCGTCCCAGCGCGCCAGCCCCAGCGCGTTGGCGGCCACGCACACATAGCGCCCGGCGTGCCGTGGGCCCAGCGTGGGAAGCGTCAGCGTCCCGTCCGCCCCAACCCCGACCCCGTCCGTCCCCAGCTCCGTCCCCGCCCAGGCCCAGCGCCCGCCCGGCAGAAGCCAGCCCACGCGCGCCGCCGGCTCCGCCTCCGCCCGACAGCCCAGCCGCAGCGCGACGCCCGCAGGCAGTTCCAGATCCGTGGCCGCTGGCGCCCGAGACGCCACCACGAACACGCGCTGTGCCCGGCCCGCCATGGCGGACTCAAAGCCACCGTAGGCCGCAGGGCCCGGGGCTGCAGACGGGGTGTAGGCCGCAGGGGCTGTGGCTTCAGAAGGGGCGGAGGCCGTGGGGGCTGTGGCTTCAAAGCTGATGTAGGCCGCGGGGTCCGTGGCTTCAGACAGGGTGTAGGCTGCGGGGCTTGTGGCTTTCTCCTCAGTGTCGGCCTCAGATCCTATGGCTTTTTCCTCAGCGAAGGCCTCGGATTCTATGGCTTTATTTGCACCATAGGCCTCGGATTCTATGGCTTCATTCACAGCGTAGGCTTTTTCTTCACCATAGGTCTCAGATTTCGTGGCTTTTTCCTCAGTGTAGGCCTCGGATTTCATGGCTTCATCTGAGCCATAGGCACTGGATCCTTTGGCTTTCTCCTCAGTGTAGGCCTCAGATCCTGTGGCTTCATTCACACCATAGGCCTCGGATTCCATGGCTTCCTCCTCCGCGTAGGCCCCGGACCCCGTGGCTCCGTCCCCGCCATAGGCCACGCGCCGTGCCTTGGTTTCCCCGCGGCGCCCCACGCGGGCCTCGCAGCGGTACCAGCCAGCGTCGGCCTGGCGCATCCTGTGGATCTCCAGTGTTGTCCCCCCATCATGGCCGCCATCCTCATCGCCCCGGAGGATGGAGCCGTCGGGCCGCGTCCAGGCCATGCGTGGTGTTTCCGAGCCCTGCGCCGCACAGCGCAGCCGCAGCGTCTGCCCCGGGGTCACCACGTGCACGTCATCAGGGTCATCACGGGGGTCGAGGGTCACCCAGGGTGCGTCCTCCGGGTCCTCGGGGCCACGCACGCACGCCGTCCACGTCAGACGCATGCGTGGCCCACGCAGCCCAGCCCAGCGCAGCGTCAGCTCGGGCTGCAGCAGCCAGGCTGGCCGCGCCCACAGCCGGGCCACCACACCTGGAAGTGACGTTGGCGACGATGACGACGCGCCAGGGCCGTGCACCAGGCGGTAGGCCTTGCCCACATCCAGGTCATGGACATCCGGGAAACTGGCCTCAGGGTGGGCGTGGCCTCCATCCTGGTCATACCTGGGGCCTACATCCGGGTCTCTGTCCTCAGAGTGGGCGGGGCCCTCATCTGGGTCATTGACATCAGGGTCTCTGTCCTCAGGGTGGGCAGGGCCCTCATCCATGTCATGGACATCCAGGTCTCTAGCCTCAGGGTGGGCGTGGCCTCCATCCTGGTCTCTGTCCTCAGGGTGGGCGGGGCCCTCATCTGGGTCATTGATATCCGGGTCTCTGTCCTGAGGGTGGGCGGGGCCTACGTCCTGATCATACTCATGGCCTACATCCGGGTGTCTGGCATGCTTGTAGGCGGGGCCTACATCCGGGTGTCTGTCCTGCTGGTGGGAGGGGCCTACATCCGGGTCTTGGGCTTGATACATATAGCCTACATCCGGGTATTTGTCCTGCAGATGGGTGTGGCCTACAACCGGGTCTCTGTCCTGAGCGTGGGCAGGGCCTACATCAGGGTCTCTGGCTCCCTGGTGGACATGGCCTATATCAGGGTTCCTGGTTCGATGGTGGGCATGGCCTACATCCGAGTCTGCGGCCTGATACATATGGTCCACATCCGGGTCTCCGCCCTGACGGTGGGCATGGCCTACATCTGGGTCCCTGTCCTGATACAGCTCATCCCCATCAGCGTCTCCACCCGAGGGTTGGGCGTGGCCTTCCCCGGATCCATCTCCCGGGTCCCTATCTGCGTGGGCGTGGCCCGGCGCCTCCGGGTCCCAGCGCAGCATCAGCGCGACATCATCAGTGTCGTCATCGCCTCCCAGCAGGCGGCGGGCATGTGCGAGGTGGGCAGGGTCGGCGTAGCAGGCGAGGGCGGCGCTGAGCGTCAGGCGCACGTGCACAGGGACATCGGGGGCGGGGCCGGGCCGCACGTCGAGGTCGCGCACGCTGGGCGCGCGCCGCAGGCGGCAGGTAAGGCCGGCGGCGCGGCCACGGGCGTCTGTCAGCCTCAGCCGCACCTCGCCCACCTCCTCCCTGTCCTCCACTTCCTCTTCCTCCGCCTCCACTTCCGCTTCCAGCGGCTCCTCGCCGTCTGCCGGGCTGGTGAGGATGCGCGGCGGGCGACAACGCATGCGTGGAGGCAGGCGACGCAGGTGCAAGCCGTGGCGGGCGGCGGGGCTGGCGCAGGCCGCGCACGCCTGTTCCTTCCCACAGCGCAGCACGCCTGCAGGGGGGGATGGGAGAAGGGCGGGGCTGACATGGGACACGCCCCCCTGGGGAGCCTCGGCCACGCTCCCGTCGCGCCTGACTGGCTGGAGCTCGGCCACGCCCCTCCTGGGGGTTCTCAGCCACGCCCCCGCCTCGCCTGACTGGCTGGACCTCGGCCACGCCCCCCCGTGGAGCCTTAGCCTTACCCTCACCCTGCCTGAGTGGCTAAAGCTGGGCCATACCCTCCCTGTGGAGCCTCAGCAACGTCCCTGCCCCTCCTAAGTGGCTAGACCTTGGCCACGCCCCCTGCAGCTCCTCACTAATGCCCAGCCACGCCCAGCCACGCTGCTGCCGTTTTTTACTGGCTGGAGCTAGGCCACGCCCCCCTGGGCGCCTCGGCCACGCCTCCGCCCCGCGTGACTGGGGGAACTCGGCTACTCACTTACGCCCAGCCACGCCCCCATCCTTTCTCACTGGCTGTAGTTCGGCCACGCCCCCTCTCTGCATCGCCTCAGCCCCGCCCGGCCCTCTCATTGGCCTGCGCTTGACCACGCCCCCTCTGCTCACCTCGGCCCCGCCCCTCCAGGTCCTCCATCCAGCGCGCACGGCAACCGCAGGCCCAGGGGTTACCCTGCAGGTGCAGCGCGCGCAGCGCGGGTGCCTGGGCCAGGGTGCCGGCGGGCAGCGCAGCCAGGTGGTTCCCAGCCAGGTGCAGCACGCGCAGCGTGCAGGCCGGGACCCCGCGCACGCGCAGCGTGGCCAACGCCTCGGGCGCCAGCGCCGCCAGCTGGTTCCCGTCCAGACGCAGCAGCCGCAGCGACGCCAGCCCCAGCAGTGCCCGCGGGGGCACCGACTCCAGCCGGTTGTGGTCCAGGTACAGCCGGGACAGGCGCCGCAGGCCCCGCAGGGAGCCCGTGCGCAGTGCCCGAAGCTGGTTGTAGCTCAGCTTCAGCACCTGTGGGGGTGAAAGGGGGCGTTTCTGGGATCCGAAGGGCAACTTCGGGGTCACTTCCGCCCCACTTCCGGTCTCACTTCCACCCTACTTCCGTACCACTTCCTGTCACACTTCTGCTCCACGTCCGGCTTACTTCTCCCGACTTCTGCCTCTACTTCCTCCCACTTCCGAGTATATTTCCTCACTTCTTCCGGTCCCACTTCTGCCCCATTCTCACTTCCTCCCTACTTCCAACTCACTTCCGCCCCAGTTCCGGGTCACTTCCTCCCCACTTCCGGCTGACTTCCGCCTCTACTTCCTCCAAGTTCCTCCGCACTTCCGGCCAGTTACGGCCCTACTTTCTGTCACTTCCAGATCCAGATCCTCACCACTTCTGCCCCACTTCCAGCTCACTTCCACCTCACTTCAGCCCCGACTTCCTCCCACTTCCTGCCCATTTCCTTCCTTATTTCTGCCCCACTTCCGGTCCTATCCATGGTCCTATTTCCACTTTCTTCCCCACTTCCAACTATATGTCATTCCCCACTTCTGGGTCACTTCTACCCCCACTTCCTCCCCACTTCCTTCCCTATTTTCACTCCACTTCCGGATCCATATCCTCACCACTTCCGCCCCACTTCCGCCTTCCGCCCCTACTTCGTCCTGCTTCCTCCCCACTTCCTTCCCTATTTCCACCCCACTTCTCACTTCCGGAACCATATCCTAACCACTTCCGCCCCTAGTTCCTCCCACTTCCGGCTTATTTTCACCCCTACTTCCTCACACTTCCTCCCTACTTCCCGATTTCCACCCCACTTCCGGCCCTACTTCCACTTCCAGATCCATATCCTCACTACTTCCGACCCACTTCCGCTCCACTTCCTTCCCTATTTCCACTCAACATCTGGCTACACTTCCAGCCCTACTTCTTCCCAGGTCCTTATCCATTTCCGTCTCACTTCCGCCTCCCTTCTGCCCCCGACTTCCTCCCATGTCCGTCTCTACTTCCTCCATTGATTCCCTACTTCCTCCCCACTTCCTTTGCTATTTGATCCCCATTTCTGCCTGTCTTCCTCCGCATTTCTCCCCTCCTTCCTCCCTACTCTTTTCCCACTTCCTTCTTCCTCCAACTTCCTTCCCACTTCCGGCCCTACTTCCTCCCACTTCCGTATCTATTTCCTCAAACTTCCGCCCCACTTCTTCCCCTACTTTGTCCCACTTCACTGCATATTTCTGCCCCACTTCCTACCAAACTTCCTTCCACTTCCTTCCAATTCCGCCCCACTTCCGCCCGCTCCCTGCGCACCTGCAGTGCGCCCAGGTCGCTCAGGGCGCCCTCGGCGATGTCTGCGATCTCGTTTCCGTGCAGCAGCAGCAGCTGAAGTCTCGCAAGACCGGGGAAGGAAGCGTGCGTCAGGACCCGGATGTGGTTGAACCTAATTCAACAGGCGAGAGGACAGGAAGAGGAAATCAGGAAAACAGCCTGAAAACCAGCGCTGGGAGGGCAGGACTTTTGTTTCCGGGTCAGGGTCAAGAATAATGAATCATTACTCATCATCATCTTCCTTCCTGCCTTCCTTCCTTTCCTCCCTTGCTTCCTTCCTTCCTTCCCTCCCTCCTTCCTTCCTTCCCTCCCTCCTTCCCTCCTTCCTTCCTTCCCTCTTTCCTTCCCTCCTTCCTTCCTTCCTTCCTTCTCTACCTCCTTCCTTCCTTCCATCCTTCCCTCCTTCCTTCCTTCCTTCCCTCCCTCCCTCCTTCCTTCCCTCCTTCCTTCCTTCTTTCCTTCCCTCCTTCCTTCCTTCCTTCCATCCTTCCTTCCTTCCCTCCATCCTCCTTCCTTCCCTCCTTCCCTCCTTCCTTCCCTCCTTCCTTCCTTCCTTCCTTCTTTCCTTCCTTCCTTACTCTTCCTTCCCTTCCTTCCCCCCTTTCCCCTCCCCAGGCCTCACCCCAGGTTCACGCGCTCCATCTTGGGGTCCAGCATGTGGGGCACGGCCCTGAGGCTGCGGAAGGTGCAGTGGAGTTCGGTGGGGACGTAGCAGGCGCAGGTCCTGGGGCAGCGGGTGGCGGGGGCTGGGTGGGGGCCGCACAGGAGCAGCAGCAGCAGCAGCAGCGAGGCCCAGCGGTGGGGGCCCCCCATCCTGGGGCTGGGATGGAGGGGGGGAGGCTGGGGATGGAGGCCCAGGGGTGGAGGCCCAGGGAAATGGAGGCTGGAAGTTGGAGGCCCAGGGAAGGAGGCCTAGGGATTAGAGGCCAGGGTGGAGGCTGGGGATGGAGGTCCAACGGGGTGGAGGCCAGGGGTGGAGGCTGAGGAAGGAGACTGGAAGTTGGAGGCCCAGGGGGTGGAGGCCCAGGGATGGAGGCCTAGGGGAAGTGGAGGCCCAGGGATGGGGGCCTAGGGGTTAGAGGCCAGGTATGGAGGCTGGGGATGGAGGTCCAGGAAGGTGGAGGACAGAGGTAGAGGCTGAGGATGGAGACAGGAAGTTGGAGGCCAGAGAAGGAGGCCCAGGGATGGAGGCCTAATTGGGTGGAGGCTGGGGATGGAGACTGGAAGTTGGAGGCCCAGGGAAGGAGGCCCAAGAGGGTGGAGGCTAGGGACAGGGGCCCAGGGGGGTAGAGGAAAGTAGGCCAAATGGGGTGGAGGCTGGGGATGGAGGCCAGGAGTGGAGGCCCAAGGGGGTGGAGGCCCAAGGATGGAGGCCAGGGATGGAGGCTGGAAGTTGGAGGCCCGGGGATGGAGGTTCAAGGATGTGAGGCGACCTGTGGGGGTCAGGGAGACAATGGGGAGGAAGAGGAAGGAGAATGGGAAGAGGAAGGAGATGTATCAGAAGAACAGGAAGAGGAAGAAGGACATGGACACGAGGAAGAGGAAGGGGAAGAGGAAGAGGAGATGGAAGAGGAAGAGGAGATGGAAGAGGAGATGGAAGAGGAAGAGGAGATGGAAGAGGAGACCGAAGAGGAGATAGAAGAGGAGACGGAAGAGGAGACAGAAGAGGAGATGGAAAAGGAAGAGGAGACGGGAGATGGAA
The DNA here is from genome assembly GCF_019054845.1 of Dipodomys spectabilis. NCBI lineage: Eukaryota > Metazoa > Chordata > Mammalia > Rodentia > Heteromyidae > Dipodomys > Dipodomys spectabilis. Next base: position 3,439,596 of record NW_024870955.1, read on the forward strand.
GAGGAGATAGAAGAGGAAGAGGAGATGGAAGAGGAGACGGAAGAGGAAGAGGAGAGGAAGAGGAGATGGAAGAAGAAGAGGAGATGGAAGAGGAGACGGAAGAGGAGACGGAAGAGGAGACGGAAGAGGAGACGGAAGAGGAGACAGAAGAGGAGATGGAAGAGGAGACGGGAGAGGAAGAGGAGACGGAAGAGGAGACGGAAGAGGAGACGGAAGAGGAGACGGAAGAGGAGACAGAAGAGGAGATGGAAGAGGAGACGGGAGAGGAAGAGGAGACGGAAGAGGAGACGGAAGAGGAGACGGAAGAGGAGACGGAAGAGGAGACAGAAGAGGAGATGGAAGAGGAGACGGAAGAGGAGACGGTAGAGGAGATGGAAGAGGAGACGGGAGAGGAAGAGGAGATGAAAGAGGAGACGGAAGAGGAGATGGAAGAGGAGACGGAAGAGGAGACGGAGGAGGAGACGGAAGAGGAGATGGAAGAGGAAAAGGAGATGGAAGAGGAGATGGAAGAGAAGATGGAAGAGAAGATGGAAGACGAGACAGAAGAGGAAGAGGAGACAGAAGAGGAGATGGAAGAGGAGATGGAAGAGGAAGAGGAGACGGAAGGGGAGATGGAAGAGGAGACGGAAGAGGAGATGGAAGAGGAGATGGAAGAGGAAAAGGAGATGGAAGAGGAAGAGGAGACAGAAGGGGAGACGGAAGAGGAAGAGGAGACGGAAGAGGAAGAGGAGATGGAAGAGGAAGAAGAGAGGAAGAGGAGATGGAAGAGGAGATGGAAGAGGAAGAAGAGAGGAAGAGGAGATGGAAGAGGAGACGGAAGAGGAAGAGGAGAGGAAGAGGAGATGGAAGAGGAAGAGGAGATGGAAGAGGAGACGGAAGAGGAAGAGGAGAGGAAGAGGAGATGGAAGAGGAAAAGGAGATGGAAGAGGAGACAGAAGAGGAGACCTAAGAGGAAGAGGAGATGGAAGAGGAAGAGGAGACAGAAGAGAAGATGGAAGAGGAGACGGAAGAGGAAGAGAAGAGGGAAGAGGAGACGGAAGAGGAGATGGAAGAGGAAGAGGAAATGGAAGAAGAAGAGGAGATGGAAGAGAAGATGGAAGAGGAGATGGAAGAGGAGGAGGAGACAGAAGAGGAAGAAGGAAAACACCAACTAACAGGAATACGATCAGGAAGTCTAGAGACACAAGGAAAAAGAGACCGGGAAGGCCTGCTCTGTCTGTCGCTGTCCATCTGTCTCTCCTTGTCTATCTCTCTGTCTTTAGCTTTCTGTCTGTCTTTGTCTGTGTCTGTCTGTCTCCCTGTCTGTCTGTCTCTGTGTTGACATCTGTCTGTCTCTTATCTGTCTGTCTGTCTGCCTCTCTCTCTCTGTCTGTTATCTGTCCATTGGTCTCATGTCTGTCTGTCTGGTCTGTCTCTCCCTGTCTGTCTCTGTGTCTGTCTGTCTGTGTCTGTCTCTTATGTCTGTCTCCTTCTGTCTGTCTCTTATCTCTGTCTGTCTGTATCTGTCTGTCTGTGTCCCTGTCTGTCTGTCTGTGTCTCTGTCTCTGTGTCTGTCTGTCTGTCTCTCTTATCTCTGTCTGTCTGTCTGTCTCTGTCTGTGTCTCTCTGTCTCTGTCTGTTATCTGTCCATTGGTCTCATGTCTCTCTGTCTGTCTGTTCTGTCTCTCCCTGTCTGTCTCTGTGTCTCCATCTGTCTGTACATCTCCGTCTGTCTGTCTGAGTCTCTCTATCTCTGTCTCTTGTCTGTCCATCGATCTTGTCTATCTGTCTGTTCCATCACTGTCTGTGTTGACGTCTGTCTGTCTGTTATCTCTGTCTCTCCCTGTGTCTGTCTACCAGTCTCATGTCTGTCTGACTCTGTCCATCTGTCTCTTGTCTCTGTCTCTGTCCGACTCTCTTCCTGTCCGTCTGTGTGTGTACATCTGTCTGTCTGGATCTCTTCTGTCTCAGTCTGTCTCTGTATGTCTTTTGTTTGTCTGTCCATCTGTCTCTGTCTGTCTGTCTTGGTGTCTCTTCTGTCTCAGTCTGTCTGTCCCCGTCTGTCTTCCTGTCTCTGTCCGTCTGTCTGTGTCTCTTCCTGTCTGTCTCTCCGTGTCTGTCCATCTCCCTTCCTGCCTGTCTCTGTGTCTGTCTGTCCATCTGTCTCCTCTGTCTGCCCATCTGTCTGTCTATGCCTGCGTCTGTCTGTCTGAGTCTGTTTCTTCTCTGTCTCTGTGTCTACATGTCTGTCTCTTCTGTCTGTCTGTCTGTCCCTGTCTCTGTCTGTCTGTCCCTGTGTCCGTCTGTCTCTCCCTGTCACTGTCTCTACATCTGTCTGTGTCCTCTGTCTGTCTGTCTGTCTCTGTCTTCCTGGCTCCATCTGTCTGTCTCTTTCCATCTGTCACTTGTCTTTGTGTCTGTCTGTCTGTCTCGTCTTTGTCTGTCTGTCTCTGTGCATCTGTCTCTCCCTGTCTGTCTCTGTGTGTACATCTGTCTGTCTGTCCCTGTCTGTCTCTTCTGTCTCTTCTCTTTGTCTGTCTGTCTCTCTGTGTCTGTCTGTGCCGGTTTCTCTCACGTCCATCTCTGTCTGTCTGTGCCTGTGTCCGTCCTTCTCTTCCTGTCTCTGTGTCTATGTCTGTCTATCTGTCCTGGCTGAGTTTGTCTGTCTGTGACTGTGTCTGTCTGTCTTTGTCTCTTCTGTCTCTGTCCATCTGTCTCTTGTCTCTATGTCTGTCTGTCTATGCCTGTGACTGTCTCTATCCATTTCTCTTCCTGTGTGTCTCTGTGTGTACATCTGTCTGTCTGTCTGTGTGGGTCTCTTCTGTCTCAGTCTGTGTCTGTCTGTCTGTCTCTGTGTCTACATCTGTGTCCTCTGTCTGTCTGTCTGTCTGTTTCTGTCTGTCTCTGTCTTCCTGGATCATCTGTCTGTCTCTTCTGCCTCTCTCCATCTGTCACTGTGTCTGTCTCTGTCTCATGTCTGTCTCTGTGTTGACGACTGTCTGTCTGTCTGTATCTGACTCTTCTCTCTGTCGGTCTGTCTGCCCCTGTGTCTATCTGTTCTGTGTCTGTACATCTGTCTCTCTGTCTCTGTGTCTGCCTGTGTCTGTCTGTCTCCCTGTCTGTCTGTCTCTTATCTCTGTCTGTCTGTTTCTGTTCTGTCTCTGTCTGTCTCTTGTGTCTGTCTGTCTATTCTGTCTCTGTCTCTTCCTGTCTGTCTGTCCGTCTACCTCTGTCGGTCTCTCCCTGTCTCCATCTGTCTGTCTGTTCTGTCTGTCCGTCTATCTCTCCCTGTCTGTGTCTGTGTCTCCGTCTCTCTGTCTCTCATCTCTGTGTCTGTCTCTTGTCTGTCCATCAGTCTCATGTCTGTCAGTCTGTGTCTGTTCTCTCTGTCCACCTGTCTCCGTGTCTCCATCTGTCTGTCTGTCTCATGTCTTTGTCTCTGTGTATATGTCTGTCTGTCTGTGTCTCTTCTGTCTCTTGTCTGTCCATTGGCCCTCATGTCTCTGTCTCTCTGTGTCTGTCTGTCTCTTCTCAGTCTGTCTCTCTGTGCCTGTGTCGGTTTCTTCTGTCTCAGTCTGTCTGTCTGTCCCCGTCTGTCTTCCTGTCTGTGTCTGTTTGTCTCTTTTCTCTTCTGTCTGTACCTGTCTGTCTTTTGTCTCTGTCTGTCTGTGTGACTCTTGTCTCTGTCCATCTGTCACTTGTCTCTGTCTGTGTCTGTTTGTCCATCTGTCTCCTCTGTGTCTGCCCATCTGTCTGTCTGTGCCTGCGTCTGTCTATCTGAGTCTGTTTGTTCTCTATCTCTGTGTCTACATGTCTGTCTCTGACTGTCTATCTCTTCCTGTCTGTCTCTGTGTCTACATCTGTCTGTGTCCTCTGTCTGTCTGTCTGTCTGAGTCTGTTTCTTCTCTATCTCTGTGTCTACATGTCTGTCTCTGTCTGTCTGTCTCTTCCTGTCTGTCTCTGTGTCTACATCTGTCTGTGTCCTCTGTCTGTCTGTCTGTCTCATCTGTCTCTCTCCATCTGTCACTTGTCTCTCTGTCTGTCTGTCTGTCCGTCTCTCTGTGCCTGTCTGTCTGTCTGTTCTCTTTGTCTGTCTGTCTCGGTACATCTGTCTCTCCCTGTATGTCTCTTTGTGTACATCTGTTTGTCTGTCTGTCTTTTGTCTCTTCTCTTTGTCTGTCTGTCTCTCTGTCTGTCTGTACCTGTGTCTGTCTGTCTCTTCCTGTCTCTGTCTCTCTATCTGTCCTGGCTCAGTTTGTCTGTCTGTGCCTGTCTGTCTCTTCTGATTCTGTCTAACTGTCTCCGTCTGTCTGTCAGTCCTGTCTGTGTCTCTGGCTCATGTCTGTCTGTGTCTCTCTGTCTGTGTCTCTTCTGTCTCTGTCCATCTGTCTGTCTCTGTGTCTTTGTCTGTGTGTGTTCTGTGTGTCTCCGTCTGTCTGTACATCTTCATCTGTCTGTGTGTCTCTCTCTGTCTCATGTCTGTGTCTGTCTATCCGTCTCTGTAACTACATCTGTCTGTCTCTTCTGTTGTCTGTCTGTCTGTTCTATCTCTGTCTCTTCCTGTATGTCTCTGTATTCACATGTCTGTCTCTTGTGTCTGTCTGTCCGTCTGTGCCTGCTTCTGTCACATCCACCTCTGTCTGTCTGTCTGTTCTGTCTGTGTCTGTCTTCCTGTCTCTGTCCATCTGTCTTTTCTCTGTCTCTGTCTCTCTGTCTCTCTGTCTGTGTCTGTCTGTCTCTATCCATCTGTCTCTCCCTATCTGTCTGTCTGTCTGTCCGTCTATCTCTGTTGGTCTCCCCCTGTCTCCATGTCTCCCTCTGTCTGTCTCTGTCTGTCTGCCTCTCTGTCTCTGTCTGTTATCTGTCCATTGGTCTCTCTGCCTGTCTGTCTGTCTCTGTCTTCTTGGTTCCGTCTCTTCTGCCTCTCTCCATCTGTCACTTGTCTCTCTCTCTGTCTGTGTCTGTCTGTCTGTCTCCGTCTCATGTCTGTCTGTATGTTGACGTCTGTCTGTCTCAGTCTGTGTCTGACTCTTCTGTCAGTCAGTCTGCCCCTGTGTCTATCTGTTCTGTGTCTGTCCATCTGTCTCTCTCTGTCTCTGAGTCTGTCTGTCTCTTATCTCTGTCTCTGTCTGTGTCTGTTCTGTCTCTTGTGTCTGTCTGTCTGTCCTGTCTCTGTCTCTTCCTGTCAGTCTCTGTGTTCACATCTGTATCTCAGTCTGTCTGTCTGTCTACCTCTGTCGGTCTCTCCCTGTCTCCATCTGTCTGTCTGTCGGTCTGTTCTGTCTCTGTCCATTTGTCTCTGTCTGTGTCCGTGTCTCCATCTGCCTCTGTCTCTTATCTCTGTGTCTGTCTCTTGTCTCTGTCTGTCTGTCTCTCTGTGCTTGTGTCTATCTCTGTCTGTTGCTGTCTCTCCATGTCTGTCCATCTCCCTTCCTGTCTGTCTCTGTGTCTACAGCTGTCTGTCTGTTTCTTGTCTCTGTCTGTCTGTCTCTTCTACCTCTCTCCATCTGTCACTTCTCTCTGTCTTTTCTGTCTGTCTGTCTCTCTGTGTCTGTCTGTGCCAGTTTCTCTCATGTCCATCTCTGTCTGTCTATCTGTTCTGTCTCTGTCTTTGCCTGTGTCTGTCTGTCTCTTCCTGTCTCTGTGTCTCTATCTGTCCTGGCTCAGTTTGTCTGTCTGTGCCTGTCTGTCTCTTCTGTTTCTATCCATCTGTCTTTCCCTGTCTGTCTGTCTGTGTCTCTGTCTGTCTGTGTCTCTGTCTGTGTGTCTCCATCTGTCTGTCTGTCCTGTCTCTGTCTCTCCCTGTCTGTCTGCACATCTTCGTCTGTCTGTGTGTGTCTCTCTCTGTCTGTCCATCTCTGTGTCTATATCTGTCTGTGTGTCTCTTCTGTCTGTCTGTTCTGTCTCTGTGTCTTCCTGTCTGCCTCTGTTCAGATCTGTCTCTTGTGTCTGTCCATTTACCTCTGTCAGTCTCTCCCTGTCTCCATGTCTACATCTGTCTGTCTCATATTTGTCTGTCTGTGTCTGTCTGTCTGTCTGTCTCTATCTTCCTGTCTCTGTCTGTCTCTTCTGCCTTTCTCCATCTGTCACTTGTCTCTGTCTGTCTGTGTCTGTCTGCCCGTCTCTCTGTGCCTCTGTATGTCTGTCTCTATGTCTATCTGTCTCGGTGCATCTGTCTCTCCCTGTCTGTCCCTGTCTGTCTGTCTCTTCTTTGTCTGTCTGTCTGTCTCTCTGTGTCTGTCTGTGCCAGTTTCTCTCACGTCCATCTCTGTCTGTCTGTCTCTGTCTCTGTTTGTGCCTGTGTCCATTTGTCTCTTCCTGTCTCTGTGTCTCTGTCTATCTGTCCTGGCTCAGTTTGACTGTCTGTGCCTGTCTGTCTCTTCTGTCTCTGTCTCTCTCTCTCTGTCTCTGTGTCTCTGTCTGTCTGTCTGTCTGTCTGTGTGTCTGTCTGTCCTGTCTCTGTTTCTCCCTGTCTGTCTGCACATCTTGGTCTGTCTGTCTGTCTGTGTCTCTCTCTGTGTGTGTGTCATGTCTGTGTCTGTCTGTCCATCTGTGTGTCTACATCTGTCTGTGTGTCTCTTCTGTCTGTCTGTCTGTCTGTCTCTGTCATTGTCCATCCCCCCTCCCCCCTCCCCAGGACTAAGTACTAAGTACTCAGCACCCCATTTCCCCCTGGCTTCCTATCACCCATCACCCTCCTCCTCCTCCTCCTCCTCTTCCTCCCTCCTCCATCAGCCCCCCCTCCCCGGGACGCGAACCCGGGGCCGGAGCTCCTCACCTACCTTTCCGGGTTGGGGGGTTCACTGGAGATCCGGGTCTCTCGGTTGGTCCTGGGGGGGTGGGCGGGGAGAGGGGGTGGAGGTGGCTTTGAACCACGATCCTCCAGATCTCAGTCTCCTGAGCAACAAGGAAGGCTTGGGGAAGAATACGCCAACGACCGTCACCACCACAGTAACAAGAACAACAACAACAATAACCATTGTGACAATAATAATAACTATAATAACAATAACAATGACAATAATAACCATAATACCCATAATAGTAATAACCATGACAACAATAACAACTATAATAACAATAACAATGACAATAATAACAACAATAACAATAATAACCATAATACCCATAATAGTAATAACCATGGCAACAATAATAACTATAATAATAATGACAACAACAATAACAATAATAACCATCATGACAACAATAGCAGTAACCATAATAATAACCATCACCATAGTAACAATAACAACAATAACAATCATAACAATAACCCAAACATCATGACAACAATAACAATAATAATAACCACAATACCCATAATAGTAATAACCATGACAATAATGACAATAATGATGATCATAACCATCATATTAACAATAACAGTAACAACCATGATAGTAAAAACAACAATGTCAATAACAGTAATAATAATAACTATGATGAGAATAATAGTAATAACAATGAGGAGGAAGAAAAGGAGGAGGAGGAGGAAGAAGAGGAGGAAAAGGAGGAGGAAGAGAATGGGTTGGACCAGCCACAGGGGGCGTGGCTTCGTGGATGGATGGATGGGTGGATGAATGGATGGATGGGTGGATGGATGGGTGGATGGATGGATGGGTGAATGGATGGGTGGATGGATGGGTGGATGGATAGTTGGGAGATGGATGGATGGGTGGATGGATGGATGGATGGATGGATGGGTGGATGGATGGTTGGGCGATGGATGGATGGATAGGTGGGTGGGTGGGTGGATGGATGGATGGATAGATGGATGGATGGGCGGATGGATGTATGGATGGATGGGTGGATGGATGGGTGGATGGGTGGGTGGATGGGTGGATGGGTGGATGGATGGGTGGATGGGTGGGTGGATGGGTGGGTGGATGGGTGGATGGGTGGATGGATGGATGGATGGATGGATGGGTGGATGGGCAGATGGATGGATGGATGGGTGGGTGGGTGGATGGATGGGTGGATGGGTGGATGGGTGGATGGGTGGGTGGATGGGTGGATGGGTGGGTGGATGGATGGATGGGTGGATGGATGGGTGGGTGGATGGATGGATGGATGGATGGGTGCATGGATGGATGGATGGATGGGTGGATGGGTGGATGGATGGGTAGATGGATGGATGGGTGGAAGGATGGGTAGATGGATGGATGGGTGGAAGGATGGATGGATGGGGAGGAAGAAGAGGAGGAGGAAGAGAGGAAGAGAAGAAGGAAGAAGAGAAAGAGGAGGAGGACAGGAGAAAGAGGAGGAGGAGGAAGAGGAGGACCCTGACACCCTGCACCCCTAAGGTGGGTTTTCCGTTACCTCTGGGCCCTGGGACCCTGGTTCCCCTGATTCCTGTAACCTGTGACCCCTGCACCCTCTGAACTCTGCACCCTAGGACCTTTGCTCCCTGGGCTTTTCCCCTCTGAACTTGGGGGAACCTAGGACCCAGCACCCCCGTGACAGATGCCCTCCCTCACCCCCCAGATTGGTGACCTCTGATCCCTGCACCCCTGAACTTCCCATTCCCCCTCTTCATGACCCCCTCACCCCTGAACTTTGCACCCCAGGACCTTGGCTCCCTGATCTTGGCCATGTCCCAGGTGTCCCCCCTCCCCTGACCTCTGTCTCCCCCCTCCTTGACCTTTGAACTCCTTTGCTGGCTGCACCCCAGGACCTTTGCTCTCTGGGCCTTTGACCCCCTCTTCCCAGGAATCCTTGTGCTTTACCCCCAATGAACTTTGGGGTCCTGGGTACCCCAGGATTGACCATGTTTCCCCCTGCATCTCCCTGACCCCTGACCTCTCCTCCTTGACCCCCCCAGAACCCCCAAATCCCTCCACCTCCCCCTTTCCCCTCCTCCCAGGATCCCCTGTACCCCAAGATCCCCTCACCCCCCTCCACCCCTCGTCCGGGCCCCCTCACCTGGTCTGTCTGTCTGTCTGTCTGTCTCTCTGTCCTGTGTCTCCAGACAGCACAGCACAGCTTGCGGGCTCCTCTTTTATCCGCCCAGGCCCAGATATCCCCGCCCCGCCACGCTGTGGCCTGAGCCTCAGCTCCGCCCCACACAGCCTGGGCTGAGGGGGGGCGTCAGTGGGAAAAGGAGGGAGGGGAAGCAGGGAAGAAAAAGAGGGGGGTGGGGGTCAGGGAGAGGGGGATGGGGAGACCCTGAATCCCCCCCACCAGGCCAGGCGGGGAAGGGGGGGATGCTGGGGAGGGGGAGGGAGAAACGGCCGAAGAGAAAGTTCTGGAAGAAAAGAGAGAGGAGGAGGAGGAGGAGGAGGGGAGAGGAAGGGGAAAAGGCCGGACCTGTGGGGTGGGGGGGGGCACAGAGCTGAGAAAGAGGGGGTGTGGGGGGGCGGGGGAGGAGGGGGGGACAGACAGACAGACAGAGAGGAAACGCAGCCAGAAAGACAGAGGAATGGAGTCAGAGACAGACACAGAGAGACAGAGAGACACAAACAGACAGAGAGACACAAACAGACCGACAGACACACAGACAGACACACAGATAGACAGAGAGAGACAGAGACAGACACACAGACAGGCAGATAAACAGGGACAGACACACAGACAGACAGAGAAGGAAAAATAGACACAGAGAGACAGACAGAGAGATACAGACATACAAGTATAGACAGACAGACAGAGACAGAGAGACAGACAGAGACAGACAGAGAGACAGACAGACACAGAGAGAGATGAACAGAGACAGACAGACTCAGAGAGACAGGGACAGACAGGCAGAGAGAATGAAAGATGGACAGACAGAGACAGAGAGACAAAACACAGACAGAAACAGATAAACAGAGAGAGACAGAGACGCAGAGACACAGAGAGACACACAGACAGAGATGGAGAGACAGACACAAATACAGAGAAACACAAGAGACAGACAGACACACAGAGAGGCAGATGAACAGGGACAGACACAGACAGAGAGAGAAAAATAGGCAGACAGACACAGACAGACAGACAGAGATACAGACAGATAAATATAGAGACAGACAGACAGAGACACACAGACAGAGAGATACAGACAGATAAATATAGAGACAGACAGACAGAGACAGAGAGAAAGACAGACAGACACAGAGACAGAGAGAGAGAGATGAACAGAGACAGACATGGACAGAGAGACAGACACAGAGACAGACAGACACAGATAGACAGAGACAAACAGATACAGAGACAGACAGACACAGAGAATGACAGATGGACAGACAGAGACAGAGACAAACAGACAGAGAGAGATAGATGAACACAGACAGACAGACTCACAGACATAGACAGACGGATGGACACAGAGAGACAGAGACAAATACAGAGAAACACAAGAGACAGACAGACACACAGAGAGGTAGATGAACATGGACAGACACACAGACAGAAACAGAAAAATAGACACAGAGCGATAGGCAGAGAG